>NW_023270807.1:53883357-54046417 GCF_011800145.1 Mirounga leonina | reverse complement strand
ATAAATAAATAAATAAATAAATAAATAAATAAATAAATAAATAAATAAATAAATAAAAATTTAAAAAAAATAAAATGAAAGGCCAAACTCATTTTGTAAACCAATTCCTAGAATGAACCCAGCCCCGTGTAGGAATAGTAGGATGTATTCTTATCCATTCAATACATTTTAATATTCAATACATTTTAATATGAAAACTCTACTGTTTTTATTTATTATTTATAGAGAGCAAGAGAATAAGGCAGTGTTCAATGCAAACATAACAGGCACAGCCTCTGCCTCTGGGGACACACAAAGACAAATGCAAACATGACTACCCCCAAACCCAAACCAGGGGACTCAGCCCTCTTGCCATACTAAAGTAGAACATGACCAGGGTAAAGGAGACTGTCCTTGCTGAGGTCTGATCGCATTTAATGTCAGTGATGTGACCACTGAATTGTCTGGTCAGAATACAAAAGGAGGGGTCCTCAACCCAAGGTTAATAAAGAAAGAAAGCATTGATGTGCGTACTGTTCTTATAGTAAGTCCTCTTCACTGAAAATAGCAATCAGTAAATAAATTAATAATTGAACGAAAACCAAAGTTCTTCACATTCAGAGATGAAACTAAACTAAATCTAACTCAATAATGGAATATTTCTGGAAAGCTTTTTACCCCAGGACCTAGCTTCTAACACTGTACCTAGCATGTAATAGGTGCTCAAGAAATATTCACTTTTATTTCCACAAACTATCTTTATCCATTTTAAAATATCCTTCTTGTTTCTGCTACTTCAGAGATGAAATAAAATCCAGAGAGCTGAACTAATGGTTTAAAATCGGGGGCAGCTGGGTGGCTCAGACAGTTAAGCATGTGACTCTTCATTTTGGCGTAGGTCATGATCTCAGAGTCCTGAGATAGAGCCCTGTGTTGGGCTCTGCACTCAGGATGGAGTCTGCTTGAGTTTTTCTCTCTCCCTCTCCCTCTGCCATTCCCCCCACTTTCTCTCTCTCTCTAAAAATAAATAAATAAATCTTTTTAAAAATATCATAAAGATCCCTCCTATTTGGGGCAAGGCATGGGAAAGGAAAACCGACTTAACAAACCTATACTCGGCCTTACACCAGCACGGTTTTGGGCATTTCATAGGTGCTCGATAAATAGTGATGGATGGAGAACCACATCTTCTCTATGTGCTAGCAAATGTAAGAATTTACATCACATTCAGGCTTTTTCCACTCCCATGAAAAGTAATCTCTGAGCCCTCATTCTGGTAAGAGAGAATCTGGGGTAGAAGAGGCAGATAATGCATTTTCCTCAGAAAAAAAACGGATTGGCCAGGACTTCCTATGAAAATGAAAACAGACCCAATACGTGGGAATGGTATGGAATGGTTCATTATTTCACTCAAGTTTTATAGCAGGACCCCGGCTCAGTAATCTGAAACTCTATGTTGAATCTAACAGGAAAAATTTAACAAGATCCTACTGAAACAAAGTCCTACGTTAGAGCTAAAACCCGAAAGCCAAACAAAACTGGTAGAGATTTGCCAGGTCACGAACACGTGTGACCTCATGCCCCACGTTTCCTCTCCAGCTGATTTGCTCATTTTTAGTCTCCTGTTTCTTTGAGCCCCATAACCAATTTGGTGTCTTTCATCTGGAACCTAGAAATTGCTGGCCTTGAAACATCAGACCAAATTGTTAAGCTGAATTGAACTGAATTTTTTAAAAAGCATTTTTCTGAGGGGACTTCTATGCCTTTATACACTAAAGTGTGTATATGGTGCAATTCTCTACATTACCCTATGAATGTAAAGAGAAGTTACCTAACAGGCCGAGTAGTTTCAGACCATGGAAGGGAGGAAAAATTATTTATAGGGGATGAAGATGCCCTCTGTGAGAGAAGAGACTTAAAGTTTAAAAAGGTCAGATGGGGGGGAAGAGCAGATATAAGGCATAATCTTGGGGGATTTCACAGGTTTTCAGATCCACAGAATGGTTATTACAGCCTGCAGCACATTTTATCAGGAAAGGAAGTGGATAAGGGACAGCAGGAGAAAGTAAAAAAGAGTTTGTTCAGTGAGGATTATTTGAAGGGTCTTATGACGTCTTCAGAGACAGACTGCGTGAAATCTGGTGAAAAATGAAAATGAGACCTTTTACCAAAAGAAAGGGAATGTCCCAGATTACATTATCAGTTGACAGCAGAAGAAGCACATGTGTAAACATGTGCACTCACGTGCGTGCGTGTGTGTGTGTGTGTGTGTGTGTGTTTACTGGGCTCTCACCTTAAGTTACTAGTTGCACATATTAATCAAAGAGCACTACCCCTCCATCTGCTTTTCTATTACCTGTCCTACTTTGTGTCAATTTCCTTTCTCCTCCCCCACACCCCTTGACTCACTGTTCTTCTTTAAGACATGGGATGGGGATTTGTCAAAGTCAATGAGCACTTTATTACAGTGAGAACGTTCCATAATGAACAATTCAGCAATTTAATGAGATTCTGTAGATTTGTCTCCAGCCTGTCCATCAAGATTCACTTCTATAAAGCACTCTGACACTAATCCTCTGGCATACCCAATCTTCACCCAGGGCTGAATATTAGATTCTTCCCTGGTATATTGCATTACTAGTATAACCTCAGCAAAAATGATGAACTTAACTATACTTGAGGCAATATAGCTGGTCTGATTTAATTTTTCTCTATTGGGTTGAGTATGAGGGAATTACGTATTTACTAAGATAAAGCAAAACAGTTTCTTATTGCCTGCTGAATGCCTAAATTGATCATATTTATGTGAGTCTTTTAATTCTTTCTTGAGGACCAGGTACAAAAAAGATATTGCCTGCAGCAGGAAGCAGTTTTTAAAATTCTACATGATAATATTGGTAACCTTTGGAGATACAATTATGATAACTCTTAAGTGGACAGTATGGAATTTTTTTTGGATACTCAGACATCTGCACATTACCTCTCTGGCAGTCCCTTCAACCATGCCACAAAAAGAGATAGAAGCCACAAGGATGACTGGCTCAGATTTTAATTCAGTTAGAAATAATTAAATGCAGAATTCATTCCAAGTCTTTCTTTTTCCCTTTGGGAAATGAAGAAAAATTTGGCAACCTCCCACTTTGAATTGACCAGAAAATGTTGATGATTTGTGTTTATAGGGGAGAACCACAGATAATTAAAATTCATACCAAAACTCATCCTCACCAACTTTTGACCTCTGCCTGAACAAACATTATCAGAAATACCTAAGAAGGAGAAAGAAAATATGGATTATTCTTTTCCTTATATTTTCTTTATCAAGACAGTGTGGAATACTGGACAGATGAGGACAGGGGTCTGCAGACTTAGATTTGTAGGCTGGCTCTGCTCTGTAACTCTGAGCAAGGCACTGAAGCCCCATTTTGCTCATCTGGACGATGGGGTGATAACAACTATCCTTCAAGCCCATTGTGACAATAAGTCAATAAGTTTGCAAAGAGTCTGGGTCCTGGAAGGCCCTCACTACACCATAGCTCTTATTATTCTCAGTGGTGGAGCAACAGTAAAGAAGGAAGTTGCTGATTAATGTAAATAAAGAAAGAAATAAGAGAGAAAGACATCAGGAAAATTACCAGTGAATAGAGTCAGGTGCTGGATAATTAACAGCTCCCTCTGCCTGTTCTGGCCAGAGTTAAAGTACTCTCCAAATGTCATTTGCTAAGATACCAGGAATTTACCGTCCCATCAGCTAACAGAAGACTTCATATTTTCTCTTGATTTCTGTATATAAATAGCATGAACATGGATATAAATAAAATATATGTCTTATTTGTTTCTACTTCATGTTTCTGTATATAAATAAAATGATCATGAAATCTTGAAGGTATAACAAGATGGCTAGCCAGCATTCAGACAGTGAGGTGGTTGATGTAAAACGAAAGTGATAAGATGGGCTCTGACTGTTCCCCAAAGACACCATGTGGATTGTTCAAGTAAAGCCAGTGGGGATGAGCAGAAAAGGATTTAAACTGAATAATCAACCTGAAAACACAAAACATCCTCCCATCCCCTAGACAAAGGATATTCGGAAAGAATGCTACGTCAGGCGAAAGGCAGGGCTTAGGAAAATGGCAATGAATGCAGAATTAACTAAAGAGGGAGATTTTTCCACTGCTGTGCAAGAAGAGCTTCATTTCATTTAAGGTCCCAGCTGCTCTCAGCTGCAACAAAGAAATGTTTCAGAATCTATTCTGATTCCATTGGTCTTAAATAACATGCATATATGGCGCTTGACAATCCATTTTTCTCACGTTCAGTTTAAGAAACTATCTATTGGGAGAAAGAAATTCTTGACTCTTTCTGATGTAACCGCCCCCCCTTAGGGTTTTGGGAAGCCCCAGCAAGGGTCTGAGAAACCACACCTGTGACAGCCCGAGTTAAGCTGAGCAAAGGCTGAGGCCTCTGACCCTCAAGGGCTGGTGTTCTCCAATCACTTGCCCATCAAGGGAGCATGACTTCTGACTTTGACTCTGAGGAGAACCAAACCAGACAAAATAGTTATCATTGCTCCTCAACTGTTCAACTTTTAACCATTCTGTGCCTTTTCCCTGTCAAAAGAAGACCCATGCAGAGTGCCCTTACCTGCCAGATCTGCTCTTCACTCAGGGAGGTCAGGCGGTCGCTCTTCAGAACCTCCTGGAGCAGACAATAAGGAAGCGTTAGAACGTCTTCTGGGCGACTCTTCAGGAGCTCAGAGAGATGTTTCACTAAGAAATCGATCACTGCCTTCTCCAGCAAAGTGAGGTTAAAGAGGTCAGCAAGTCTGTACAGATCCAAGTAATTAAAGCTATTTAATTCCTGGGTGCCAAAAAAATAAAAATGGGGGGAAAAAGATCTCTTAGAAATTAATCCAAGAAAGAGCAGGCAAGAAATTCAGACTGCGTCACTAAGGTTTATATGACAGGAGTGGGGGAAATGGGACTCCACTGATAATGTTAAAAAAAAAAATCTTTTAATTATGAGACTCTGGCAGAGAACTGCATGTTCTAGAATTCATCATTTCTCCTTACTTTGCCCCTCTTAAAACACATGTATTTAAAGACATCTTATTTTTTAAATTTTTAAATTTATTTTTGAGAGAGGGAGTGAGAGAGAGCACAAGTGGGGGAGGGGCAGAGGGAGAAGCAGGCTCCCCGCTGAGCAGGGAGCCCAATGTGGGACTCAATCCCAGGACCCTGGGATCATGACCTGAACTGAAGGTAGACACTTAACTGACTGAGCCACCCAGGTGCCCTAAAGGCATTTTAATAAAGGAGTTGAAAGAAGTTTCTGATTTCACTGACTGAAATGTTACTTTGCAACTTTTCAAGAAAATTTTACCATTGAAGAAAATTGATTTTTCTATCCTTTCCGTATTTTACAGCTCTCAGGTGAGAAGTTTGTTCGACTACAAAAATGTGAGTT
Source organism: Mirounga leonina (assembly GCF_011800145.1). Classification (NCBI taxonomy): domain Eukaryota; kingdom Metazoa; phylum Chordata; class Mammalia; order Carnivora; family Phocidae; genus Mirounga; species Mirounga leonina. The sequence goes on along the minus strand of NW_023270807.1, from coordinate 54,040,975 downwards.
CAGGTAAAGTAGGAGTCGTGATTAGATGACACAAACTATATGAAGGCAGACTGACTCTACTTTTTCCAAAACTTCAAATGAAGTATGTCTTCGAGTAAAGACAACCCATCCTGACTTGAAATTAAAACACAGATTTTTTACACGTAAGGTCTCAGGAAATGAAGGAATCTAACAGAAAAGATTCCTGTCCTGAATAATTCTATATTGAACCTACCTAAGATGAGCAATTTATAATTGTTCTTTATTTTTTGTTAGCCTCAAACAGTCAGACAACCAATGACAATCTTTCCTTCTTATTCAAAGAGTTCCTGTAGCAATGCTCATTTTGGGGGGGATTTTCCCTGTCTCTACCAGTTCTCAAGTTCATAGCCATGGCTCTAAAATAATGCACCCAGAGAGCCATGACTCCTGTGGACACTTTCTTTAATTCTGCAAGAATTGCAGTGGGCACACAGGCCTGATGATAGAAAACTTACCTATTTCAAGTAGAATGAAAGTCCTGTTTCCCATTTTTATTCTTATTTTTTTTTAGATTTTATTATGTTATGTTAGTCACCATACATTACATCATTAGTTTTTGATGTAGTGTTCCATGATTCATTGTTTGTGTATAACACCCAGTACTCCATTCAATACATGCCCTCCTTAGTACCCATCACCAGGCTAACCATCCCCTTCCCTTCTAAAACCCTCAGTTTGTTTCAGAGTCCATAGTCTCTCATGGTTCGTCTCCCCCTCTGATTTCCCTCCCTTCATTTTTCCCTTCCTACTATCTTCTTCTTCTTCTTTTTTTTAATATATAATGTATTATTTGTTTCAGAGGTACAGGTCTGTGATTCATCAGTCTTACTCAGCACTCACCATAGCACATACCCTCCCCAATGTCTATCACCCAGCCACCCCATCCCTCCCACCTCTCCCTTCTACAGCCACCCTCAGTTTATTTCCTGAGATTAAGAATTCCTCATATCAGTGAGATCATATGATACTTGTCTTTCTCTGATTGGCTTATTTCCGTTTAGCATAATACCCTCTAGTTCCATCCACGGTGTTGCAAATGGCAAGATTCCGTGGTTTTTTTAATGGCTGCATAATATTCCGTTGTATATATATACCACATCTTCTTTATCTATTCATCTGTTGATGGACACCTTGGCTCTTTCCATAGTTTGACTATTGTGGACATTGCTGCTATAAACATTGGGGTGCACATACCCCTTCGGATCACTACATTTGTATCTTTTCCCCCCCATTTTTAACTTGAAAATTTTAATATGTGAGCAGTATTTTCCACTAGCTTAAGGAGTGCAGAATACCATCAGATAGCTAATTCACTGATCTATTTAAGTAATTTTCAACATATTTTCACCTTTTCCAGTTATCCAAGAATATTAAGAACTCCTTCTAAAATACTGATATTCTATTTGAATGTATTTGTTTCTAGAATATTTGAAAGTCTAAAGGAATAGGTTCTAAATCTGTGCTGTCCAGCATGGGTAGCCCCTAGCCACAGGTGGCTACTGAGCACTTAAAATATGGCTAGTCTGATTTGAGAGATGCTATAAGTGTTAAAGATACACCAAATGCCAGGAAGAAGAAAACAGAATGTAAAATATCTTGTTAATAATTTTATATTGATTATATGTTAAAATGATAATCTTCTGGATATAGCAGGTTAAATATGTAATTATAATTAATTTCACCTGTTTCTTTTTACCTTTTTTTAAGGTTTTATTTGACACAGAGAGAGAGAGAGAGCACAAGCAGGGGGAGTGGCAGAGGGAGAAGCAGACTCCCCACTGAGCAGGGAGCCTGATATGGGACTCGATCCCAGGACCCTCGGATCGTGACCTGAGCCGAAGGCAGACGCTTAACTGACTGAGCCACCCACGCGCCCCTCTTTTTACTTTTTTTAAATGCAGCTACTAGAAAATTTAGAATGACATGTGGCTCCCATTATGTGCTGTTCTACTGAATAAAATGTTAATAAAGAAATTGTAAAAACAGCTCTTTGAGTAACAGTTGCATCCTCATCATGGCTACCTGATTTATTATTATTATTATTTTACTTTAGATTCTATTTCTTTGGATGGGAGATGATGCTTTAATTATATTCTAACAGGAGTCAAGCTAGACGACGAATCAGCATAAGATTCTGGCTCCTAATAGCTCTATTTGCCAACACAATCGAAAAGGAGTACATACTTACCTTTAAAATTAAGTTTACTACAGATGACCACTAAAATCCAATACAACTCAAACATCTAAGAGTCCACTCACAGCCATTCAATCAAAATATCCTGGCTTCCCATTCAGCAGATTTTATCAAAGGAATACTGAAGATTTTAACTCTAGCGCCAATTATTTCAAATAATGTTTAAACTTGTTCTCCAAATCTTACTTTTTAGGGTAGGTAAATTTTATTCTGGGAGTACAGAACATGTCACCCTTGTTTCCATAAAGGACTTTAGGACCAATTCCTAGGGATGAATGTTCTTTCTGGTCAGTACATCTATGAAGCTCAGGGTCCTGAATATAATTTTGGCATCCCGGTAAATCACTCTGCAGGCCCCCAGAAACATCATGGGTGAAGTCAGGGTGGTGTCAGTGCCTTTCAAATACCCCAGGCACATGTCCAAGGCATGGCTCAAGGTCCTGAGGCCATGCCCAGCAGCACTGCACGGAGAGGCTACCATGTGCAGAAATAGCTAAGCTCAGCAAAGTTAAAGGAGCCCAGCAAAAATGTTTTTACACTCACTTGTTCTCCTGCCAAAAAAGTATATACAACTACGAGTTTGGGAGTGAATTATGTAATAGCAATCAAATATTCTTTATTAAGCATCTTTATTTCCTATTCGATTAGATGCCTGCAGCTTAAAAGCAGGCTGATTCAGAACTACGGAGAACCCGAGAATTAATTTACCTTAATTGTGGTTCTTTTTTGCTGCGTTTCTTTTGAAGGTAGTCATTGAATGCCCGCTTCCCCAGTCCTGAAATGTTTTCATTTCCTAAGGATCTAATTTTATATAACCCCCAAATGCAAACTAACAAAGTATTTCATATTAGTAGAGAACTAAGAAGCTAAATGGACAAGTGTCAGCATCTGTCTGAACAGCAAAAGGGAACTAAACTAAGACATATATTCGTGTACAAGAGAAACATCAGCTAAAAGTCTACTCCCTATCTTTACCTTTTCATTTCTCTTCTCTTCTACTTAAAAACATAATTTCCCGGAGCACCTGGGTGGCTCAGTCAGTTGAGTGTCTTACGCTTGGTTTGGGCTCAGGTCATGATCTCAGGGTTGTGAGATTGAGCCCCAAGAAACAGGTGTGGAGCCTGCTTAAGACTCTCTCTCCCTCTGCCTCTCCCCACCCCCAAATAAATAAATAAAATCTTAAAAAAAAAACCCAAACACCATAATTTCCCCAAATCTCCAGCGCTTTCTATACATGTCTAAGGTTTCCACTCCCTTTGCCATGCATACTTAGCACCTCCGTAGTTAAACTGCATAAAGCAGGGAGATCAGGGAAAAAAGATAAACCATCTTCAGTGAGGTCACGATGCCACAACATGCATTCCTCTTGTTGGCGCTTTGTGAGCTTTAAGCAAAATCATCACTTCTTGTCCTTTTGGCTAAGACCATGTGTAAGCAAAATAATACCAATAATGCTGCTTTTAAAGATTCTCATAAATGTGATGTGGGGAGGTGGGTAGCAATGGTTAAATTACATTAAATGCCCACCTATAATACTGTGCATACAAGAAAATAATCACTGTTATAAAAATAGTGCCATATGTTTCCAGTTATAAAAAGTAATAAATGCTTATTCCATAAAATTTAGGAAACGTATGGAAAAGAAAACAAAAACCATTCATATTTCACCATGCAGAGATAATCACTATTAATGTTTTCATATACATATTCTAGATTTTTTTTCAAAAAATCTTTTTTATTTATAGAGAAAAAAAAGAATAATTGTATTCAGGGACAGAAAAAACCATCAGTAGCCATAGGCACTTGGAGGCAACCCACATTGGTGAAGAGCAAAGGCCGTACATACAATCAAGTCAACCTAGTTCAAATCCAGCCCTAATACTTACCATTGTCCATGACCTTGGTCAATCACTGAACCTCTCCCATTGTTTCTCAATCACAAAATGGAGAGTTCAACCAGCTCACAGGGTGGTCAGGGGGATAATGAATGAAAAGCTCTTACCACACACAACTTGGCACATGAAAAGTAGACAGTACATTTGGTGAACAAGGAATTATAAAGTATATTTGAGCATTGTTGTTTGGCATCCATAAACCTTGATTCAACACTGATGCAAGGAGGTGAAAATGAAGAATGTGATCCCTTTAGATATCAAAGTAATAAATAACCTGTATCATTAAGTCAGGGAAAAGAAGGATGGCCAAAGTAAAAAATATACAATTGAGTTGTAAACTGATCACATGTTAATGACTTCCTCATCTATATAAGCAGTCTAAACCTCTCTTGGCTTTGAATTCATTTTCCCAACTACCTGTAAGAGGACATCTTCTCTTGAATATTCCACAGAATGGAATGGATAGGGATGTGGTTGGATGACCACATCCAACCATCCACATCAGGATCTCAAAAGGTGGCCCATATTTCTCCCTCTTAACCAGTCATTCACCAAATCCTGTTTGCTCTTCCTCTTTTAGCAGTTCTTACTCTGTTCCTCATCATCTCCTACCCAGACTTCCTACAGCAGAGTCCTGAATTAACATTTCTACCTCCAGTATCAAATTCTCAAACCTCTCTTTTTACAAGAATCTGACTATACTGATCACCTGTTAAAAACTCACAAACAAGGCCTACCTCAAGAAACAAGAAAAATCTCAAATAAACAATCTAACCTTACACCTAAAAAAGCCAGAAAGCAAGAACAAAGCCCAACGTTAGTAGAAGTAAGAAAATAATAAATATTGGAGCAGAAATAAATGAAATAGAGATTAAAAAAAAACATTAGAAAATATCAATGAAACCAGCAGCTGGTTATTTGTAAAGATAAATAATATTGATAAACCTATACCCAGATTCATCAAGAAAAAAAGAGAGAGGACAAAATAAATAAGAAACAAAAGAGATGTAACAACTGACACCACAGAAATATAAAGGATTATAAGAGTCTATCACAAAAAATTATATACCAACAAATTGGACAAACCAGAAGAAATGAATAAATTCCTAGAAACATAAAATCTCCCAAAACTCAATCAGGAAGTAATAGAAACTCTCAACACACCAATTACTAGTACAGAAATTGAACTGGTAATCAAAAAACTCAAAACAAACAAAAGTCCAGGACCAGACAGCTTCACAGAGAAATTCTACCAAACATTTAAAGAAGAGTTAATATCTATTCTTCACAGACTATTCCAAAAAATAGAAGAGGAAGGAAAGCTTTCAAATATACTCTACAAGGCCAGCATTGTCCTGATATGAAAATTAGACAAGGGCACTACAAAAAAAAAAAAAGAGAGAGAGAGAACTACAGGCCAATAATATCCCAGATGAACATAGATGCAAAGATCCTCAATGAAATATTAGCAAACCACATTCAACAATACATTAAAAGGATAATTCACCACAATCAAGTGTGATTTATTCTGGGAATGCAAGGATGGTTCAAAATCCACAAATCAATAAACATGATACATCACACATCAACAAAACAAAGGATAAAAATCATATGATCATCTCAACAGATGAAGAACAAACATTTGACAAAGTTCAACATCCATTCATGATAAAAACTCAACAAAGTGGGTTTAGAGAGATCATACCTCAACATAATAAAGGCCATATATGATAAACCCACAGCTAACATCATACACAGTGGTGAAAAATTGAGAGTTTTCTTCTAAAATCAGGAGCAAGACAAGAATGTACACTTCTTGCCACTTTTATTCAACATAGTACTGAAGTCCTAGGCATGGAAATCAGAAAAGAGAAGGAAATAAAAGTCATCCAAATTGGTAAGGAAAAACTGAAACTTTCACTATATTTGCAGATGGCATGATACCATACATAGAAAACTCTAAAAATTCCACCAAAAAACTACTGGAGTAACAAATTAATTCAGTGAAGTTGCAAGACACAAAATTAATATACAGAAATCAATTATGTTTCTATACAGTAATAACAAAGTAGCAGAAAGAAAATTAAGAAAACAATTCCATTTATAATTGTACCAAAAAGAATAAAATACCTAGGAATAAACTTGACCAAGGAGGTGAGAGACCTGTACAACTATAAAACATTGATGAAATTGAAGACAACACAAACAAATGGAAAGATATTCCATGCTCATGAAGTGGAAGAATTAATGTTGTTAAAATGCCCCTACTACCTAGGGATGTCTGGGTGGCTCAGTCAATTAAGCATCTGCCTTCGGCTCAGGTCATGATCCCAGGGTCCTGGGATGGAGTCCCACATCAGGCTCCTTTCTCAGCATGAAGCCGGCTTCTCCCTCTCCCACTCCCACTCCCCCTGCTTGTACCCTCTCTCTCTCTTTCTGACAAATAAATAAATAAAATCTAAAAACCCCTACTACCTAAAGCAATCTCACAGATGCAATGCAATCCCTACCAAATACCAACTGGGATTTCCACAGAACTAGAACAAATAATACTAACATTTATGGGGAACTACAAAGGACTTCAAGCAGCAAAAGCACTCTTAAGAACAAAGCTGGAGGGATTCAAGATACACTACACAAAGCTATAGCAATCAAAACAGGATAGTACTGGCACAAAAACAGACACAGAGATCAATTAAACAGAATAAAGAGCCCTAAAATAAACTCACACTTATACGATGAATTAATCTATAACAAAAGAGGCAAGAATATACAATGGAGAAAAGACAGTCTCTTCAGTAAATAATGTTGGTAAAACTGGACAGCTACATGCAAAAGAGTGAAACTGAATCACTTTCTTATACCACACACAAAAGTAAACTCAAAATGGATTAAAGATCCAAACTGGAGACAGGAAAGCATAAAACTCTTAAAAGAAAACATAGGCAGTAATTTCTTTGACATTGACCTCTGCAATAGTTTTCTAGGTATGTCTTCTCAGGCAAAGGAAACAAAAGCAAAAATAAAGTGTTGGGACTACACCAAAATAAAAAGAGTTCACACAGTGAAGGAAACCATCAACAAAATGAAAAGGCAACCCACTGAAGAGAAGATATGTGCAAACGATATATATGATAAGGGGCTAATATCCAAAATATATAAAGAACTTACACAACTGAAAACAAAAAAAGAAAACCCTAATAATCTGATTTTAAAGTGGATAGGAGACCTGAATAGACATTTTTCCAAAAAAGACATACAGATGGCCAACAGTCACAAGAAAAGATGTTTAACATCACTAGTCATCTGGGAAATGCAAATCAAAACCACAATGAGACATCACCTCACACCAGTCAGAATCGCTATTATCAAAAAGACAAGAAATAACAAGTATTGGCAAGGATGTAGAGAAAAGGGAACACTTGTGCACTGCTGGTGGGAATGTAAATTGGTGCAACCACTGTGGAAAGCAGTATGGAGGTTCTTCAAAAAAGTAAAGGTAGAGATATCATATATATATCATATGATCCAGTAATCCCACTACTGGGTATTTATTAACCGCCCCCGCAAAAACCCAGAAAATACTAATTTGAAAAGATATATACAGCCCTCTGTTTACTGCAGCATTATTTACAATATCCAAAATATGGAAACAATCATGAATGGATAAAGAAGATGTGGTACACACACACACACACAGAAATATTATTTAGCCATAAAAAAAATGAGATCTTGCCATTTGCAGCAACATGGATGACCTAGAGGGTGTTACGCTAAGTGAAACAAATCCAACAGACACAAATACCATATGATTTCACTTCTATGTGGAATCTAAAACCAAAACAAATGAATAAGCAAACAAAAAGCAGAAACAGACCCATAAATGCAGACAACAATCTGATGCTTGCCAGAGGAAAGAGGGGTAAGATGATGGGCAAAATAGTGGAAGGGGCGTGAGGGTTTTAGGATTCTGGTTATAGCATGAATAAGTCACAGAGCTAAAATGTACAGCAGAGGGAATAGAGTCAATGGTATTGTTAACAGTGTTTATGATGACAGATGGTGGCTAAACCTGTGATGAGCACAGTATACCACAGACTTGTTGAATCACTATGTTGTACACCTGAAACTAATGTAACACTATGTGTCAACTATACTTCAATTTAAAAAAAAAGAGAGAGAGACAGAGAAAAACCATTAGTGAGCTTCCATTTGCTTATGGTTAAAAGTCAAACTCAGTAAAACCACATAGCCTTCCATGATCCACACCCTGATGACCTTCTTAACCTAAAGGGTAATAATCCCACCCACCCTGGCTTGGCTTCAGCCATTTCAATGGGCTACACGTTTCACATCATGTGCTAGGACCACATCAGGCATTGGCAATATAATGATGAGGAAAAATAGGCAAGTTCCAGGCCTCACAGAGTGTATGCTCTATTGGAAGAGCAAAACATATTACAAATAAATGAAAAATTATAATTGAGGTAAAGGCTACAAAGGGTAGAATATAGGGCTGTAAATGCCCATAATGGGTGATTTGACCTGGAGTGGAAAGTTAGTAAAGTCTTCTCTGAGAAGCCACATGGAGCTGATAGCTCAAAGAAGAGCAGATGTTTGCAAAGGATGGGGTGGGGAAGTGAATTAACTGCATTTTCTCATTTTAGTATTCTTGATGCTCTGGCATTTGGGGTGTCGCTGACTAGGGAGAGACTGCCCCTCCCAGGACTAGTCAGCTTTTAGAGATAGCGAACAACTTGCTCAAGAGTGCACCTTGTATCTGGCTCTTATACCCCAAGAGGCAATATTCCCCTAGGAATATTCCCTAATCATCCCAGGGCCGAGTACTGGACAATCACAGACAACCCATATGTCCCAGAGCCTGCTTGAAGTATTCAAACTAGACAATCATAAGCCTGCCTACCCTGCTTTGTCTTGCCTTTCCTGCAGAAGCCACAATAAAGGCTTCCTGCCCATGCTTTCCCCTCGTTCCTTTTACCTCCTGACCAACCCAGGTGCTCCCCCCTATCTTCCTGAGGCTATTCCGTGCCCCCCTCTTCTCGGGAACTATAACATTACAGTTGTTTCCTGATTTGTTCCTCTCCCTGTTATCCTCCATCACATTACTCCATTTGATTTGATTTAGGTACTCATCACTATTTGTAATTATCTTCTGCATTTACCTGCCTAGTACTTAGTTATAATGTGTTTGTCTCCCAAGCCCCAAGAAGTACGTTCTATGAGAGGAAGGACCTATTTTATTCACTGCTTTATTCCTGGTGCCTAAAACAGTGCTAGGCACATGGTAGGGGCTCAAGCCACACTTGCTGAATGAATGTACCCATTTCTTCTTTTCAGCTTCCCTGGTTCAGGCAGAACTGACCACTTCCTTCTTTGTGCCACCACCCCACCCTCTGCATATTTCTAACACAGCACTTGTCTCTCTAAGTGTCCTTTGATTGTAGATCATCCTCCCTCTACTAAATCTAAGCTCCCTGTGCCAAGGATTGCATTGTGCCCTGGGTATCTAGCAGGGAACAGGTGGTGAACACACATGAAACAATGTCCATGAGCTTTTTCTGTTTACTTAAAACCAAGCAAAACAGAACATGCCATGTCTTTCCAACATATCTATCCAATTCTGAACATCATTCAAATCAGCCTATTTTTCATATCTCATTGGCCTCCCTCACTTCCCTTCTGTTTCTGTCCTTCCTACACATACATACAAAGGCAAAGACAGTGGTCATTCAGTTTTCCAAGTGGAAAAACTGGTCATCATGACTGGAGTTGAAAGTGTTAATAGATGAGCACAATGTAACAGCTCTGCTGAGAAAAAAAAATATTGCAATCCACCCAAAATCTCTTTTTTGGTCCAAGAGAGAATTATTTCCTCCATCAATTGGCTATTCAGATCAAAGTACCTTTGCAAATGATACTTTGTCCTAATTATGAGATTGTCACCATTCTCCTACATTCTATGACTTCAAAATCCAAGCACCCAGGTAGAGGCTGTGATTTTGAATGGAAATTATAGCTCAGCAACAAGAAACTCTCTTGAGTAAAAGGACAATCTTTTTTATTTTTCTAAAAAGGTTTCATTTCAGTCACACTGCTTCTCACTTGAAATTTAGTTTCTATTCAGAATTATGGTGTATACATTGTTGTTCTTTGGGGAATCTTTTAAAATAGTATTTATTTTCCTTTGGTTTCGGGCTATTTGGCTTCTCTCTTCCCTTCTATTTGTTTCTTATAGTGTGGATGACAAGTTAAATAACAGAAGAAGAGCCATAAAATATGTCCCCCAAACTATGCTAGCTATGGAATAAACACTAGTGTTTCAAGTGCAATAATTCTTAAACCTTATATATTCCCCAAATTCAGTCTTTCTGTGTGGTCTATTCCCCTGATTAAGTCACTAAAATGGTTATTCCCCAGATTAACTACTGATGTTAGTGGGGAAAAGAAGGCATGAAAAAGGCAAATACTGTTTTATTTGGGGTTATATTCAAATGTGACTACATTTTTAAGGCAAACTATTTGGTGGTGAGGACATGAGTGGGAGGAAGGAGGACAGTCTGGGGGCTGTGGGTAGTCCCCATGGTCCTTCCACCACTCTTCCCAAGCAAGAGAATGATGAGTATCAGCCTTCCTGATGTCCCCTGGTGGGGTTCTCCTCATCTGTAGCATAGCGATTGGCTGTTGTATTAGCAAGTCTATCTCTCTATCTCAAATAAGCAAATACTAATAATTAGTGACCAAAGTTCATACAAGATTTTCTTTATTTAACAATTCCGAGCAGATTGAAGCCTATTGCTAAACTCCCTTGGGATGGGTCAGCTTGGTGATGGGTATTAAAGAAGGCACGTTCTGCATGGAGCACTGGGTGTTATATGCAAACAACAAATCATGGAACACTATATCAAAAACTAATGATGTAATGTATGGTGATTAACATAACATAATAAAAAATATATATTAAAAAAAAAGATGATCAGGTGACATAGCAGTTTCTATGACCATCATGTAATAGCATATTTGAAATTTGACGTTTTATTATAAAATGTTGACATTACATCATATTTTGAGAACCCCTGAAATGAAAAGCCACCCTTGTTATGGAAGTCAAGAATTAAAAAAAAAAAAAAAATTACTCCCAAATCTAACCCAATAGCTTGATATACCCACTCTGCATATAAAACTAGTATGGTTTGATTTTTAGCAATATTAACTACAAGTTAAATTAAAACATTGTGTTGGCTTCTTATACAGACCAAGTACCAAGTCAGATATAATAAATATGAAGCCCTTTGTCACTGGCTGAATCTTAATGCTTCCTACTTCAAGTCTCCTGTAATATACCAACTAACTTGTCTCTAAGCTATTCATGCACATATCTTCTAACCAGTAAAAATGTTTCTAGTAAACTAGTAAAAATAGGTTTGCATCTTATGACTTTTGTATCCTGTACAAGGCCAGTCATAATGCCTTTACCATAGATTGTAACTGGAAAATATTTGTTGGATTATGAATTTTAAAAAGCAACCCATTTTTTTAAAGATTTTATTTATTTATTTGACAGAGAGAGACACACAAAGAGAGAGAGGGAACACAAGCGGGGGGGTGGGAGAGGGAGAAGCAGGCTTCCTGCCGAGTGGGGAGCCCAGTGCGAGGCTCGATCCCAGGACCCTGGGATCATGACCTGAGCCGAAGGCAGACACCCAACTGACTGAGCCACCCAGGCACCCTGCAACCCATTTTTTTAAAAAGCACATCCATTTCTTCAAATGGAAAGAGGAAATGACAGTTTTTTATAGGTATGATTTTACAGTTGGGCAAATAAACAGATCTCCTACAATTAACTAAGAAAGGTGTTCTCAATTTGATCTGAGCATAAGTAATTCTCTCCTGATGTAAACCACACATCAGGTTTTTCATATAACTGATAAATATGGTGGAAAGCCCACTTGTGATGTCAGAGGCATCCGGCCCAGCTTCTACAGTGAATCGTGGGTCCTGGGAACAAGCCCCGCATAGGGCTCCCTGCTCAGCGGGGAGTCTGCTTCTCCCTCTCCCTCTGCCGCTCGCCGCTCCCCATCCCCCACCACTTGTGCTTTCTCTCTCGCTCACTCTCTCTCTCTTCCCTCAAATAAATAAAAATCTTTAAAAAAATAAAAAGTTTTTGTAAGAAAAGGGAAGTTCTGTATTATATATGCTTTTCCCCTTCTGAGGTGGGAAGGTACAGAAGGGAGGGACAGCCAAGATCGGATTCCACTTCCTAAGAAAGCCAGCAAGCCAGCCCATTCTAGTTGGAAGGACTGTCCCCTCTTCTTACTTCTAATCACAGGAGCTACTCGTATCATTTGTTTAACCCCTTGCCGTGGTTACATACTTTTCTCCCCAGCTGTGCATAAAGGTATAGACTGTATCTGTACTTTAGATCTTCCTCTCTGTCTTTACAGCTACTTAATTTTGATTGATGCATAGTGGGTAGGTAAGAAAGAATGTCAGACCTTTAAAAATTCAACTCCTGCTGCTTTCATTTCTTAGCTTACAATAAAACATACATCCTCCTGCTCCTTAAAATATTTATATTTTAAATATTTTATTAAATATTGAACACATTTATGAAATATTTTAATATTTAAATAATTAAGACTTTAAAAAAAGGTTTTATTTATTTATTTGAGAGAGAGCCAGTGAGAGAGCACAGGCAGTAGGGGAGCAGCAGAGGGAGAGGGAGAAGCAGGCTTCCCGCCGAGCAGGGAGCCCGGACGTGGGGCTCGATCCCAGGACCCTGGGATCATGACCTGAGCCAAAGGCAGACGCTTAACTGACTGAGCCACCCAGGCACCCTTAATTAAAACATTTTTAAAGTACATGCCTAGAATGTTAGCCACCCTGGAGATAAATATGGCAGCCCCAAAAGAGAAAATTTATTGCCTAAACTTTTCACAATCATATGTTATTTTCAGGCTATCCGTCAATATCAGGTGTTTTGCCATCTTACTCTTTATGACTCGGAAAAATTATAAGTGCAACTGGTTGTGCATATTTGTTTGGGTTTATAATTTTATCTTTTCCCTGTCTCTTTTACTAGGTCTTAAGTTGCAGTGACAAGGAACTGGTTGCATCTTCAGTTGGGAGGTGTGGAAAAAGCCCGTGATTTGAGGCTGACTCATCTGGATGGCCTCAGCAAATGGCTAACCTCTCTGAGTCTAATTTTCTCAACTAAAAAATGGCAAAGTGACCTGTTGTAAGGACTCCCAAAAGTACAGGTCAAATGTCTTCCACCTAGAGGATGCTCAACATACAGTAGCTATCTTGTTATTACTGTACTCTTTTTAAAATGCTATTAACAGTGCTTAAACCATAGCTTTACATATTCCAAAAATTTTATTCCCTGGGTGAAGGGAAGAAAACACTCGAATGTCTAATGTGGTCTTAATTTTTCTACAAGTATCAGCAAAGAATCATAGTGGTCAAGTAAAATCATTCATTTCTTTGGTATTTAAGAAAGACTTCACCAGAGATAAAGGAGAACAGATTGAGACATTATACTGGACCATCACCAAATATGTATTACCAAAATATACTCTGGTTCCCATGTTCTATATTACCCATAACAGAAAAGGCACATGAAGAAATCTAAGGATGGAAGAGCTACATTTCTTTATGACCTTCTTTGAAAGATAAACTCCTTAGGGAAATACAATTTATTCAGATTATCAAGACCCTGCTGTGCAAATCTACAGTCTGGGAGCATACTATGGAGATCAAAAAATATTTACTTTAGTCTGTTGGGTATAAAAGCTTTTAATGAATGCATAATTAAGGCAAAAAAAAGTGTAGCCAGCTTTAGAAATTCCTCTGCTGAGCCAGGCCATTAATATCCAAGGCACCATACCCAGTTGTGAGCCTACCTGTTTCCTATTTGGATTACAACCTAGTTCTAAATCAAGGTATTACTTGATCACAGGACCTGGTGCTGCAGGGAAGGACGATACTCCAGGAGTCGAGGAAGCAGCACGAAGGGCTTTGTTGTGGGTGTGCGGGGAAGGGCTGGCCTTTGGAACATGTTGAAACAAATAACCAAATAAACAAAACCCAAACATTTTAATAGCCTTGGGATGAATCATGTAGGAAAAAAAAAATTAGCATGGATATCATGTATGCGAAGGGATCTGTGAGTTTTCTCTATAATATTTTACGTCAGGGTCAATGGGGCAAAGTTAATTTTTATGAGAGAAAAAACGAGCAATTCATTGACAGTGCAGCCCAGATTACTTGTGATATGATAAAATACCATAAAAGCAGGTATTTTTTTTATCTGGTATGCCTTATTTTTATCTCTGCATAAATATACAGAGAGATAGAAGTATATTTGTATATAAACATTAACATGTATCTGGACAACTGTATGCAACCATATATTCTTATATTTATATAAATATGTATGTGATACATCTGATTCAACTAAAACAAAATATTAGCAGCAATTGAAAAAACTACAAGGGAAAAAAAACCTCAACGTGCTCTAATTCTTGGAGTCTTTGAAGACCTATTTAAATATATTTGTGGTGTATAACAGAGGAATTCCACAATTAGGTTACCAATACATTTTCATAATCAGTTGTATGCATAATATCCAAGGCTCATGAATAATTTTATATTGTTCCTTGGGAAAGTCTGTAGTAAGCTGGAAATCCAGGAAGGAAGCACAGAGACATGGCCACATCAACAACTAATAATTCCAGCCCCCATCACCATGTGCTACAATATCGCAAAGTTTCCTAAAGCTGGCTCAGCACATCAAGCAATTACCACTGAATTATGGACTAGAGAGGAACTTAATGTAACATACTTTTCTTTCTTTAATTGAAAATAGTCTATCTGTGCAAGTAGGGCTTTACAATGAAAATTTCAGTAACAATCAACTTTTTTTGAAGAACAACATAGAAGTAATTATGATCTATTTCCTTACTTAGCTCTGGTACACAAAATCAGAGTGGTGAAAGTTAGCTCAATTCTGCAGACTTTTGACAATCTGCCAGTTATCCACATAGACTTAGTCATTATTATCCATAAAAATGAGGATTGGAAGGTTTTTTATTGTTTGTTTGTTTCAAATCTGCACTGTTTTGACTTTTTATATTTTGGACGCTGTGAAGGATACATAACATCGATATTTTGTAAGTACAAACTAGGACCAGTTTCACTTTATCTAAATATGACGATGCTTTTGAAATCCAAAGAGCAGCGATTTACTGGGCACGTAATTGATGTGACACGGTGCAACAGCTTCTAAAGCTGGTTCTCAAACTGTGGTCCCAGACCAGTAACATCACATTCAGTTGGGAACTTGTTAGAACGCAGATTCTCAGTCTCCCTGCCAGACCTCCTGAATCAGAAACTCTGGTGGTGGGGCCAGGAGTCCATTGTAACCAGCCATTCAGGTGATCCCACATATGGCCAAGTTTAAGAATCACTAATACATAGCATGCATTTGAGCATTTGAGTAAAGAAAGGAATGATTCTACATATGTAATAACTCATACATATATATGTATGTATGTATGTAATATGTACGTATGTATATTTTTGCAGCAGAACTAATTCCTAGTTCCTCATCCCAGCCTTGGAAGTGAGCAAACATTATACTGAAGGTATGGGGCTGATGCCAGAGTACCCAGAACTGAATTAATGATACAGACAAGCAATCATTTTCCCAGGACCTGAGCACACATCCCCCAATGTGGGAAAAGGCCGGAAACGGCTCTAAAGGACATTTGTGGATAGAGAATGAGAAAGGGCTGAGGGAGAAGTTTAGGAAGGAGAGACAGCTGGAGGGAGATGGGCATGTGAATAGCAGTTTCCTAGTAAGGAATAATTTAATTTTTCTTCTTTTAAACAAATGCACTGCTTTCATTTTCCCTATTCAGGAGATCTCAGGACACCATGCAACTACACTATAAGATGTTCCTATCAGGGGGAGCTTTCACGGCACATGTAGAAGAATTGCAAACAAACATGGGTTTTTAAGCTGCTACTATGCACTAATCTAGAAATGAAGGATTTTTTCCATTTTTTTTCTTGGATTCTGTATATGAGAAAGGGGCAAGATGTTTTATTTATGGGAAGGGCAGGAGAAACAATAAAACAAAACTGCTCTAGCTACAAAGCATTTATACCTCAATGTAATGTGCTACTTTCAAAAGCATTGATTTTATTATTTATTAAAGTACAATTTCAGTGTGCTGTTTTCACAATTCAGAGGCAAGGAGAAAGCTGATGGTTCATTTAAATTATTTGCAACTTTTTTTTCCTAAAAGAATGCATGCCCTTCTACAAAATCAAAGAGAAGTGGCTGAAAGAAAAAAATACCTTTTACAGAATGGTGATTATTTTCAAAATTTTCAGGAACAGATTTGTCCAATATGTTGTCAATTGAAGATAGGTAGTAAAGTTGTGACATTTCCAGGAATGAAGGAAGATAAGAGTGAGGGAAACAGGTAAGAAGATAACGGTAGAACTAATAGAGGAATTCACAAGTGAAGCATTCCATTCTATTGGTTCTAGTTTCTAGGGCGCCTACTGCAGGTAGGATACTTTATATGCATTATCTCATTGAATCCTCCAACATCCCAAGAGGTAGATTGTATATTGGATACCATATCTATATTTTACAGATGAGGAGTGGGGGCAAAACAGTTAAGTAGCTTGCCCAAGGTCACATAACTCTGGGACATGAACTTATATCATGGGGAGGTAGATAAGTAAATCAGCACAAACAATATGATGTGATCAGCACGCTGGAAGACTACTCATAATGAATGAAAAGGAGAGAAATTTGACTCAACTAGGTGGATTGACCAGGCAACTCTGGAAGAGGAGATAACATGAGCAAAGTACTTAAAGAGGAATTCATAAGGTGACAAAACGAAGGAAGAATAATCCATGGAGAAAGAGGCTTCATAAAAAGAGTTTAAGGTACAGAGAAATGCATGAAGTTCATAATGACTAGCATCGCACATGGGTAGTAAATTGTTTAAAACAAGAAAAGGCTAAAGAGATAGGAAGTTTCATAATAAAGATGGGACCTGTGTGTCAAATTAGGAGGAATAAACCTTATCCTAAGGCTGTGATGAACCACTGACTAATAAATGATTTTATGCACGACTGCGACATAATCAGGTTATTTTTTTTACAAATCAATCAAACAGAAGTTTGAAGGAGGTACGGGGGGGGGAGTCTGTGAAGAACAACAGGGACAGGTTTATGCAGTTATCATTAAGTTGGTTTAGGAAAGGTAGACTAATGAGTGCAGCAAGAGTAAAGGCAGGTTTGTTGGGTAGCAGGAAGTTTCTTTAGTCCAGGAAATAATGAAAGTTCAAATTAAGATAGCAATACTAGTAAATGAAAGAGAAAGAATGAGAGAGATTTAAAATTAAGGGGATTCATACAAAAACCTGTACACGAATGTTCATAGCAGCTTTATTCATAATTGCTTAAACTTGGAAGCAACCAAAGAGTCTTTCAGTAGGTGAAGGGATAAATAAACTGAGGTACATCCAGGTAATGGAATATTATTCAGTGATAAAAAGAAATGAGCTATCAGAGCTCCTGGGTGGCTCAGTCAGTTAAGCATCAGACTCTTGGCTTCTGCTGAGGTCATGATGTCAGGGTCCTGAGATCAAGCCCCACGGTGGACTCCATGCTCAGTGCGGTGTCTGCTTGAGATTCTCTCCCCCTCCCAATTCCTTCCCCTCTGCTCCTCCCCCCACTTGTGCTCTCTCTAAAATAAATAAACAAACAAACAAACAAATAAATAAATAAATAATACAGTCTTTAAAAAACAAGAAAGAAATGAGCTATCCAGTCACGAAAAGCCACAGAGGACATTTAAATGCATATTAGTAAGCAAAAAAAGCCAATCTGAAAAAGCTACATTCCGTATGATTCCAACTATACAACATTTTGGGAGAGGCAAAACTATATAGACAGTAAAAAGATCAGTGGTTGCCAGGGGTTGAGGTGGAGAAGGGAGGGATGAATAAGCAGAGTACAAAAAAATTTTAGGGGAGTAAGACTACTCTGCATGATGCTATAATGGCAGATACATTTCATTACACATGTGTCCAAACCCACAGAATGGATAACACCAAGGGTGAACAATATAATGGAAACAGAGAACTCTGGGTGATAGGGATGTACCAATGTAGGTTCATCAATGATAGCAAATGTACCACTTTGGTGGGGAATGTTGATAATGAGGGTGGTTATGCATATGCGGGGACAGAGGTAGTAACAGGAAATGTCTGTATCTTCCTCTCAATTTTGTTGGAAACCTAAAACTGCTCTAAAAAAGTGTGTTTAAGAAAATTAAAGAGGTGGAGTTGGTGACAGCGTATGTGGGGCACAAGGAGATGGATGATTTTAGGATGACTCCTGGGTTTCTGGCTTGGGTTCACACTCAGAAAGCTCATGTGCCCTGGCATATCCAAGAGGAAATGCTGATTAGGCAGTTAGCCCAGAGATGATTAAACATGCTGTTCTTGGGTACAGTAAGAATAGAAGACATTAAGGAGACAAGAAAGAAAAAGAACGGGGCGCCTGGTTGGCTCAGGCGTTAAGCGTCTGTCTTCGGTTCAGATCGTGATCTTGGGGTCCTGGGATCGAGCCCCGAGTTGGGCTCCCTGCTCAGCGGGAAGCCTGCTTCTCCCTCTCCCACTCCCCCTGCTTGTGTTCCCTCTCTCGCTGTGTCTCTCTCTGTCAAATAAATAAAATCTTAAAAAAAAAAAGAAAAAGAACAAGGTTGGAAACCTATTGAGTAACCAGGAGATAGGGATCCAGCTTGGGTTTTAGGAAAATAAATTGTTTTGTGGGCCATAAAAGTAACTTAGATTGTACAGCAAGGTATTGATTATCATTAGATAACAGGCAGGGGGCACAGCTGAGCTGTTGCAGGAATGTGCCAGAAAGATAATCCAGACGTGACTGATGTCAGTGATAATGAAGATTTCAAAAACAAGGCATCTTTAACAGCTATTTAAGAAGCTAACCTAATAAAATTTAGTAGGATTCATGGAGCTGTGTAAGATTATACCAGGGTTTCTGGTTTGGGTTACTGTCAGGATGATAGGTCCCTAACAAAGATGGGGAGGAGAAGCAGGTGTGTGAAACTGGGTACAGAGAAATATGAAGCGCGTGTGGGAGGCCAAGTGCAAATGTTCGCTGAGCACAGAGGTCGGGCGCTCAGGAGAGGAGACTGCAATAGAGTAGCCCTCGGCATGTGGATGAAAGAGCAATGGTAAGCAAAGCGCACCAGCGTGGAGCCACTGTGCCCGGAGGGAGAGTCAAGGAGCTGCTCAAAGGAGAGCTTATATAGGATCTGAATGAAAAGAAGAATTAGGAGAGAGTCTTGAGAAAAGAAAACTGTAGCAGAGAGTGGAGCTCCCAGTGTGGAAATGTTGGAGAGCAGTCACATTAAGACACCACAAGGAGCCCACTGTGTTTGATAATTAGGCGGCTTTGGGACCTTTGTTGGATAGTTGTTGAGGAGTAATGAGGCAGAGCATTGAGTTCAATAGGATTGAAGAATGAATGGAAGATAAGGAAGTGCAGGCCCTGATCAGAGTTTGGTAGTGAATGGAAGAGGGTTGCGATACTGAGAGAGGAAGAAAAGTTTCTCCCATCTTATTGATCCTATTAAAAAACGAAAGGAAGGGGCCAGTGGAGAAGGGGACATTGAAACCATGGGAAACACAGAAGGTACCTGGTAGAGTAAGGGGCAGAAAGCCTGTTTAGCCTTAAAGAAAAGGGCAGACACTTAACTATGGGTAGGAAGATCTGCAGGTGGAGGGTGGGTTGGAGGATGACTATCTCAAACGAAACCCAGATTTTCTTGTAATGCCCCTAATTTCCAAGTATTAAAAATAGAATTAAATGAGATTGATATTTGTTTGCTTTGTGCATTGATTCTGAACTCTGGCATTAATAAAACATTGGAAATACTTTACTTTTGAGAAAAATATGCTGGAAGTAATTTTAATTAATTAATTAATTTTTAAGATTTTATTTATTTGACAGAGAGAAAGCACGAGCAGGGGCAGAGGGAGAAGCAGGCTCCCAGCTGAGCAGGAAGCCAGATGCAGGGCTGGATCCCAGGACACTGGCCCAGCTGGCGATAGGTAACTTAGAATAAAAATTACTAGCATTAGAAAAATCCTTCAAGACAATCTTTTTTCTCGTTAAAAACTTACAAACAAGGATGATAGAGTCAACCTCAGATTATCCACATAATAAATTAAAATGCCAAAATGACTTCCCTGGCCAGCCAGCATGCCTCCGGGCTGTTACTACTGACATCCTTTGGTATGGACTTAGGGAATAAAAGTCAACCTAATAGCATATGAAAAAATTAACTAGGATCCTAAAATGGCTACTAAAAGACGTTAGGATATATATTAGAGCCAAATATAAATGGTATTTGGCAAATATGATATTCTGTGCCAGATAGCAAACACTCTTGATTAGCACAAATAATCAGTAGTTAGCTATGATTAACTGGGACTGATATATTTCCACCCTTTCTGATCATTTTCACTGATTTAAAAAATATCCAGAAGATGAAACCATTTGTAATACATTTTCCAAACTTTGTACTCCAACTTTCTCCAAATACAAGAGTATCAGCTCTGGTGAACAATGAAGCAGCATGTGGTTGGTGTATTTGATCAGAGGCATATTAAATATATATGTTGATACAATCATCTGTCTTATCTAATGTGGAAAAAAATAGCTCAGTGTTGGAGAAAAATGAACGTGAGCTCTAACTTCTTCTCAACCTTGAAGATAAATGATTCTATTCAGAACACCCACTGTATATTATGTATTTAGGAGATACTGTTAATTTAATCATTAAAATTATAATAATACATTGTTTGGGAGAGATAACCTTCTATAAGTCATTGTAGTATTACTTAGTTAAAAAATGACAACCCTATTATAATACCGTAAAATATGCAAGATCCTCCATGCCAAATGCAATCCCCACAGAAAGTATTTTCAGCTTGCGAAAATGTGTTCAATGAGTAAAACTAATGAAAGACTGACTTATTAATGTATTTTCCTCTCATAATATAAAATCTCAATATTGAACAGGCAGGACAAAATTACTGAATGGGATGCACATTCATTCCCTCAATACATACTGCAGTGAACTGACCTGTGTCCCTCCAAAATTCCTGTGTTGAAGCTCAAAGTCTCCATGTGATGGTATCTGAAGATGTGGCCTTTGGGAGGTAAGTTAGAAGAGTGGATGAGGGTGGGGCTCACGTGACAGGATTAGTGTCCTTCGTGAAGAGACACCAGCGAGCCTGCTGTCTCTGTGCCATGCAAGGACACAGCAAGGAGGCCATTGGCAAGTGGGGAAGAGGGCTCTCACCAGAACCTGACTTGGGACTTGCAGCACCCAGCACTGAGAGAAATAAATGTCTTTTGTTTAAATCACCCAGCCTGGGGCACTTTGGTATGGCCGCCCAAGCTGACAAATACACATACTGGGCTCAGTATGAAAGATGAGAAGGGAAGGAAGACACGCACAGGAGTTAGGCCTGGTAGCGGCCTTCGAGAACCCTGCCGTACTGCGGGTAGTAAGACATTCTCCACCCACATCAACCCATGAGGAAATGGATGCAAAAACAGCAGTTGGATACTTGCAGCTTCTGGAAAGCTATTTCAAGGATCTGGTGTTTCTCAAAAATTGGAAGCAGAAAAAATATATTCTTAGAAAAAGAACAGTAAAATTGCCATTCATGGGGAAAAAAAAAAAAAGGAACAAAATATCCAGAATTCTTCCTACTACCCTCATGAGAGAATAACATTCTTTAAGCCTTTGTACCTTCACTGAAGAGAGAAAAATGACTTAATTCTCATTTAGTGTAAAACTAAATGAAGACAAGGGATGACTAATAAGCATCAGTCACAGAGGACGGAGATTTAGGGCGGGAAGATGCTGGCTCTCTCCCACTCGGGTACGGTCTCGGCTTCGGAATGATTCAGAGTAAGAATTTTGGCTTTGCTTTACTAGATGATCCAAAGGTGCACACCGTAAGCAGAACAACGCCTTCAATCTGGTGAAATGATCTTTTACACTTATAAAAGCAGGAAATAAATGAAAAACAAATGAAAAAAAATAATAAAACAAATGCTCCTCTGTTTTCCTTGTGGTGATAAAACACTCTACCTAGAGCGCACGTGTCCCTTCCCTCTCCTGTCACAGCAGTACGTCTCCTCTTTCAGGTCACGTCTTTCACATAAAAGTGCTAAACTAATGCCGCTTAATGACAAATTAATGTCCATGAATAAAAAATACACCTCTAATAGCACAGAGTAATTTGCCATTACAATATCATCATTGGACATGCCCCTGGTTTAATACGATGTATTTAATTCATAACCTAATGAGTGATATATAAAAAGAGGGAGATGAACCCTGCAATTACATTTATGTGAGTCTGTCACCTTATTTGTAAAACCTTAGAGTCATTTACATTCAAATTAGAACAAATGAGTGATTTCACAAAGTGCAGTGATAAATGACCACAGCAGCCCAAGACAAAACTGTATTTCCTGTGAACACATTAACAGTTTCCTATTATTTGTTAAAAATTACAGTGCATATTGCCCAGTGTGGTGTGAATAATGACTTTTTTACTGATTAGGTCAGAAGACTAGTATATAGCAAAATAAATAATTTTTCTTCTCATTTTTTCTGATTTTTTGCTTTAAATTAACTACTTAATTCTGGTGGATTCACACTGCCACCTGCTGCCTAGGAAGAGATACTGCGTGTTCTTTCCAGAGGAGTTCAGTCACCACTTGCATGGCCTTATTTAGAAAGTGTACATGACCGTTCTTTCTTGTCAACATATTTAAATTGCATATCATACTAAAGGCTGATACTCAGCAAACAAGCAAAAACCACTTGCTAATTAAACAATAGGATATACTATTTGCTATTTGGGAGAAGTGGTACAAAATGTAAAAAGGTTTTGTTTTTTTTTTTTTTTGAAAGCTAACTACAAAAAAAGACATTTTCAGCAAAGCATGTATCCCCTAATGCATCACTTTCAGGGCATACGACACAAAGTCCAGTGGCCAGCTCCACTCATCTTATGACAGGTGCATCAGCAGAGAGGGTGGGGGAGGGGGTGAGTGTGTGCGTGTGTGATGTTTTCCCAACTTCTGCTCCTTGGTACAATCTGAAGGGGACTGAGAGGTCCTGCCTGCCACCTAGCCTTCTCCCCTAATGTGGCAAGTCCCAGAATGAAAGGTCACCTTAGAGGCCAGAGCACAGTGGGCTAGGAAAGGCACTAAGCCTGCAGAGGAGGCTGAGGAGGAACAAGCATGGCCTCAAAGATGAGGCTAAGGATGCTCCAGAATGGTCATCAGGGGAGCTCTTTGGTATTTCCACTGGATCAACAGCCTAGTTCTGAACTTAAGTTTCTCCATCTGTAAAAAGGAAAGAATACTCACCTGCTTTAAGGGGTTCCTTAGCAGAGGGAAAATGAGAATCACCAACCAAAACGCTTGGTATGGAGAGGCCCTCGACAAATGCTATTTCCCTACCCTGAGAAAGATAACAAAGGCTCCGGGAACTATGGTTTGGCAGGGAGAAAGGCTAGAAACAAGCAGACCCCTCAGGAGGATATGAGGAACTCAGTACAATCTATAGCCAGTAGCAATGAGAGCTCCCCAAAAGGGTAAGAGCATTAGCGATAAAGAAAAGGATCAGGTCTGAGAGGTATTTGGGAGGTAGAATCAACTCAGCTTGGTAACTGATTGGATACGACCTGTGCTGAGAATCTGTGTGTTCACAAGGGCCTGCCATCCAGAGGGCCAGGGGACTAAAAATGAATAAGGTGAAGGCTCCACAGTGTAGGAGGCTAATTCAGTGGCTATCCTTGCTAACAGAGGGGCACTGCTCCTGCGGTTTGAGGCCCCTGCTCTCAGCAGCCTCCCCAAGGAAAGGCAAGAAAAAGGAGAGCACACAGTGGCCTCAAGGTGTCCCTTCCCTTTGCTGGGGGGCACCAGTATTTACACCTGTGCAGAGGAGTTTCAGGCCAAGGTAAGAGAGGATAGCCCAGAGACTCAGAGAGTGTCAACCCAGGGGTTCTCCTCAGCTATGATTGAGCGCCAGAGGACAATAGGAGGTATCAGAGCAGAGGTCTACCTTTTACAACTCTGGAAGAAAACCAAAGAAAGAGTGGTAATTTGAGAATAACAAACAGGACCAGACATCTTAGTAGGGGAGAATGCCTTCACAAACTCCTAGGTGGACAAAGTACTGAACAAGAATGGAAAATATGCTACCCTTGATTGATAGGGCACAACTTTTTATTTATTTATTTACTTTTTACTTTTTAATTTTTTTAAAGATTTTATTTATTTGAGAGGTAGAGTGAGTGAGAGAGAGAACACACAAGCAGGGGCAGAGGCAGAGGGAGAAGCAGGCTCCCCTGCTGAGCAGGGAGCCTGACTCGGGGCTCAATCCCAGGACCCTGAGATCATGACCTGAGCTGAAATCAAGAGTCAGACACCCAACCGACTGAGCCACCCAGAAGCCCTGATAGGGCACTTCTAAGTATATTTTAAGCACTAAAGATTCTTCATTTTAACAAAACACATTTTTACATAACCAATAAAATGGTCCCATATGAAATTAAGAATCAGGTCAGCAATAATACCAAAACACTGTAAACAGATATAGTTACAAGACTATATCAAAATATAAAAGCAGACCAACCCAGTTTGGAAATTTTACAATCCTAAAAAAGAGAGGAAGGGAATATATTTTCAAGAGACAGACAAAATGAAGATTTCTACATACACACGGCTTGATTCTCTTATAGTCAAAGTTTTCTTCCACAATTTGGACATCTTGCAACATTGTCGATAAAAAGGAAAAATAAAGTTCCATGAAAGAACAAAATGAAAACACTGGAGAAAAGAAAGTGAAAATTTCAACCACTGATCAAGTAGGCTAATAATAAGCAAACTGTCCACAAAATATATCTGTATGCAGGCTACATTTTTCCTTCAACAAAATAATGAACTGCAAAAATTAAGTTCCAAAGTACACAAGTCACTTGGTATCTCAACAAATTCATCTGATGGGATAGGGGAAAATATCCATGAACTTCTGATGTTCATCTGCAATTCTTGTTTATAGAAATTATAGGTGTAGGTAAACACACACACACACACACACACACACACCTGTAAATACACACCATTTTAACATGAATCACGATAACGAGCACTATAACCAAACGTTTGGCAACATACATCATTGAATATTACCTGCCATGGAAAAAGTGAATTAGGTGATGATGCTGAAGGCTCAAGTTGCAATATTTGATGTAAAAATGTCAAATAAAAGTAATTTCAATTTCACAAGTCAAACACACACCTCTGAAGTCTTGTAACCTTTCTTTGTTATTTCCATTTGCTACTTGCAGAAAGGGATTAAAAACAGCTCTCCCATACCACCCAACAATATTGAGGGGAAAACAAAGGAAAATCAGATGATAATAGTTAAACATTTACTATTAGATTAAATGTGCAGAGATAATGATACAACTTTCATATACTGTGTTTGAACTGCTCCTCAGGTGAATGTGACTGACACTCCTCACACTATCTCGCGGGGAAGCATTGGTTCTTATTTTCCAAGGTTGCCAGGAAGACGAAATAACATGATACATGAGAAAGAGCTTGAGAAACGACCTACTGAGTGACAGAAGTCAATAATATGGCTCTATTTAGAATTAGAGAAAATGACAAGGAAGAAAATAAAATAATGGGGCAGGAAAACAAATAGGATTTTTATACTTACTAATATGTCATATGCACAAGGATAGTAAAATTAAATTGTATGGATTTGTCATTGTTAAAAATGTATTTTCACTGTTGTTATAATGTTGTAACAAATACAAGTAAAAAGTCATGCCAGTGGAGGAAATAAGAGGCTCCCAATACAGGGAATCAGTACTTAACTCCTTAAAATAAAAGCCTCACAGCCATACTGTCTGCCTAAGACGTCCTGTGTCTTCCTAATGAATGAGAAAGTTTTTATCCAAGAAGAAAAAATGGTCTTCGGAATCAGAGAGGCCTATCACTCACCAGCTCTATCACCTCAGGCAAGCTGGGTACCTTTTAAATCTCTGACTTTTCACCTATAAAAATGTGCAAAGATGTTAGGAGGACTGACCGTGAAACACTGGTGCTCAGAGGATGGGCGTTTTCTCTTCCTCCCCCTCCCAGAGCCCTTCCTGATCATCCCAGCAAACCAGGGGAAGAATGCACAGATCACTTACCCCTTTTCCAGCACTTTTTGCATGAAAAGTTCATGTGGTACTTCATTATATATGACTGTGATATATTAGCTACTGTTGCTGAAATCTTCAGTGACTATCCAACTTTTTTGTGCATTTGGGACTGTTATTCCTGCAGCCAGACAACATTGCTTCAAATGAAGATCCTTCCCAGTGTCATCTTCCGGGGCCCCAGCAATAAACCAGGAGCGTGGTCATTGAGTTACTCTGCTGCCCCAGGGCAGCGAGGACCTGGGGTGGGCAGGGAGGTTGGGTTGGGGGTCCTGGGACAGGACAGGAGAGCTGCAGCTGCCCCCTTGGGAGCCTCTCGGCCCATGTCCTGGAGAGATTCTACCATCGCAAGCCACATCTCCCCTACTTCCATTATTGCTGTCTAGGCACAGGTCGGGGAGCAGCAGGTACAGCTAATGAGCGCAGGGCGAAGGGATAGGAAGGGCTCAGTAGCGGGACGCAAGCTCACATACCTGGATGAGATAGTGGGAACATAAATTGAGAAGCTCCAACAGCTGTAGGTGACTGCCAGCAGCTAGCACATCCTGGATCACGCCCGGCTCCAACAAAATCTGTTTTGTTTTTTAATAAAAAGAAAACTATCAGTAACTCAAAAACTAATGCTTACTATGCAAATCCACCACATTTAAATTGCTGCTTAACATATGAGATGTGAATTAATACGGTACTTTATTATGGAAGTCAGTTCTTTTTTTTTTCTGTTCTGATGGAGCTGTGGCCCTCACTCAAACAGCTGAGTTGTCACTTCCAGAACTCACTTCCTGCGTGTAAGGCTCTGCACTTAACCACTTATTTTTTGCTGGGGGACATGAACATTTGCAAAGAATAATATAATAGTCTCCAAATTCTGCGTGTGATGGAAGTAATCTTAGAAAATCCAGAAGAACCAGATTTTATTTTTCAAAGTATATTTCACAATTTTGTAGATCACAGAAACAGCATGGTTAGCAGATATTTTAGGAAAAGGGGGTTTATGTTTCCCCTTTCAATAGGAGACCAGAGGCGCCACTACTCCATTTTATTTCTAAGTCCTACAACAGTAAACTTCACCACAAACTTTGGTTTCTCTTTTTTCTCCATCTCAGATTCTCCACTCCCTTCTATTTCAAATGGAAGATGTAGAAAAAGCATTTTCAGACTACAAGGACATCAAGAGAAGTGGAGCTTCCCAAATACACCAGTCGTATCAGTTGTGCATTTTTTTCTGGTGAAGTCCAACTTTGTGCCTATGGTTGCCAGCTCCTGAGCCACCCAACGGGGCTGCAGAAAAACACAAGACCACGCTGATTGGATTCCCTCTACACGCATGACTGCCAGGCACAGGGAGGCCTTCAGGGATGCTCTGCCGTCCCAACCCAGCCCCAAGCCCAGTGGTTCCCAAAGTCCAGTCTCGGGACCAGCAGCAGCAGCATCACCTGGGAATCTGTCACAATTGCAAATTCTTGGATGTCTCCCCAGATCTAAATGAATCAGAAACTTTCAGGGTGAGGCCCAGCAACGAGTGTTATAACAAGGCCCCTGGTGGTTCTGGTACACAGGGAAGCCTGAGAAACCCTGGTGTGATCAATTCACTCTACTTCTTCCCTTATACTCCTTTCTCCTCAAGCCTCCCCCTCCTCCTTTCTCTCCTTACTCTAACCCCATGATCTTCTAAAGCCTCCCACCACCAAATCTACCAAGCCATCTACCCATATTTCTATCAGTGCATTGGCTTTACCCAACACTCCATTTGTGCAGGAGATCTCAACCCTTCCGCCAGCAATTGTCCCCTCACTTACCACAGCGTTATCTGTTCTCTTTCTCCTCTTGATAACTCCCAACAGCATAAAAATATTCCTTGATAGCTCCTATCTTAAGAAATAAAAATCCCCTCCCTTGACCCCAGAGCTCCTTCCATGCCCTCCTTCACAGCAAAGTTCCTCAGGAAAGTTGTCCACATAAAACACCACTACTTGCTCTACTCTGTTCTCCCTGGAACCCACTCCTATTGAGTTTTGTTCTTAATGTTCCTCTAAAAATGTTCTCATCAAGGTCACCAATGACCTCCAAATCCAATGGCCAAATCCAATAGCCATTTCTCAACATTTAATCTTACCCAAGCCAACAGCAGTTAGCAAAGTCGATGTCCCTCCTGCTGGAACAATCTCTTCCCTTGCCTCTGTGATAGCACTCCCTCTCATGGCTTCTTCTACTTCACTAACCACTCCCTCTCCATCTCCTTCCCAACAGGTAAGCTTTGGGGACATCCAGGACTCAGTCCCCAGATCTCTCCTTTCCTCTCTCCACTCATCCCACAGATGATCTCATGTAATCCCATGACTTTAAAACTACCTATACTACTCATTACACTCAGGTTTTTTTTCTTTAGCCTCAACCTCACCTTTGAACTCCAGACTTTTATTTCCAACTGCCTATCTCCACTTGGATATCCAATGGGCAGCTCTAACTGAACATGCCCCAAACTGATCTCTTGATCCTCTCTACCAACCACCAAACCTGCTCTTATCCCAATCCTACCATCTCAGCAAACAGCAACTGCCGGTTGTTGAGGCTACAACCCCAGACAATTCCTGACTCCTCTTGTTTTCCTTATACCTCACATCAGCAATCATCAGCAACCCCTATTGGCTCTATCTTCCAAATAGTTCCAGAATCCAATCACCACTCAGTACTACCGTCATCACCATCATTCTTGTTTATGCCACAGTCTTCCTAGAATCGCCTCCTAACTGGTCTAACTGCTTTCTCGTTCACCCCCTCATAGTGTTTTTAATAATACCAATCGAAATGATCTTTTAAAGGCATCAACGAAATTATGTCACTCTCTTATGCAGACCTCTCCAGGGACTTTGTATCTCATTGAAAAGAAATCCAATCTTCACTGTTATAGTTTCTGTGAATACCCTGAGCACCTTCGTGTCTACAACTAGCTGCTATTTTCTCTGCCTGGGTCACTCTTCCTCAAGATACCAGCATGGCTCACTCATTCATGTCCTCTGCTCAAACCGCTGCTCAGATATCCTCTTACCTGAGAGGCCTTGTCTGGCCATCCTCGGTAAAACAGTACCTCACTCCCCATCACCCTCATTCCCTATCTCCTTTCTTTGCTTTATTCTTCCTAGTACTTACCACCTCTCGACACTGTACATATTGATCTATGTGATTATTTTCTGTTTCTCCACCCACAGGATAGAAGATTCAGGAGGGGAGGGACTTGGCCTATCCTATACCCCCAGCACGCAGAATAATGCCCAATACATAGCTTTCACTCCAAAATGATGAATTGATTTTAATAAATTATTGGTGAATTAATTTATCTCTAGATGGATTTTTCAAATTCAGAATTACTTTCATTGATTAGGAAAGGGATTATAAATTATATATATATATATATTTTAAGATTTTTATTCATTTATTTGTCAGAGAGAGAGAGCACAAGCAGGGGAAGTGGCAGGCAGAGGGGAAAGCAGGCTCCCCGCTGAGCAGGGAGCCTGATGAGGGGCTCGATCCCAGGACCCCGGGATCATGACCTGAGCCAAAGGCACACCAACTGAGCCACCCAGGTGCCCCTATATAAATTACATTCTGAACTACTAACGAAGTGAAAAAGTTAAGCATGTGTGGCAAAAATACCAACACTCATCTCATTCGCAAAATTCTTTATAGCTCCTTTCCCATCTAGTCAGAAGGAGAAATCTGAATTTCTCTGGCTCCTCAAGGAGAGAGGCTTTGACTGACATTCAGGAAATTACTGCAGCTCCCCTCACAGAAGCAAGGATGTAGTATATTCTTGCAGAAGAGGCATGGCCTAAGGCACAGAACAGGGACTAGATGGATTAGAAAGGTTAGTCTGAGCCTTTAAATCCTGTCAGTTGCGCTTATTTCACACAACTGGCATTCACGATAACCTCCAAGGCTCGGTAATGCCAAACACAAAGACACATACCACAGACAGAGAAGATGAATATTCCAGAGCATGTGTAACACGTCCGGCGGGCTCACTCCGGGAAACCCTCGCAGGAGATACCCAGACCAGGATTGTTTTTGCCTTTGTTTCTTGTTTTTTGTTCTGTAGTTTTTTCTTCTCTCATTATAACATAAGTTTTTCTAGAAGATGCTTTGGCACAGGAAATCCCTAAGTGCACTGAAAGGACATAGTTTGGAAAGAAAAAAAAAGAGAGAGAGAGGGAGAGACAAAGGGAGAGAGAAACCAAACAAACAAAAAGCAAACCATACCAGGACAGCTGGGTCTCACTTATGGAAACAGAACGAGTGTTGGCAAAGCCCTGCTTGCACTGGAGTCTTTCAGATTGAGCTCTGTTATCTTCGGTGACTGGTTGTTCTAATATATTCTTCCAGAGAATTTGTGTTTGGGCAGGAATACAAAGAAAGGTTTGATCTCCTCACAGTTTCCAGTACGGTGAATGCGCCCATCACCCGCCTGGAAGAACTGGCCGAAAATAGCCTTCTGCAGAAGGAGGGGATCGCAAACTCACCCGTTTGCGGAGGAAAACTAAGGCGGCTAAGTTTAAGTGCTGCAAAGCACATGCTGATTACATTTAGGCCTTTCAGAATCATGTACCCATCAACATCTGGTCCGGCACTCCAAGCAGGACAGATGGGAGGAAGGGTCACTGAGGACCACCGACGGGAAGGGCCACGTCGCTCACCTGCTTGGGTGGAAGCAGAGATGGGGCTTCTTCAGATTGGACGAAGGAATTTTGATGCAGTCTTGGTGGGGGGTGTGAATGCCTCTTGTTGACAGGTCATGTGGATGGAATATTTTCTCCCTGTCATCCACTCACACCTGACCTCTGGAGGGCAGAATACAGGATGCTGACCTGGAAAGAGGGGAGCCGGACAGTGCTGGCTGGGGAGGTGACGATCTCATTCTGGAACCTCTCCAGCAGTTGGTGGCAAGCTAGATCACATGAACTAAGGTCCACATCTGGCTCCTACCCCAAATGCTGAGACTCAGTCCTCGTTTTGATCAACTGGGGATAAGAACTCATTAGCGGCTATGGTCAGGGAGACATGGGTGGTCTGACAAACTTTTAATAGAAGTGAAAGCCGCAGCTGCAGCAGAGGGTGGTCGTCTCTAAAGATACCAGTGAGAGTTCTTACCTCAGCATTCAGTCATGAGGTTTGTCCAGTTGGCCCCCTGGAAGGAGGCACTCTTGAAAACTCAGTCCAGATGTGTCCCCCAGCCACTAATCTAAGCAGCGTTGGAAGCAGAGAGCTGAATTTGCACAATCTCTAATGAAAGCCCTCCAAACTGGAATGAGATTGGGACCCCTGGTCCCAATACCCTCAGGCAGGACATGGGGCCAAAAAACTGAAAGAGGAGAGTGGAGGAAGCATGATGAGATGGGCGATCCCCCTCAGCCCAAACTCACCCAGCCAGGCTCTGGGAGGGTGGAGTCAGCCTGATGCAGTACACAATCCCCAGTGGGTCCCGGGGTTTCCTTCTTCACTCCTCCTCCCACATCACCAAGCATCCACCCTCTTAATTCTGTCTTCTTGTTCTTTTTCTTCTCTCTAACTTTTACCTTGCTTCTTGGATTAGCTACTGGTAGGGACTGCCTTTAATAACCATGGCAAGTCTCAGCGTGACCTTTTATTTTTTTCCCTTTTTTTTTTTGAGAGAGAGAGAAGAAGAGGGAGAGAGAGAGAGTAGAGAGAATCTTAAGCAGGCTCCACACCCAGCGTGGAGCCTGACGCGGGGCTCAATCTCACGACCCTGAGACCATGACCCAAGCCAAAATCAAGAGTCGATGCTTAACGGACTGAAACACCCAGATGCCCCTCAGTGTGACCTTTTTTCCCGCCTTATGAACAGATGTGTTGGCATCTTTAGGAAATTTTGTATCTTGGTTCTTTATTTCTTCCTTACGAGACTTTTAAGTCACTTACTTCTAGATGTGTAGATGGGGTAGCCTAAAGGAGTTGAGCATGTGAAAGCCAGACAATTAAGATCTCCACCAAAATATAACTGTGCGCACAGAAGCATAAGGACTCTGGCTAGCATTGCTACAACTGCAAATTAGATAGGCTTAATACTATTGATAAGAATAAATGAGCACATTTTTCTTGCTTTCATGCTTTGTTTCTTTGTGTTTTTTTTTTCCTGTATAGTATAGTGAAATGGCAAATTACTACAATTTTGAATGTCTAAATCATCACGTAAATTGAATACAACAATGCAAATAACTTTCAAATGATCAAATATTTAAGACACATAAATAAAATCATTTACATAAAGCTTTTCAAGAGACTTCTTATAGACAGAATATGAATCATAAGATCTAGCTATGAGAAACTGCCATCAATTTAGATTTTGTTTCAAAGCCGTTAGACTAAGGATTTCCTATCCACCAGGTGGCGCCTATGTTTAAAGCAAAATTATTTTCTAAATTACTCCGGTATTGTAGACCTATTGCTGACACCTTAAGTTTATTTTTGAGAATGAACAAAATAATTCAAGTAAGGATAATAAAACATACGAATTCTACTTTCTAAATGTCTCTATTATTTGGGGGAAATGTTCATAAATTTTTGTTGAAGTGCTCCATCTGAGCAATACTGTTTAGAATTCAGTAGCTCTCCATAAACCATACCTCCCCAATTTCTGGATATAGCTCAAAATTTGTGTCCTTGTATTAAGAAACTATCATGATATGGCCACAACCTACTTTAAAAAAATTTTTTTTTATTTATTTGAGAGAGAGAGAGAGAGAGAGAGAGAGATCACCAGCAGGGGGGAAGGGCAGAGGGAGAAGGGGACTCCGTGCTGAGCAGGGAGCCCGATGCGGTACTTGATCCCTGGACCCTGAGATCATGACCCAAGCTGAAGGCAGGTGCTTAACCGACTGAGCCACCCAGGTGCCCACACAACCTACTTTTTAAAACTTATTTCCAATTGTGCAACCTTTGGTCCCTTTACTAAAACCAAAGCCCACTGCTCTCCACACTGAAGCAGTACTCTTTTCTCCTTGAATGCCCTCCTGACTTCTTCAGTCTCCCTATTTCAAAATCCTACTCATTCAAGATGTAACTCTAAGTTCATTACCTATACAAAGCTTTGCAAGATCTTCCCTCACCCCAACCTCCACCTGGGATTAATCTCCTGGACTCCCAACTACCATAGATGCATAGTGAACTAAGTCCATGGGATCTAGGTCACACTGCCTGATTTCAAATCCTGGCTCCGATACTTGCTGGCAGAATGAGATCAGGAAAACCATTCAATTCTACATGCCTCAGTGTCCTCATCTATACAATGAAAATAATATTTATATCAAAAGATGGTCTTAAGGACTGAGAAAATGCATATGTATCGTTACAACTGTGTATGGCTATATGTCAACAAAATGGCTTTAAACAAGTATGGGACTTACTTTTCTCACAAAATGGATTAGGCGGCTTGGAGTGCCAACAAACCAGACTTCTTGTATTTTCCTATTTGGCCAATCTTAGCCCATGGTTTCATGGTCACAAAGTGGCTACTATACCTCCAGGCATTGCATTTGCATTCAAAGCATAAAGAAAAGAGAGGGCAAAAACCAAACCCGTAGCTGGAAAAGAACCTGGGAAATCGAATTTTTACAGTTACATGCACTATTGTGCCAAATCAAATTGTTATTTTCTATAAAGAAAAAAGAGGGAACAGATACTGTGTAGGCAACCAGAGTGCAGGTCATGACTCTTAGCACAGAATCTATTTATGGCAAATCAGCGATAAATGCCAACTATTATTTGGGTCTTTCTCATGCAACTAAGTGTTTTTGCCCTGAGTGGGTTATGTGTGTGTCCCTTAGTTTTACCTACGGCACCTTGGTCCATCCTCTTTCATGTTCATTGCTGGTGAGCATGCTACAAGAGCACTCTAGATTTACTTACTAAAGAAATTCTCAGGCTTGAAAAATACAGTTCCTGAGGAAAATGTGAAAAGATGTCAAAAGCCTCTATGGAGGAGCCTGGTCACATGCTAATCCTTATCAAGGATTATCTAATTGAAGGAGTTAAATAAAAGGACACAAAAGACATTTCAATAACAGTTGTAATAATATGTTTATATAAAGGTAACCTTTGGGTTGGGTGAGGTATAGAATGAATCTGTGATTTGATCACTGATTCTTTAAGATACAGATTTTGTCAGGTGGCTTTCTTCCAGACATACTAGTACACTTACACACATTTTTAAAAGAGCTCAATATCAACCTTTAAAAATACTAATTTAACTTAAATTTATTTGAAAAAAAAAATCAACTTTTCCATGTATTAGAATATGAAAAAAGGGAAAACAGATTGGATTTTCCTGATATTTTTAAAGAATGTTATAAACCACAGAGGTAAAAAATAATAAAAATATCCTAGTAAAAAAAAGTGTGGACATCACTTTGAGATTCTATTATTTTTCTTCACACGTTTACACATCCTCATTTGGTTCATTTGAAATTTCTCAGGTTCCAGACAGGTTACAGAAGCATAACTTTCTCTAAGATACCAAGAAGAAATCTGAGAATAGGTAAGGACACTAATACTATATTCCCAGAGAAACTACATTCTGCCCTCCCTTGCAAAAATTTCACGTATGACCATTAATACAATTTTGAGGATGTACCCATCTATCGATGCTGCTAGAACTGGTTCTTCCTTTCTTATTCTAGGACATGCAGCAGGATGATGGATGACATACTCCAGCTAGGTGCTCGAGTAGAAACAGAAGAAAAAAAATCAAATGGAATCATTAAGCTGTGGTACAATTAATGCTAAGAGTGGTAGGCACAGAGGACTGTCAGAGTACTTGGCTGGAGACAATTCATTTCATTGAACCTGTGAAATAACTCTTCATATGAAAAGAGTTGGTCCTTTTATATTGTATGAATAAGCCCCCCCCCCCTTTTTTTTGGCCCCTTCTCCATTAGCTTGATCCTGGCCATTTCAAAGCTCTGAGATCAATAGTTCTGTCAGATAGTCAATTCCAACATAGTTTTCTTCATTATGTTTAAATTAACAAAATACATTATTTAATAAAATGTAAAGCTAAATTATACATACTTACATTACCTAGAAAAATATGGCCTAATTATTTGAAAAAGTAGAACAAATTTTTGGTAGTTTCTAAGAGAAAGAAGCAGTCCCAGCACTTAAATATAATGAAACATGAAAGTCATTACAGGTTATAAGAAAAGCCAAATTAATTATTAAGACTTACTTTTATAACCAGTGCTCTTTCAAGTGTGATGAACAAGGGAGGTTTCATCCCACAGAGCTTTATTAGTGAAGCTGGGCTTCCCCATACAGAACTAGTTTCTTACAACGCTAATACGACCAAACAAGAAAGAAACATTACTTAAAACTACTGATGTCCGAAAATGGTTAGGCCTCTGAAAGAATGAATAGGGCTGATTCCATTGTTTCTTTATAGTTGGCTACCTCTTTGTCACTGCTAGGTGCTCAAACACAAGTAAAAACAAAGAGCCTGACAAAATGATTACCCTGTGGGGTGATTCATGCTAAGACAGTGGTGGGCACAGAATGCCAGAGAAGCACTTGCCTGGGAATGCCTAATTTCATGGAAGGAAGCTGTGAAATATTTTTTCCCCTGAAAAATATCATTAATATCCAATTTAATTTGGGAAATCCCTTGTATTTGCTTATAAAGAACGGAGGCATAATATGGCCATGGGGTCCATTGTAGGAATGTGGGTTAAGTCATTGACACGTTTGTTTTTAGCACTGTTATATAAAAAACAGGAGATGACCACTACCTACCTGCATAAAGTCTACATAAGGATAAAATGAGATAACCCAGGTACAATTTTCAGACTAACACCTGGCATGTTTTAGAAGAATTAAAAAAAAAAAAAAGTAGCTGCTTTTTAAATTACTGTTGTTGTCAATTCCATGAACAAATAAATCTACTTCACAGATAACAACTCCCTATTTCCAGTGTTTACACACTGCCTACTATGTACCTACTATGTACCCTTGTGGGGTAATTTCATAGGTTTTCTTTCCTTCTTACACCCTTCTCCGCTCCTCACTCCTGCAAGGTAAATATCCCCACGAGGCAAATGAAGAAACTGAGGGCAAAGGAATTCACCCATTCAATTAGCAAACCTTTTCTGAGTGTCTACAGTATTCCAGGCACCTTTCCGGGGACTGAGGCTATGACAACAAGACAAACAATTTCCCTCGTTGCATGGTACTCAGAGTCTATGTTTGAGCCAACCAGGTGGACTTGCACAGTGACTGCTGACTAGAGTAAAACAAAGGAAGAAACAGGTCTGGAGGAAGAATCGAGAGTTCCATTTGGGGATATATGTTAAGTTTATGATGCTTATTAGTCATCTGAATGGAGTTATCAAGTCGACAGAAAGGCATCAGTCTAGTTGGCAAACTACAAGCCCCATACCAAATCTTCCTATCACATATTTTTATATGACCTTGAGCTAAAAACAGTTTAAGAAAAAAAATTTTACTTGCGTTTTTAAAAACTTAATTTTATTTTTTCTAATAAACTTGATTAGATGTTGTGTTAGGAGGCATGCAAACATTAATCTCACTGCACATCTGCACTGGAGGAGCTCTTGGGGTGACCAGGTGCATTGTCAATGAGCAGTCATATTTTGAAAGGAATCTTTTTTTCTGGGCATTACATCTCAACAGTGGGCTTAAAATATTTGGGAAATTGTGTTGCAAACAGATGTGCTGTCATCCAGCCTTTCTTGTTCCAGTTGCTGAGCACAGGAAGAATAGATTTAGCATCATTCTGAAGGGCCCTGGGATTTTCAGAATGGTCAGTGAACACTGGCTTCAATGTAAGGTCACCAGCTGCATTAGCCCCTGACAAGAGAGTCAGCCTGTTCTTCGAAGCCTTAAAGCCAGGCACTGACTTCTCCTCTCTAGCTATGAAAGTCCTAGATGGCGCAAGACTGTTTTGTCTACATTGAATATCTGTTGTTTGGTGTTTCCACCTTCATGAATTATCTAAGCTAGATATTCTGGAGAACTTGTTGCAGCTTCTACATCAGTACTTACTGCTTCACCTTGCACTTCGATGTTAGGAAGACAGCTTCTTTCCTTCAACCTCTTGAACCAACCCCTGCTAGCTTTGAACTTTTATTCTGCAGCTTCCTCACTTCTCTCCACCTTTACAGAATTGAAGAGAGTTAAGATCTTGCTCTGGAGTAGGCTTTGGCTTAAGGGAATGTTGTAGCTGGTCTGATCATTTCTCCAGACCTCTAAAATCTTCTCCGTATCAGCAATTAGGTCATTTTGCTTTCTTATCATTCATGTATTGTGACTGGAGTAGCACTTTTAATTTCCTTCAAGAGGAAATTCACAACTTGACTAATCATTTGGTGCAAGAGGCCTAGCTTTTGGCCTGTCTTGGTTTTCAACATGCCTTCAACATACTCACTAAGATTAATTATGTCTAGCTTGCGATTCTTCCTGTCACCTGAACACTTAGAGCATAGGGAGAATAACTGGCTTAATTTCAATAGAAAGAGACCCAAAGAGGAGACAGAGGGAATGGCCAGTCAGTGGAACAGTCAGAACACATACAACATTTATCAATGAAGTTTGTGGTATTATATGGGTGTGGTTCATGACACCCCAAAACAATTACAATCATAACAACAAAGATCACTGATCACAGATTACCATAACAAATACAATAATCATGAAAAAGTATGGAATGTTACAAGAATTATCAAAATGTGACACAGAGACACAAAGTAAGCAAATACTATTCGGAAAATGGCACCAAGAGACTTGCTGGACACAGACTTCCCACAAACTTTCAATTGGTAAAAAAAAACCCACCACAGTCTGTAGGGGTCCCTGGGTGGCTCAGTCATTTGAGCATTCGACTCTTGATTTCAGCTCAGGTCATGATCTCAAGGTCATGGGATCGGGACCCACATCGGGCTCCACACTCAGCATGGAGTCTGCTTGAGGATCTCTCTCTCCCTCTGCCCCTCCCTCCACTCATGTACATGTACGTCTCTCTCTCTTTAATAAATAAATATTTAAAAAAACAGTATCTACAAAGTGCAACAAAGCGAAGCACAATAAAACGAAGCATGCCTATGATATACTACGTGATGTGAAAAAGATATGAAATTTAAATATCAGTCATTCCATTTACTGGAACATAGCTCATTTATTTACGTATTTGTCTCTGGCTGTTTTCATGCTACAACACAGGGTTGAGTAGTTGCAACAGTGCTTTATGTGGCCTGCAAAGACTAATTCTCTACTATCTGACCCTACACAGAGAAAGTTCTCCAATCCCTGATCTGGAGTATAAATAGGGGCTGGGAGTCAATAGCATAATATTGTACAAAATAACATGGCTCCAGATGACATCACAAAGGAAGCTAGTTAGATGACACAGGAGGTTCTTGACACATGAGGAATTAATTCAGAGCCTTTAGAGGGGAAGGAGCAAGCAAAGACATCTGGAAAGGAATGATGGGAAGGGAACCTGAGGGGCACATAGTAAGAGACCACAGAGTGTGGTGTCACAGAAGCCCAGAGAGAAAAGAATTCCATGGAGACCCAGGTTGGCTGCATTGAATGAAGCTGAGAGGTCATGGTGACATTATTTAATGGACTTGGTAATATCTGGGACTGTCAAAAACAATTTCAGTAGAATGTTGGAAGTTTCCACTTTTCATGAGTGGAAGAGTGAGTGAAAATGAGTAAGTGTAAGTTCATGCAACTTTTTTCATAGTTCTGCTGTGAAGACAAGTAGAGAAATAAGTGGTGGCTGAAGGGGAATATAAGAACAAGAAAGGGATTTTGAAACATGAGCAATAGAGCATGTTTATATGCTGGTGAGAATGTTCCAGTGGAGAAGGAGAAAGTGATGACAGAAGAGAAAGAAATGAGGATTTGGGGAGTGAAGCCTGAGAGGATCAGAGGGAGTACAATCCAGAGCTTACATGGAGAGATTAACTTTTGACAGGGTAACTCTTCCATCATAAATGATAGGAATACATAGAACAAGTGCACAGAAACAGGGGATTGGAGATTTGATGGTGAAAAGATGCAGATCTCCTTGTCTGCATCTATCTGTACAACAGAAGGTGAGTTTTCTATGTGTACTGGAGGTAGGGTAATGGGGGTAGGGGGCAGGGTTTGAGAAGAGAGAAGAAATGAGAAAATTACCAGGAAGAGGAAAAAAGAAATTTACTTGGAAACCAATTAGCACTGCTGGCAAGGATGAGTATCCATCTGAGATTTGGAATCATGGATTTTGAAGTGAAAATGGTAACTTTTCCCAGCAACCACCACAGAGTTGATACTTATAGTGGGATGCAATGGATAATTCTCTAAAATTGTCACATGCTGGAATCAGGCTTGGTTCCCTCTAAGGTCAGTGGCTATATTCTTTGGGCTCTGCCAAATCGTTTCTACCCTGACAGATCCAGGCATGGCTACGATTGATTTTTCAGGGCCTATATCTATTCAATTACCATATATTTTTTTCTCCCTTCAAAGTAAAATACAAATTAATCTGTTATTTTTTCGGCAGTACTCTACCAAGTACTAAGCCTCAATTATTCATTCTCCTATCAGAACTAGTATAACTTTTGTAGCATCAAACATTCTTAGGTTCTTCACTACGCTCCATACACAAATAATTCAGGCCCCTAATAATCCATTTCCAGTAAATGCAGTGGTATGTTGATCTGGCATTTCCAACCACTATTCAATCCACTCTGAGAAAGCACTCACTGTGTATTTCTTTTACTTCAGTGCATCCCTAACACCTAGTAAATTTTTAACAAGTAGGTGCTCATTAAGTATTTGATGAGTTAGTGGCTCTCAGTTTGAGAATAAACTATAAGTGGATTTTTTTATGAAGTATACAAATGAAATAAAATACTCACAAATTAACTGAGGGCATTCGATGTATTCAAATCAGTCCTTCATCTGAATGTCTGCATCATTATTCTATTCAAATGGAATACCTACTTGTAATATAAATTTTCTTAAAACTTCTGTTTGGCCAGTTGTTTTTTATCTTGAAATCAACCACAAAGACCATATATTTTTGCTACCAGGTTGTTTTCTTTTAAAAAAACCTTACATTGGAATTGTAAAACTCCCATATACTACTACTTCATATAAATACTAAATGCTTCCAGCAGAGGGCTCAAGAATTCTATTTTAAGGAAAAAAACTTTAAAAAGCTCATTGTCCAACAGCAGCTATTGTAAAACTCCCTCATAAGGCAATGCTGACAAAAAATACATTCCTCCTGTTGATCAAGTAATTCCAGGTCTATCAATTTATTTAAAATAATCCAAATGCGGGGTGCCTGGGTGGCTCAATCTGTTAAGCTCTGGACTCTTGATTTTGGTTCAGGTCATGATCTCGGGTTGTGAGATGGAGCCCTGAGTCAAGGTCAGGCCCCGTGTTGGGCATGAAGCCTGTTTAGGATTCTTTCTCTCTCCCTCTACTCCTCCCACCCCTGCTCTCGAGAGTGCTCGCTCTCTCTCTCTCAAAATAAATAAATAAATAAATAAATAAACAAATAAAATAAAATAATCCAAATGAAAGAAAAAATTAGATTACAATAAGACAGCACTTATGGATAAATGTACCTTTAACTCCAAGAAAGAAACTGAATTTATAATACTATGGATAAATATACTTTAATTCCAGAGAAGAAATTAAGTAAATTTAGTCACAGAAATTTATACAAAACTACTTAGGCATATCAGGGTGCCTGGGTGGCTCAGTTGGTTAAGCGTCTGCCTTCAGCTCAGGTCATGATCCCGGGGTTCTGGATCTAGCCCCACGTTGGGCTCCCTGCTCAGTGGGGAGCCTGCTTCGGCTGTTCCCCCTGCTTATACTCTCTATCAAATAAATAAATAAAATGTTAAAAAAAAAAACAAAAAACCCAGGGCGCCTGGGTGGCTCAGTCGGTTAAGCGTCTGGGGCTCAGTCAGTTAAGCGTCTGCCTTTGGCTCAGGTCATGATCCCAGGGTCCTGGGATCGAGCCCCACATCGGGCTTCCTGCTCAGCAGGAAGCCTGCTTCTCCCTCTCCCATACCCCTTGCTTGTGTTCCCTCTCTCGCTGTGTCTCTCTCTGTCAAATAAATAAATTTTTTAAAAAATCTTAAAAAAAAAAAAAAACCCACAAAACTACTTAGGCATATGGGTAAAGGCCAGGAAAAAACAAAACAAAACAAAACAGAAAGACAAGATATAATGTATAAGTAAATTAGAATTTGGGTGTTTAGAATTTGATTGAATATTGTTTTTCACTTTCGTTCTTATTTATGTTTGTGTAAACGTTTGGGTGATTTTTTTTTTATTTTCAAAGATGAAAAATCATATGTCCTATTTTTAGTGCTGAAAACAAGGATGGAACAAAATTTAGAAAGCAAGCAGAATGGTTTATTTATGGAACATCTTGGGAATTTGGAGACACTTCATTTTCAAAGGCAGAACTAATCGGGTATAGCACCACTTTATTCATGCCTACAAACAACATTAAAGTACCTCTGGGATTTCAAAAGCATTCAGAGGTCCCAAATCTCTTTATTTACCCTATTTATTTACTTATATGATATCTCATTTTGAGATGGATCTGAGGCATCAATACAAGCATTTAAAAATTAAGAACATAACTCAAGCTAAGAGAAAATAGGAAACAAAAAATATGAAGTCAAGAGAGGAGGTATATATATATACATGTTTTTATATCCTTATAACTATTTTTTTTAAGATTCCATTTATTTATTTGAGAGAGAGTATGAGCGGGGCAGGGAAGAGCAGAGGGAAGAAGCAGGGTTCCCACTGAGCAGGGCTGAGCAGGGAGCCTAACACAGGGCTCCATCCCAGAACCCTGGGATCATGACCTGAGCCGAAGGCAGACACTTAACCGACTGAGCCACCCAGGCACCCCCTATTCTGTTTTTTATGGAATTTTACTATTTTAGAAAATGGTTTCAATATGTTTCCTAAAGAGTTCTGCCCCAGCATGTATATACTGAAATATATATTATTTTTATTACACTTTCTCTCCTTCTGTTTATTCATCATATATGTTAAGGTTTCTTATTGATGTTAAAGTAATTTATGTGGGCAAGTTATAATATCTAAGAATTTCATTTCAGGATAACCTAAAACATTCAATGTTGCCTTTTTATATTAAGGCCTGATAGATGAGGCTGAGAATCACCAAGCCTGACAGACAGACTGTGTATCTTCTGCGAATCCATTATGTATATAATTTCTCCCAAATGAACTTTTAGTGAGAGCTGTCCCAGAAAACAGGCTGATGCTGGAGTGCTATTATTCTCTTTTGCTGAATCAGGGGAAAAGCTTATGTACTTTAAAAAGCCATCAATAGGCTGATAACTTCTTATGAAAATTAATAAGCTAATCAAGTTTCTCCCTTAAACTGTTAACCTCCCTCCACTCAGAGGTGATTTGATGAAGCACCTAAGGAAGGGTCAGGATTTCCTTAGGGAGGGAAGCAGCCAACATTCAGAAATTCTAATGATCAAGAAAGAGCACTGCTTAGAAATCCTGCTTTGATTTCTGCCTAGAAATATTATAAAATAAGGATTACTGCTCACCCACCATAGCAAAGGAAAAAATTCCAGATGCATACCATAAAATATAAAGTATCTGGCCATGATACTTTCTGCTAAAACATTCAAAAGAAGTAAGCGCACAGAAGTACAAAATCTACCCTGAATTAACTAAGTGGGTTGACCTGCTATTTTAAGTTGCTAGATGTTAGCCAATTCTACTTTGGAGGACATTAGCTAGAAAAGGACTGATTGTTTATTGCCCCCACTATGACAACAGAACCATATCACAAGCATACAGAAAATACTTCTCTTCCTATTCCCTATACTGGCAATAGGGTGGGGTTGGGAAGTAGAGACCTTGGAAGGAGAGTAGAAGAAAGAGAGGCAACAAATACAGCTCATTTGAATGGAGTTTTATAAATAAATAAAGATAAGGTTAAAACACAGAGGGACCACACTCATCCTTATCATCTAATGCTATCTCAGATACCCAGAGACCCTCATCACGTTACCAGTATGCATGTTCTGTACACAATGAGCTCAAGCACCCACCATGGCCCACAATGGGTTCCTCAGCACAGAATGAATTCTGAGAAAGATCACAAATGCTATTAGCATATTGTTTAAACACATTTTGTTTTCCTAAGTGATTGAGTTACACAATATCTCAAAGGAAAATACCTGTGCCTAAAATGTGACTATCACTCAAGTAGAATGCTAGACTAATGTAATTGAGGTCTGACTCCATTTTTGATGTTTGCCTGCTAACAGCTTTCGAGCCCCAGCACTCCCTCCTCCCTGCTTTTCCCACACCTGGGAAAAAGTACAAGAAAGACTGAGTGCTCTCTCCCTCGGTGCTGGTAGGAAGTTCAAACCACACAAGCCCCTGCCTATGTGAAGAATCCTCCAGCTCCCTCCCCTAACCACAGGAAAAGTCAAGCCAATCACCCCCTACTTGCCCTCTGAAGCCATTTTTGGACCT
This sequence comes from Mirounga leonina, assembly GCF_011800145.1. Lineage (NCBI taxonomy): Eukaryota > Metazoa > Chordata > Mammalia > Carnivora > Phocidae > Mirounga > Mirounga leonina. The sequence goes on along the minus strand of NW_023270807.1, from coordinate 53,996,900 downwards.
GCCTGGGAGCCACCCTGCTCTCCCCAGAAAGCCTCACTGTGTGAGTAATAAACCTTTTTGCATCCTCTTGGTATGTGTGTGGTATTACCAGTCTAGACAACTGAATCCAATTTTGCATAGGGGAGGGAGTCATTCTGTTTTTGGAGAATGCCTATAAGACAACTCAGAAACCCCAAACTTGGAAATTATTAGAGAAAAGTCAGGAAATGTAAAAAACAAAAAAAAAAATCAAAGTATCAGCTTTATTACCAAATGAAAGCAGATCTCAGAGGTGTGGCCACAGTTACACTTCTTCACAGAGATACTTTAGATGTTGCTATGCTGAGTAAACGGCTTTATAATTCCTGCAGTATAAACTACACCTCAGTACATTCTGAGCAGACAGCACACATAAATTTAATATAGAACAGGCTGGCGTGAAGTAGAGACTGTTAATTAGAACTGGTCCTGCTCTATAGGGAGGAGGTCCTCCCATGTGACTTCCCTTTGTCTGAATCAACTGTTCGCCTTGAAGAACAGACAGTCTTTGGGCCCTGTGAGTCCTTGGGTTCTTGGGTCCTCCGCTGAGAAAAGTAGGCTTCTGGGGGTCAGTCAGGACCTGGACTTCTAAAATCTCACTTCTCCTTTTTTCCCAATAAGTGATTAGGTCTCCAACCTGTCCTTCCCACTTTTGACCACCAAAACATGTCAACATTTATTGCTTTACTTGACATCTTGGGAAGCCATAAAAATTCCACTTGGCATATGGTTCTTGTCAATCAAGTTAGTTGGTACTTTCGAGAAACCATGAATATGGGGAATATGGAACATCTTCACCCCAAAATAGTAAGTGGACATATCTGCTTGTGTGTTTGTTTCAATGACCCACTGATAAAAGAGAAAATCTCTCCAAGGGCAAATAATGCAGAGTTTCAAAAGATCCAAACAAGCAAAAAGCCACTGATGAAATTCAAGCTTCCTTCATTTCACTCTCTCAAACCTTCCAGTATGGACTCTGGCACAGCTCTGACAAGAATTAAGGTGAGGAGAAAATGATCACTTTCTGCACAATTCCAGACATTCTTCCTTAGAATGTGGATTTTAGACTGTGCCCTCTAGAGCCTGGGGCACAGTGAAGGTACCTCAGGGGCCTTTTGCTGGCCAGGCTTCTGTAAGCACTGCCAGGTGAAGAAAGGACTCTACAGCTAAAATATTTAAACCACTGAATAGCCTGAATGTTGCTCCCCAGAGACATATTTAAGAAAATATTCTCCCAGATTTGTTCATATGCTACCATTTAGTTCAACCAGGTTACATTTATAGGTAAATTTTATGGGGACTTTTTCCATGTGAAGTGACACATTTATCCCTCTGTAGGGATGGCCCATGGGAAGCAGTTGCAATTCAAATTCCTGTCACTCTGCTGCTGGGCCTGGTGCTCAGGTCTACAGAGAAAAATATTCTGCTATGTAGAATAAATACAGTTTCAATATTCATCAAAATGGAATGCTATAGTGTATGCCTTATCAATGCTATGTAAAAAGATAATATGAACTTATTAAGGAATCAAATAAGAATCAGGAAGAAAAACTTCACTGCATAGAGCTGAATACTAAGGGATAGTTTCCTTGAGTTTACAATTTCCTTTTTTTTATTAAAAAAATAAGAATTTATTTGAGAGAAGGAGAAGGAGAGAGCGCAGGGGCAGGGGGGGTAAGGGCAGAGGGAAAGGGAGAAGCAGGCTCCCCACTGAGGAGGGACATCAATGCAGGACTTGATCCCAGGACCCTGGGACCATGAGCTGAGCCGAAGGCAGACGTTTAACTGACTGAGCCACCCAGGCACCCCGAGTTTACAATTTCTGATTGCATGAATATTTTTACATAACCAATTCTGTAAGCACAATTACAGCTAATTTTTTTTTTTCTTAAGAGTATCATACTTTTCTACATTTCCAAAGAAAGACCTTATTTTTTTTAAAAGATTTTTATTTATTTAATTGACAGAGAGAGACACAGTGAGAGAGGGAACACACGCAGGGGGAGTGGGAGAGGGAGAAGCAGGCTTCCCGCCGAGCAGGGAGCCCATTGCGGGGCTCGATCCCAGGACCCTGGGATCATGACCCGAGCCGAAGGCAGGCACTTAATGACTGAGCCACCCAGGCACCACCAAAGAAAGACTTTAAAATGTTAATATTAATGGTTACACAAAATATCCTTGTAAAGATTGTACTAAAGCATTCTCTGGATCGGAGGATGGTAATTAGGATGGGAGTCCCGAAGAGATGGGTTCCTCCATGTGTTGAGGAGCCAAGGCTGGAGTTACTGGATAATGAAGAGAAAAGCAAGGGATCACAGGTACCAAAGCGTCCTTTCTCTTCAGATGGCCAGATATGACATGGCGGTTCAGGGTGGACAAAGTCGGCAGTACCTGGAGGCGGCAAATATTAAAGGGGACTACAAATGTCACTGTCATCTGGTGCGTAGTTTCTCTCTCCATCAGGCTACAAGGGACAGAACAGGAGGACAGTTCTCTGGAAAGGAAGAGGAAGCTAACTAGGCTTAAGCCCTTGCTCCCCTATAAGGAAGGTATTCAGCACTGTACTTGGCATATAGTCTATCTTGCTTAACATCATCACAGCCGGAGTGCTAAACAGTGAACTTTATTGTGGTTCTCAGCTCTATTTGCTTCCTATTTTGGTCCTTAGTTACTCAAATTCTTAGAGGCTTATTCCGGGACCTTCGAGGTCAGAAGTCCTTCCATCTTCTGAGTGGGGCTCTTCTCTTTCTAGAAGGATCTTGGTCTTAACTGCTAATCACTACCCCCGGGCTTTCTTAGCAACACCTACTCACTCCTGAGTGGCTGACCTCTTGTCTAGTTAGGACTGGGAATCCTCCTCCCAGTCAACATCTCCACCAGAATCCTTTCTTTCCTCCCCTTCTTCTTTCCTGGTCTGAAATAGGAGTGAATTCCTGGCCAGAGTTGGAAAGTGAGGAGACTGAGGGAGGCCAGGGAATGGGTAGTCTTGCCCACCAGATTAAGTGAGAGTTTGTGTTCTCTTAGGGTTGTCCCGTTCTCCCTAAGGCAGAGCTGCCTGGCAACAGTTTACATCACACCACTTGCTCCTGTCCTGGCTCCCAGTGCCAGCCCAGAATAGGACCTGGGAAGTAGCCTGGCTCCTCTGCCCCTCATGGCCGCTTCTGCTCTTTACGGCTGAGCAAAAACACCCACGAGGGTCGTGATGCATGCCCACCTCTGCACAGGCTGTGCCCTAAGCAGGGTGTGCCCATAGGAAATGCACGTCTCTAATCAGTGGGAAGGCAGAGTGTGTGCTTCCTCGGCCCCATATAGACTCCTTGCTAAGAAAAGTGCACGCACTTTCAGAGGATGCATTAGCATTAGGGGAAAAGTCTGCTTTTTCTTTAAAATTTCCTGGATGAAATCTGTGACCAATTTTAAGAAGGTTATGCTTTAGAGCACTATGTAGGAGGAACACGCACACGTAGCAACATTCACTCATGGCGCCCACACAATACTTCCAATTCCAATTTCTCTCCCAAGACGGCAACAATTTTCAGACATTTAAAACACTTATATTTTATACTATGCTTACTACCACCGACTAAAGGTGTAATCAACTGTCAGTAGAAATAGCTAGAGGTAGATAAATTCAATGTTAACCCTGATTTTACAAATCTATATCATGGCTAAAGACAACAGATTAGTGAGTATTAGTGAGTATCCACAAGAGTATATAACAATTAAGAAATTGAAGAACTATGCTTTTATTCTTGCTTCCATATGCCAAAGTCTTCGCTTAATGCTAACGTCAATTCCAGAGTAAGAGAAAGCAGATTTTTTGCATCTCCCAAGCATACTGCAATTCCACTTTTTGCCATTATCTGTGTTCATGTCTCCAAGGGAAAACAGATTTATTATAAAGTCATTTTGGTGTTTAAGAGAGCAAAGTACGATGGATGCTGTCCAAGAAAGCATGTATCAATTTCCACTGTGCAGCAATGAGTCATCATACATAGAGTTCAAGTGCAGCAACTCAGAGCCCTCATGAACTGAGTGCTGCAAAGGCACCCAGGATGAGAGAACCATCAAAAGAGTTCACTCTCTAAAGTGTCCAAATGCTTCCCTGCCTCCTTCAACAAAGTAGAACAAATATGACTTAATCTTTCCTCAGTGGGACAATGGATTTGAAGCTAAGAGGACTGGCCCTGACTCACTGAGTCAGTATACACTGGGAGAGTGATTTGAGTCATTCCCTGCACCTTCCTGGGCTAGTCATCTTCATGATGGGATCACTGCATTCTTCAGAGCTGTCTAGAAGATTAGGTCAAACAGCACACACAAAGTACCTAGGGCAGTGCCCTTGCTCTTGCAGAAGATGCTCCATGAAATGTCAGCCTACTTCCTGTCCCTCCAGACACAATCTGAACAGATGAGTTACTGCTGAATGCCACAGGCTTGTTGCTGCTCTGTGGGTATACACATCAGGAATGGGTCACTGGACAGAATAAATACAACTCCGGCTCAGGCCCTAGGACTTGCTTTTTTTCTTTTCTTTTTTTTTTTTTTTAAGCATTCCTGGCTTTCTTTTTAACTCATAAAAGTGAAATATGAGCATATGACTCCTAAGCAATGAGATATGGCTGCCCCTCTGCAAACTTCTCAAGCAGTTTTCTTACCCTTCAAAAAGTCCCCTTCAGTCCATGTTTCCTAAGTCCTTTGTGCCACAGGGATTACATATATATAATTGTGAAAGAAACCACAGGGCAATCAAGGCAAACAATAAGATAGTCATTTATATCTGCATGTGAATTTTACCTCAGCCTCTATAGCATTTTTGCACCCTTCTGTTTACTAATTATTTAAATGTTTTGCAGCTTATAACTTCTGAGCTGAAACCATTTCATTGTTAATGCAGCTAAATACAAAAGCTACTCATGTGGGTAGTTTTTTCAAAAAAACACAACATTTACTATTTCATTCTCATTGCACACCAGCAAAGTATGAGCTATGTGTTATCAATAGTACTTTAGAGGTGGGCAAATGCAGGTGTGACCATATTTCAGACATGAAGAGAGAAATCTACACAAGACAGAATTTAGAGCTGGTATCTGTCTTTACATCTATAAACCAAAAAGCAGCCAAAACATAATTTACCTCACTAGGAATCAGGTTTGGCAACTCTGAACAATAACTGTCCACCTGAATTTTCTAAGGCATGAAATCTGGCTGGGCTGACCCTGAATTTGTGATCCATTTCCTTTGTATTTCCCTTTGCACCTGCTACTTGATGGATGTTTTTTTCCTTTCTATCCATTATTTTCATTTCAGCTGCCGAGATGCCTCAATTACTCTATGAAACATATCTCAAACTCTACTAGCTCTAGAAAAGAAAATGGACGATATCATATAGTTTAAAAAGCCCCTAAAGGGGAAATTTAGTAGAAAAGTGAGCTCCCAACATTCTTCAAGACCCAAATACCACCTTTTCTGTGAAAGTTTGTACTGATGGCCCCAGCTGACCATATCCTCCTTTTTGTCTCCACTGTATCTTGTATTCTGCTTCTATTATATTTCCCAACACAATGAGGATGTGTGATTATGTCTATGCCTCTTTTCCCCACCGGGATGTGGGCCCGCCAAGAGAAGAGGCCCTTATTTTAGCATAGAAGACACTAAACCTAAGTTGAATAAAATGGAATTAAAAAACAAAAGTTTATAAAAACTTCTTGGAGCTTTACATTTTTTTGTAAGCCAATAAAGCCATGATTAAGTAATGGAGCTTCAGTAATAACAATTCAAGTTATTTTGCAAACTCTTTCCCATAAGATGGTTCTTTAGGCTGTTTTAAAATTATACCAGCAAGCCACTGAGCTCAGATTAAAATATTATGTTCCCTGGGTCATATTTAAACTCAAATTGTTTTACTTACCTTTTCATCATTTTAGTTATGAAATTAAGGAGATGTGAACTTTTTTTTAAAACATTAAAATGAATAACAAGAAAAATGCCTAAATCTCATGCCTCAAGGATAATCCCCTTTGGCTAGCTGCAGTTAAAACATTAAGCCTCTCAGATGACATGTGGTACCATACCTGGCCCGTGTATGCAAACTCCAGGGCCTGCTTCAAGCCAAGGCTGGTCACACCGTGTAAATTCACCTCGTCTGCTCCACTTTCCACCATACAGAGACTGAACATTGCCTGAGGTGGGAGAGAACGAGAGAGATGGGGAGTTACACAACTTAAAAAGCAAGAGAACAGAGGAGGAGCAAGATGGCGGAGGAGTAGGAGACCTAAATTTTATCTGGTCCCAGGAATTCAGCTAGATAGGTATCAAACCATTCTGAACACCTATAAACTCAATAGGAGATTGAAGAAAAGAATAGCAGCAACACTGAACAGAAAAGCGACCACTTTCTGGAAGGTAGGATGTGCGGAGAAGTGAATCCGAGGCGATATTCGGGAAGATACTGTGGGGTGGGGGAGCCTCCATCAGCCGCTACCGGCAAGTGATAGAGCCACGGAGCACAAAATCAGAACTTTTAGAAGTCTACTCCGCTGAGGGACGTCGCTCCAGTGGCTAAGTGGGGGGTGGGACCCTCGCTGGGACAGTGTGGTCTCAGGACCCTCGGGGTCACAGAAAGACCAGGGGTGACTGAGTGCAGCAGAGCTCCCAGGTATCAGAGCAGGGAAGCCAGCTGCAAAGACCGAGCAGAGAAGTGGGCTCTCAGCTCGGGGTTGCCATAAACCATGATCAGCGGCACAGTCGGGCCACTGCTCTTCCAGCAGGGACCCAACAAGCAGCAGATACGGGGAGATTCCCCTTCCTCCCCTGGGGAGGAGCAGTGTGGAGCACACTGCAGGAATCTGCTGGGTTTGGAGACTCCACACGGGGTCGTATGCCAGAGATAGAAACGCTGGCAAACGGGATCATGTGCCAGAGATAGAAATGCTCGGTCACAGGCTGGGTGAGCACAGAGTAGGGCCGGAGACCAAGGAGAGGGGAGTGATTGACTGCTTTCCTCTGGGGGCTCACTGAGGAATGGGGCCCCGAGTTCTCAGCTCCGCTGGGGCAGAGACTGGGAGGCTGCCATTTTCACTCTCATCCTCCAAAGCTGTACAAAAAGCTTGCAGGGAACAAAAGCTCCCAGGAGGAAACCAGAGCAGGTTACTTAGCCCGGCCCCCGGCAAGGGTGGGGCAATTCCATCAATGGCAGAGACATTTGAGAACCACTGCAGCAGGCCCCTCCCCCAGAAGATCAGCAAGAACAGCCAGCCAAGACCAAGTTTACCAATCAATGAGAACGGGAGAATGCCAGCACTAGGGGAATACAGCACATAGAATTCATGGCTTTTTTCCCCCATGATTCTTTACTCTTTCAAAGTTAATTTTTTAAATGTTCTTTATTTTTTTCTTTTTCTATTTTTATTTGAATTTTTCTTTTTCCCTTTTTCAACCAACATCTTATCAATTCCTTTTTTTAAAATCTTTTTTATTTTTCATTTTTAGAGTCATATTCTACCCTTTCATTGTAGTTAACCTTATTCTGTGTGTGTGTGTGTGTGTGTGTGTATAAATATGTTGTTCTCTCTTTAAAACTGTCAGATACAGTTTATTCTAACAGACCAAAAATATACCCTAAATCTCTAGTGTATGGCTTTTCTCTAGTCTCCTGGCTGATAACATTCTCTCTTTTTTTTTTTTTTTTAATTTCTCTTCTTTCTTTTTTCAACCAACTTCTTATCTTATCAATTCCTTTTATAAAATCTTTTATAATTTTCATCTTTACAGTCATATTCCATCCCTTCATCGTATTTAGCCTTATTTTTGTACATATATAAGTTTTTCTTTCTTCAAAATTTTGGGAGGCAGTTTCTTCTAACAGACCAAACTACACCCAAAATCTAGTGTGTGGCACTGATCTATTCACCAGCCTGATCATATTTGATCATATTCTTTTTTTTCTTTCTTTCTTTCCCTTTCTTTTCCCCTGGGTTTCGGGTCTCTTCTGATTTGTTTAGTGTATATTTTTCTGGGGTCGTTTTTACCCTGTTAGTATTTTGTTCTCTCATTCATCTATTCTCCTCTGGACAAAATGACAAGACAGAAAAACTCACCTCAAAAAAAAGAACAAGAGGAGTAACGACTGCCAGGGACCTAATCAATACAGACATTAGTAAGATGTCAGAACTAGAGTTCAGAATGACGATTTTAAAAATACTAGCTGGGCTTGAAAAAAGCATGGAAGATACTAGAGAATCCCTTTCTGGAGAAATAAAAACTAAAATCTAACCAAGTAGAAATCAAAAAGGCTATTAATGAGGTGCAATAAAAAATGGAGGCTTTAACTTCTAGGATAAATAAGGCAGAAGAGAAAATTAGTGATATAGAAGACCAAATGATGGAGAATAAAGAAGCTGAGAAAAAGATAAACAACTACTGGATCATGAGGGCAGAATTTGAGAGATAAGTGATACCATAAGACAAAACAATATTAGAATAATTGGGATCCCAGAAGAAGAAGAAAGAAAGAGAGGGGCAGAAGGTATGTTGGAGCAAATTATAGCAGAAAATTTCCCTAATTTGGGGAAGGAAACAGGCATCAAAATCCAGGAGAGGCAGAGAACCCCCCTCAAAATCAATAAAAATAGGTCAACACTCCAACATCTAATAGTAAAACTTACAAGTCGCAGAGACAAAAAGAAAATCCTGAAAGCCGCTCAGGATAAGAGGTCTGTGTAACCTACAATGGTAGAAACATTAGATTGGCAGCAGACCTATCCACAGAGACCTGGCAGGCCAGAAAGGACTGGCATGATATATTCAGAGCACTAAGCGAGAAAAACATGCAGCCAAGAGTACTATATCCACCTAGGCTGTCACTGAAAATAGAAGGAGAGATAAAAACCTTCCAGGACAAACAAAAACCAAAAGAATTTGCAAACACCAAACCAGCCATATAAGAAATATTGAAAGGGGTCCTCTAAGCAAAGAGAGAACCTAAAAGTAACATAGACCAGAAAGGAATAGAGACAATATACAGTAACAGTCACCTTACAGGCAATACAATGGCACTAAACTCATATTTTTCAATAGCTACCCTGAATGTAAATGGGCTAAATGCCCCAATCAAAAGACACAGGGTATCAGATTGGATAAAAAAACAAGACCCATCGATATGCTACCTGCAAGAACTCATTTTAGACCCAACGACACCTCCAGATTGAAAGTAAGGGGGTGGAAAACCATTTGTCATGTAATGGACAGCAAAAGAAAGCTGGGGTGGCAATCCCTATATCAGACAAATTAGATTTTAAACCAAAGACTATAAAATAGATGAGGAAGGACACTATATCCTCCTTAAAGGGTCTATGCAACAAGAAGATCTAACAATTTTAAATATCTATGCCCCTAACATGGGAGCAGCCAATTATATAAGCCAATTAATAACAAAATCAAAGCAACACATTGACAACAATACAATAATAGTAGGGGACTTTAACACCCCCCTCACTGAAATGGACAGATCATCTAAGCAAAAGATCAACAAGGAAATAAAGGCTTTAAATGACACACTGGACCAAATGGACTTCACAGATATATTCAGAACATTCCATCCCAAAGCAACAGAATACACATTCTTCTCTAGTGCCCATGGAACAGTCTCCAGAATAAATCACATCCTAGGTCACAAATCAGGTCTCAACCGGTATCAAAAGACTGGGATCATTCCCTGTATATTTTTGGACCACAGTGCTTTGAAACTAGAACTCAACCACAAGAGGAAAGTCAGAAAGAACTCAAATACATGAAGGCTAAAAAGCATCCTACTAAAGAATGAATGGGTCAACCAGGAAATCAAAGACGAATTAAAAAAATTCATGGGAACAAATGAAAATGAAAACACAACTGTTCAAAATCTTTGGGATGCAGCAAAGGCCGTCCTAAGAGGAAAGTATATAGCAATACAAGCCTTTCTCAAGAAACAAGAAAAGTCTCAAATACACAACCTAAACCTACACCTAAAGGAGCTGGAGAAAGAACAGCAAATAAAGCCTAAACCCAGCAGGAGAAGAGAAATAATAAAGATCAGAGCAGAAATCAATGAAATAGAAACCAAAAGAACAGTAGAACAGATCAACGAAACTAGGAGCTGGTTCTTTGAAAGAATAAGATTGATAAACCCCTGGCCAGACTTATCAAAAAGAAAAGTGAAACAACCCAAATAAATAAAATCATGGATGAAAGAGGAGAGATCACAACCAACACCAAAGAAATACAAACAATTTTAAGAACATATTATGAGCAACTATATGCCAGCAAATTAGATAATCTGGAAGAAATGGATGCATTCCTAGAGATGTATCAACTACCAACACTGAACCAGGAAGAAAAAGAAAACCTGAACAGACCTATAACCCCTAAGGAAATTGAAGCAGTCATCAAAAATCTCCCAACAAACAAAAGCCCAGGGCCAGATGGCTTCCCAGGGGAATTCTACCAAACATTTAAAGAAGAATTAATACCTTTTGTTCTGAAATTGTTCCTTTTCAAAAAATAGAAATGGAAGGAAAACTTCCAAACTCATTTTATGAGGCCAGCATTACCTTGATCCCAAAACCAGACAAAGACCCCATCAAAAAGAATTATAGACCAATATCCTTGATGAACATGGATGCAAAAATTCTCACCAAAATACTAGTCAATAGGATCCAACAGTACATTAAAAGGATTATTCACCACGACCAAGTGGGATTTATTCCTGGGCTGCAAGGTTGGTTCAACATCCACAAATCAATCAAGGTGATACAATACATTAATAAAAGAAAGAACATGAACCATATGATCCTCTCAATAGATGCAGAAAAAGCATTTGACAAAGTACAGCATCCTTTCTTGATTAAAACTCTTCAGAGTGTATGGATAGAGGGTACATACCTCAATATCATAAAAGCCATCTATGACAAACTCACAGTGAATATCATTCTCAATAGGGAAAAATTAAGAGCTTTTCCCCTAAGGTCAGGAACACAGCAGGGATGTCCACTATCACCACTGCTATTCAACATAGTACTAGAAGTCCTAGCCACAGCGATAAGACAAAAAGAAATAAAAGGCATCCGAATCAGCAATGAAGAAGTCAACTCTCATTCTTTGCAGATGATATGATATTTTATGTGGAAAACCCCAAAGACTCCACCCCAAAACTGCTAGAACTCATATAGGAATTCAGTAAACTGGCAGGATAATAACAAATAATCCTAAAATTTGTATGGAACCAGAAAAGACCCCAAATAGCCAGAGGAATGTTGAAAAAGAAAAACCAAAGCTGGTGGCATCACAATTCCGGACTTCAAGCTCTATTACAAAGCTGTCATCATCAAGACAGTATGGTACTGGCACAAAAACAGACACATAGATCAATGGAACAGAATAGAGAGCCCAGAAATGGGCCCTCAACTCTATGGTCAACTAATCTTCAACAAAGCAGGAAAGAATGTCCAATGGAAAAAAGACAGTCTCTTCAACAAATGGTGTTGGGAAAATTGGACAGCCACATGCAGAAGAATGAAACTGGACCATTTCCTTACACTACACACAAAAATAGACTCTAAATGGATGAGACCTAAATGTGAGACAAGAATCCATCAAAATCCTAGAGGAGAACACAGGCAGCAACCTCTTTGACTTTAACTACAGCAACTTCTTCCTAGAAACATCACCAAAGGCAAGGGAAGTAAGCGCAAAAATGAACTATTGGGACTTCATCAAGATAAAAAGCTTTTGCATGGCAAATGAAACAGTCAACAAAAACCAAAAGACAACCAACAGAATGGGAGAAGATATTTGCAAATGACATATCAGATAAAGGGCTAGTATCCAAAATCTATAAAGAATTCATCAAACTCAACACCCAAAGAGCAAATAATCCAATCAAGAAATGGGCAGAAGACATGAACAGACATTTTTCCAAAGAAGACATCCAAATGGCCAACAGACACATGAAAAAGTGCTCAATATTGCTCGGCATCAGGGAAATCCAAATCAAAACCTCAATGAGATACCACCTCACACCAGTCAGAATGGCTAAACTTAACAAGTCAGGAAACGACAGATGTTGGCAGGGATGCGGAGAAAGGAGAACCCTCCTACACTGTTGGTGGGAATGCAAGCTGGTGCAGCCACTCTGGAAAACAGAATGGACATTCCTCAAAAAGTTGAAAATAGAGCTACCCTACGACCCAGCAATTGCACTACTGGCTATTTACCCCAAAGATACAAATGTAGTGATCCGAAGGGGTACCTGCACCCCAATGTTTATAGCAGCAATGTCCACAATAGCCAAACTATGGAAAGAGCCAAGGTGTCCATCAACAGATGAATGGATAAAGATGTGGTATATATATACAATGGAATATTATGCAGCCATCAAAAAAACCCTGAAATCTTGCCATTTGCAATGACGTGGATGGAACTAGAGGGTATTATGCTGAGCGAAATAAGTCAATTAGAGAAAGATAAGCATCATATGATCCCACTGATATGAGGAATTCTTAATCTCAGGAAACAAACAGGGTTGTTGGACTGGTGGGGTGGTGGGAGGGATGGGGTGGCTGGGTGATGGGTATTGGGGAGGGTATGTGCTATGGTGAGCGCTGTGAATTGTGTAAGACTGATGAATCACAGACCTGTACCTCTGAAACAAATAATACATTGTATGTTAAAAAAAAAAAAGATAGTAGGAAGGGAGAAATGAAGGAGGGGAAATTGGAGGGGGAGACGAACCATGAGAGACTAGGGACTCTGAGGAACAAACTGAGGGTTTTAGAGGGGAGGGGGGTGGGGGGATGGGTTAGCCCGGTGATGGGTATTAAGGAGGGCATGTACTGCATGGAGCACTGGGTGTTATGCAAACAATGAATCATGGAACACTACAGCAAAAACTAATGATGTAATGAATGGTAACTAACATAACATAATAAAATAAAATTTTTTTTAAAAATGCAAAAAAAAAAAAAAAAGGGCAAGAGAACAAGACGAAGTCCTAGACTAGGAAAGAGAAACACTGTGTAAGTTAACGACTGATTTTGGTTTTTGAAACGCTTCTACAAAAAGCCACCGCAAATCACTCTGCTGTCTAAACAGAGTAATACATGAATGGCATTGTAGCCCTCATACACAGAGTCCCCTTGAATCCCAGGGCTGCTGGCGTGACTGCGTTTAGGCTCACTCACCGAACTCATTCTCTGGATCTGGGGTCTCACTACTACCATGAAATCTGGAGTAGTTCCAGATGCTCTTGCCAACAGGACAGGGAAAGTATCAACTTCGTCCCCTGACTTCTCTGCCTTTTTTCTGCCTTGTCTCAATGACACACCCCATTCCTCTCATCTGCCATGTATCATACCCTCTATTCCAGTGGTTCTCAAAATGTGGACCCTGGACCAGCAATATCAGCATCACCTGGGAACTTTAGAGGACAGATTCCTGAAGCCCCAGCTCAGACCTACTAAATCAGAAACTCACAGTGGGGCCCAGCAATGTGCCTTATGATTGGCCATCATGATTCTGATGGCCACTTGAGTTTGAGAACCACTGTCTAAGTTCTTTAGTGAAAATCAATTTGCCCCAAACCAATTCGCCAAATGGCCAATGTATTGAAAATCAGTTCTACTGGATGATCAGTATGCCAAGTGAAAACTTGAAAACTAAAAAAATGAAAACTTGACAAATTAAAAAAAAAATGCATTGGCTTGTCCCATGTCCAAAAACAAACAAACAAACGCACAGTAATTTGTACACTTGTAACAAGTTTGACTTAACAGGTATAAAGAAAATATTCCATTTTGGGTTACCAGTGATGAAAAGCACTATTTAGAAAAGTATACATCTATATAGTGAAGAATTAACCTTATGCAAAGGGAGCTCTGGTCTTTTCCCTTGGCTTATGGAAAGTGATCTCTAGGCCCTTGGAATATCCTGCCAGACAGGAATGTCCTTGTTTGTCTGGGAACTTTGGCCAATGACAGTTTAACAACGTGATTTATGATGGGGGTTTGGGCCACACCATATCAGTTCTGACCTCCAGGGGAACTGGAGACTAAAGGTACTAGCCTGACCTCTAGGAAAGGATGGAGACGAGAGGTCAATCACATGGGCAATCTGTAACTGAGCCCCAGTAAAAACTCTGGACACCAAAAGTTTGGGTGAGTGTCCCTGGTTGGTAGTCCTCTGTACATTTTGTCACTTAGCGTGGCCAGGAGGAGATACACTATGACTCCACAGAGGGAGGAGGGCCACCAGCTCTGTATGTGGTCCCCTTCTGGATTCTGCCCAATGTGTCTCTTTCCTTGTCTAATTCCAATTTGTATCTTTCCCTGTAATAAGCCAATTTCTGTGAGTATAAAAGCTTTCAGTGAGTTCTGTGATACTTCCTAGTAAATTATCGAATATGAGAATAGTTGTAGGAATCCCTTCAAACTTGCAGTTGGCGTCAGAAGTGATAGAAGTCTTAAGGGAACTGTCCATTCAAATTCTGCAGCTTAGCTAACTTCATAAAAAAGTAGGGGAAAAAAAACCCTTACTCTTCTATATGGTAATATTTTAGTTCACACTAAATTTTTTAATTTTATAAATGTGATTTTTTTATTTGCCAATGTATTAATATTCATCTCTTAGCAATTTTTATTTTGATAAGTTTTTGAGCCTCATAATTCTGTACACTTTAATATATATTGAATGGTGGTTTTTTTGTTTTGTTTTTTTAGAGGGGGGAGGAGCAGAAGGAGGAGAGAGAGAATCCCAAGCAGGCCCCACACCCAGCATGGAGCCCAATGCGGGGCTCAATCTCATGACCCTGAGATCATGACCTGAGCTGAAACCAAGAGTCAGACACTTAACCGACTGAGCCACCCAGGCATCCCTGAATGGTGGTATTAATTGATGGTCCATTATTCTTTCTGGAGATCCTCATTTCTATCTCACTCCATTAGAGATTTCGGAATTCTCATAATGAATAGAATTCTCTTTGTTAGCTTAATTTATAGTTAAAATTTTAATTGTTAGAAATATAAAACTAGGGGAACCTGGGGGGCTTAGTCGGTTAAGCATCTGCCTGAGATTGAGCCCTGCATCAGGCTCCTTGCTCAGCGGGGAGCCTGCTTCTCCCTCTCCCTCTGCCTACCACTTCCCCTGCTTGTGCTCTCTCTCCCTCTGTCAAATAAATAAAATCTTAAAAAAAAAAAAAGAAATACAAAATTATTGCTCTCTTGTCATTTGACAAATCTTCTAGAGTATTTTAAATGCTTACAATTTGAGAAAATAAAAAGAAAAATATTCAAAATATCCTAAAGACATTGGCAGTATGTAATGTGTAACATACATAATTATATTTGCTATATTAAATAGCAAACGTTTAGAATATTTTTCTTTCAGGAATTTACTTTATCATGAATAAATGAAATCTGACATTCCTTTAGAAGCTGTTAATGGTGAATGGACAATACGGTATATCTGGCAACTTGGTTAGTTAGGGAGTTGATCTGGCTTGCTGCTGGTGCCACTGGGAGTAAAGATACTACATGATTGGTAAAGACCACTGTCTTTGAAGTCACATAATCCTTGGTTTGGTGAACCACAGTGATTAAGGGCAAACTTGTAATCAAACTATTCTGGGTTTGATTACAAACACTGGCAAGTGACTGGGACAAACACGTAACCTCTCTCTGACTCAGTTTTCTTGTCCAAAAAATGGGGCCAAAAAGTGTACCCACTTCATGAACTTGTTTGAAGATTAGATGACAGTGTATATCTGAAGTTTTCAATATAGTGCCGGTATATGGCAAGGTCTTAGTGAAACTTATATACTGTAAAAATGATGAGATAGAATTAAGTTTCTTTTATGTATTCTTTGGTTAAAAGCAGTGATACATTAGGAATACTAGTCTCTGGGTTGTGTTTTTGTTTTTTTTTTTAATCAAGTGCAGCTATAGATAAAAAGGGCTATCAGAAAATTGATTTTAATGTAAATTGATTCTGCTTATGCATCTGTGAAAGATCTAAAATCAAAACTAGGGACATCTGGCTCACACAGTTAGTAGAGCATGCAACTCTTGACCTCAGAGTCGTGAGCTCAGGCCCCATATTGGGTGTGGAGCCTACTTAAAAAAAATAAATCAATAAATCAATAAAATTTCAAAACTAAAAAGCACAGGTCACAATAAAAAAAAGACTTTCCATTTATGTAAATTCTAAATTTGCTTCTAGACTTCACATAGCCACTCTAAAAAAAAAAAAAAAAAAAACAACCCTGAAAGAAATTTCAGTTGTTTTCAATGTCTGTTCTTTATCATACAGATGCTTCAATTTTTAATATTCCCAACGCTAATTTCTTTTTTCAGATCTTCCAAGTTGTAATTGCACCTGAAATGGTGACTGGCTGCTCTCCATCAACTCCACTGTTGACAGAAATGACTCAAACTGCAGAAGGATTATCTGGTTAATGAAATGCAAAAAGTTCCTGAGAGCAAAGATTAACTAAGAGAACAAGCCGCCAAGGGAGTTTTTTGAATCTGCTTTCCTTGGAGTCTTTCAAAAGCAATCACAGCCAAGGCGGCATAGAAGAGGCATCCTCAACCAGGGAGCTGATGAACTTGAAGCCTGGCTTGGTAGAGTCAGAGAGAGACACCCCTTAAATAATGTACATATGTAATTGTACATGTTTGGACAAGCAATAAAGGAACACCAAATTGGTCACTGTGGTTATGTTAGAGGATACTACTCTTAAGGGAAGGAAAAGACTATGAATTTTACTTTATTTACACAGTCTTATTTGGATCATTACAATAAATATGTGTTACCTATGTATTTCTAACAACTGCCTTTTGAAAACTTTGTTTTAGTTTTAATATTCAGGGCTGTGCAGAAAGACATACCTGATTCAAATCCTGGGTCTATAACCTATGGTCAGTTCACCTTGAACATGTGACCTTTGACTAATGTATTAATTTCTCTGAACCTCAGGCCCTTTTTATCTGTAATACAGAGACAGTACAAACCTCATAGGGTTGTCTTGAGGTTTAGACACAATTATGTTTAATGTCAGGCATAGTACCTGGCACATAGTAGATGCTTAATAAATAGAAGCTGTTATTCTAATTCAAGCTGAATGCCCTACTTTTCCACGTCTCTCTTTGATCCCAGTTGGAATGAGAGCTAAGAAACAGCTCTTCCTCTGCCCTCTGCCCAAATCTGTTTCTTAAAATACGTTCCTAATAACAGTCCCACTCAAAATCCCTATGTCTGGCTACAGGACTTTACTCCTACACCCTACTTTAAGGACTGACCACAGCATAGACCATCACCGCCATTCCCATAAACACACAACTTCCATTCTGATATCATATTATATAGTCTTAGAAACTTAATGCTATAAATTTAAAACATGATAATTTTTAAAAGTTACAAAACCAGTTAAGTAGAAGAAAAAAGGAAACTATTAAATCAAGGTTTATGTTTTGGGTTTAATAAACTTATAAGGCACCTCAATTAGAAGAAGGCACAATGGATACCACTGAAGTAAAGAAGAACCCAGTCATCTGTCAACTAGTGAAGCTTGTGAAACGTCAAGAGCCTGTGGAACAATGTCAAGAGAGCTTCTGGAGCCCACAGGGCGGGACAAAGTGTCCTTTGGTAGCAAAAGAGTTGATAGAACCATGGATGCTATCTTTTAGCATTGAATGTCCTGAAAAGGTAAGCTGTAAGCTCCATGAAAGTGGGCACCATATCTTCCTTACTCACTGTGGAGCCCCTAGACCCTAGCACTGCATGCATGCAATAAATACAGATGAAGGAAGGAAGGAAGGAAGGAAGGAAGGAAGGAAGGAACCAACACGCTCTTCAAAAATTCAGATGATGATGAAGCTACAGATGATGTTCAGCTGTTTCACATTGTTGTAAACAAAAATAATTAATCTGACATGGGAAACAATTTTCTGGGCGCAAGTGTTTTAGACAAGTAGCTAAAGTAGCTACAATTAAAGAGAAGGAATATCTACCATAAGCTAGGTACAAATTAGTTCATTTGTAGACATTTAGAAAAAAGAACATATGGCAAGGCCCTCTATCAAGCCACAACATTCTGCCAAAGCATGGGATAAGGTTCTGCTTAGAAATATGGAAGCCCTGCACAGATTCTTCCTCGGTTCACACTGTTTTTGCCTTTGGGGGAGACTTGGCCAGGCTGAGATTTACAGTTGTCACAGCTCACTCTTGGCTGATAACATGCTGCCGCCACCACAAATCTTTCTAATTGAAAACCCAGTTTGTGAGAATACAATTCACTTGAAGTGCCAACCACAGAGAGAACTGTTGATTTATAGTATGTCATTCCTCCTGTATTTCACACAGCAATGACACAAATTGAGTCTTAAAATCACAGTATATGAATTAAGTTTCTTTGGGTCACATTAGCTGTCATGCAGTCACAAGATGAACTACAACCCATTTTAGGTTGGTACATCATGCCACAAAACTGACCAATGGAAATGTTACTGCATCTTAAAGATAAGAAGACAGACTTTTTCAAGCACTTAAAGTTGGTAGGATATGATCTTTTCACCTAGTAAACTGCGTATAGCTTTGGAGTTGCACTGGACATAGGCAAGATATACAGTGAATTCCATTTTATCAGGAATCCAGATGATTTTATGGAGGAAATAACTGCATTGTGTTGGGTGCAGTCAACCCTTATCTTTTATGAGAGAGAGTTAAATCAAAGTAAACAAACATGTTTAAGGAAGGTATCGAAAAAAGCAACTTGTAATGATGGCATCAGATCCAGCCTGAGCCCCCCCTCCATTTTTCATACGTGCAGTGTTATTTATTAGTGATGTTTACAGTGGCCATGTGGCCTTACAGAGATTTGAGCTAACTTCTGAATCAACAAAGATTACATTTTGCTCAATTTAGTGTTAATGGTGATTACCTTTTATTGCATTTTGGTTATACTGCACATACAGAATGGGTGGTAAATCTCAGTTAATGAGACTGTGCAATTAACCACAATTGCCCATTTCCCTGGCATTAAGGAGAGAAGGGTCCTGACCACAGTTGAACTGGACTATTTAGCTTCTTTATCCCACAAATGCAAAAGCAATCCAATTGATTTGGGGAGTTTTATGGCCTAAAAGAGTAGGGATGTTTGGTTGGAGGGTTTTCCCCCCAACATATTTGTTTTAATTCTTCCTCAAACAGTTTAGTAATAGTCTGAGAGAATAAAATATCAGGACAAATGAAAACAGCAAATTACGTTACTATACCTATAATTAAGCAGCAAAATTAATTATTTCTAAAATACAGGTTTTCCCTCACTTTAACCATATAAGGAAAAATTCACCTTATACACTAAAAACTGTGAAACATATTGGTTTTCCCCAACATCTTCAAATATGTAACTTGTTTATTCAAAGAATCTAGCTGTATTTCACAGCTTTGCTCTTGGCACAGTTGCTTCTTAAATTAACTACATAGTGATAACGAGCCCTTCAAAACCAGCATGATTATGGTTTATTCTATTTCTCTTTAGAATTCTCCTCCTCCTAGATGTGGCTGTATTTCAACTACTTGGGTCTTCTGGGGAATGGAATGGAAAAAGGACACAAATCAAGTTATTTTTTTATTTAGCTAAAGATTTAGTAAATTTGTGAAGGTCAGAGACTGCTGACCATCATGAACTCAGGCTATCCATGAATGGTATTTATCCTTATCAATGGTTACATACTCTGGAAAATGGAAAATGGCTTTGGCCTTGGGTCAATCTCTTGAATCCTTTGGCTTCTGCTCATTCCTGTGGTGCTTCTGTTACCTTTTAGTCTATGGCTATATTCCTTGGGTATGGGATTTCAAAACTTTACTAGCCACCACGTAAAGAAGTCTATTCTTTCAGATATTTAGGGATGACACTTACTCTTCCTTACTGAATATATTTGATAAGCCATTAGTGAATGAATCTTTTCACATAGAAACCATTTGTTCTGTCTCATATGACACAATCCTGCCTTTCAAGATCTCCTAAGGACACACTAAATAAAACCAAACTTGAATTTCCTGCATTTTGAAAGCTGTCCTAAAACAGAATTTGGGGCCCACATCAAGAAGTGGCTGAGCAGATGTGATACACAGTCTGAGTGAATCAGGGGAAGTTGGCTCTGAAGAAGGAAAGTTTCAGTCTGAGAGCCTGAAGAGAAAAATAAGAGGTGGAGCAACTGAGGAGGCCAAGTGAGGGATTCTGTGTCAATATGATAAGCATTCAGGGAAGATTCTGTAAGACACAGAAGAGGCTCTTATGGTGCTTATCAAAGCCACACTGGGCGTATTGTAGCATCATGGCTAAAATTCTAGCTTCTCTTCTGTAAATGGAATCTTGAAACTAGAAGGTACTTTAGAGATCACTGGCCCCTCACTAGTCCAGGTGTGGTCCCTGGGCCAGCAGCAATGGCATCGCTGGGGAACTTGTTAGAGATGCAGAATCTCAGGCCCACCTCATACCTACTGGGTGGAAGGTGCATTTTAACAAAAGCTCTAGGTGACCCAGGTGCACATTACAATTTGAGAGGCACAGCTATTCAGTCCTCTGCCCTTTGCGGCACTCCTTGCCTATCTGAATTTTCAAAGAGATGAGACATCCAATACTTTACATGAGAATGCGAAGTATTAGTAATACCTCCAGAAACTGAATCATAATCACCCTCCTGACAAATTTCTCCCCTTGGTCCTTGACAGCCTTTCTGATACGTGGTCACAGCTCTTAAGTCTCCTCTTGGAAAGACCACCTAATCCAAATTCTCTGGTTCATAAAATGTTAGTACTCCAGGCCAATGCTAGAAATCCTGTAGTCTGGCCAGAAGCCCTGAGTCCAAGCAAGGGAGGACCGGTCGCCACATCTTGGTGGATGGGAGGAGAGGTTACTCCCTGGGAAATAAAAGGTAAAGAAGACTCGTGGTTTTAAGAACAAGGCCTCTGGAAGAGTAAATCATCCTCCGTTCTTGGATGGAAGCAGTGGTAGCAGCCTTCAGGTAAATCTATCATGCCACTCCCCTCTCCCCAGTGGCTCTGGTTGACTTTCTCTGGGTCATCTCCTTCTTGGAGTCAGATGCGCTACCATTGTGCCCCGAGGTCACTGGGTCATCTCCTTCTTAACATATTTTCCTGAAGAGGAATTTCATGTGGGTATCACGGAGCTGCTACTGACACAAACCCCTCAGACCCATTCCTATGGAATTCAACAACCAGAAGCTTTTAAGGAGCCTCCATATGCCATAAAGATGACAAGGCACTGGCACCTTGCCTGCCTAATCTTGATATCGGTAGTGGCTGCCTGGAGCCTTGCTGAGGGCTGTGAGGCCACATCCAGACTACACTGAGAGTGGTCACGATCTTGTTATTATGTCTGTTGTGGGTACAAAAAGGGAGAAGGAGCAGAAGCACCAGCCCTGCATCATAGAGTATCCATATGTACAAGCACTAAAACACATGGTTTCTTGGAATTCATGACATCATCACATAAAATCTCTTACCTCTTTTCTCCAGAGAAGTTTTTGGAAGAATGTTGAAGATAATAATGTGGAATTGCCTTAATTATCACTTATCATTCTTTTCTTTAAAAACCCAGAGTAAGTTGATGACCACTATGCAAATGTTAATCCAAAATTTTGGGAGTTCTTTTATTTTTTATGTCCTCTCTTCATATCTTTTTCTTCGGTGTGCTACCATTAAATAAGGTATGTACAGCGGTGCCTAGTTGGCTCAGTCGTTAAGCGTCTGCCTTTGGCTCAGGTCATGGTCCCAGGGTTCTGGGATCGAGCCCCGCATCCGGCTCCCTGCTCCGCGGGAAGCCTGCTTCTCCCTCTCCCACTCCCCCTGCTTGTGTTCCCTGTCTTGCTGTGTCTCTCTCTGTCAAATAAATAAATAAATCTTTAAATAAATAAATCTTTAAATAAATAAATAAATAAAGTGTGTACAACTGTAGATACAGGAACCCAGCCCAGCTGTGGGATCTCTCTCCCATCTTTCATTTTATTCATCCCATTGGTTTGACAATTGTGAGTCAGGCAATCCATGCTGGAGCCACTCTCCCATTATTTGGCTATACGCAGATGAGGACAGAGCCCCAGCTCACACACTGTTTCTTCTAACTCCATTAGTTGCTAAGCAACCACTTCATTGGAACCTTCCTGATCCAAGGCAGAACAGGCCAGTTTACTATGAAGTGTTGGGGTCGTCACCTATGTTCAAGTTCACTTCTTCTGCAAACACACTGAATGCTCTATCTGTGCAGGCGACACGCGAAGTCTCCATATCTTACAGAACGAGAGAAAAATAACTTAGGAATAGTCCTTGAGAGTTCTAATGCTCCTCAAAAGTAACTAACTGAAGAACTTCTTCTAATCCTATGAAAATTTGTATGTGCATATATATAATTTTTAAAGTGATATGAATGATTTGATATGGAAATCTGTCTTATCACTTTGGAGTCACATGTCTCTAAATGAGAAGAATGCTGGTAATTCAATCTTCCAGGAATCCAGGCATGCAGGCCCCAAATCCAATCAACATCAGATGGGCTAATTAAAAGCAATTGATTCAACAAGCAGCTGGATCATCCCAGTGTGGACACTTCGTTTTAAATCAGTTTTTTATAAAAATGATGAACGGAATCAGGGCATATCTATAGATCCCAATAATTCTTTACATCAATTCATCCGATTCACATGATCAGCTGTCTTGCCCCTCTTTTAGAAAACATCTGTCTTGACTCAATATTCAATTTCTAAAGGTTTAAAATTTTCATCAGCTTTATTATCCTTCAAACATGCGTTCTTGTTCTTTCAGATGAAGCTAAGGTTGACTGTATCACTGTGATTAAATAAGCATGAGTGAAATTGTGATTTTAAATAAAACAGCATGCAAGTTATAATTTTAAAAGCATAAAAAAGATATGGCAGAAAAAGTGAAATAATCTTTCAACACACACTTGAAACAAATATACATAAAGAGCTTAGCACACGACTGCATAAAATAAATGATTTTTAAAAGTTAGCTATTATTTTACATTGCAAATATTTTTCTAGCTTCATAATATCTATATTCAGGAGAAGTGAATTAGTTTAAATGAAGGAATAAAATGCAGACCAGAGTTCACCGTTCATTCACTATAATGAATACACTGCACTATCAGCACAATAATGAAAATAACAGTCATCCTATCTGAAATGTTAATGACTTCTCTGGCTTTGATGCAAACAATTTTAAAAGGGAATGTGACAATGGTTCTTCAGAGGCTCTCAGCTGTCTATTTAAAAAGGAAATAATATTTGGCCACTACTACTATGAACTGGTACTTCACCTTGAACTGAAAAAGGGAATTCTATTTTTAATGAATGTGTTCAGTTTTAAAAGGAAATTACGAAGCCATTTAAATTTTTTTAAAAAGGAAAAAAAAAAAATCCACACACCTTTTGGTGCTCATGAGGCCCTATCCCACAAGACATCTAAAATCAGCCTCCTAGTTATCCCCCTACTGCAGTTTCTATACCAGGCAGATGTGTAGCTGTTCATTGTCAGCCAGGCAATTAAAGCTTATCGAATGTCCACCAAGTGTGAGGCTCTGTAATAGACTGTCTATAAAATGTCAGATTGAGTGCTTAATTTCGCTTTGCTGAATGTCAAGTCCATCATTAATGGTGCTATTTTTTCCGGCTAAATTTAAAAGCTATTTCACAAGGCCTCTTCTTGGCGGATATTAACTAAATGACTAATCATCAGATACAAGTTGCAGGATGCCAACGTCTACTCACGGACAACGGTTATGACTTAGGTGAGAAATTGAGCACATTTGGAACTGTGGGTGATTTTTGTCATTTTCAACAGCTCCTTGGAACTACAGTCGTTTGCAGGTTATCTTAAAAGTCACCATCGCCTTAAGAAAAGTCTACTGCAGCATGTTAGGTCCCTCTTCTGAACCAGATTCTGGTATTTTTGGAGTTATAAGTTGAGGGGATAAGACCATACACTACCACATTAGGTTCTCAACTAATTAACCAAGGACTCAAAACTGAGGAGCAGCCAGATGTCCCTGTTTTCCCTGGCTCCTAATTCCCTAGTGGCTTTAGGTGATATGTTTTATGTAAGACTAGGCCAGCTGGATCTGAGAAAACAGCAAAGTGTCACAAGTCTTTTGGACTCAGCACTAAAACCCCCTTTTCAGCAGTACACATCCCCTAAGAACCTAAGAAGTTCTATGAGCTGGTACAATCATCACTCTCCTGGCTTTTAATTCAATCTCAGCATCAGCAATGCCATATCCTCATGCATGGGAAGAAACCAGAGTTTAGTGCCCCATGTCTCAGAGCATCCTTGTGCTTCCCACCCCTACACCAGCAATTATACAGAGAGATCTATATGGATTAAAAACAAAAAATGACAGTTTCAACAAAGATCATTTTTACTTATGTAAGTTGAAACAGGTATTGCTGACAAGTTTTATGTTTACAACTCTATCTGTGGACCCAGGCATCCTTGTCACTGCTGAATAAATCTGATCCAAAACCCCAGAGTGGAAAGGGCTATAGCTGACTGGGCTTACAGCTCCCCAAAGTTTTTTTTAAAAAAAGAAATGGTGACTTTTTGTCTTTACTGTTTTTTTTTTTTTTAATTAATATAAGTAATCCATGAATACATTTTTCTTTAAAAATTAAGTTATCATAGATAAAAATTAAAGTCTTGCTTTCTGACAAAATAGTATTTGTGCAAAACCTGAAAAAGGCAAAGGAGCAAGTCATGTGTCTACCTAGAAGAGTAATGCAGGTAGATGAAATAGCTGTGCAAAGGCCCTGAGGTGAGAACTTGACAGGTGTGTCTGAGGAATAACAAGGAGGCCGGTGTGACTGGAGTGGAGGGAGGGAGGGCAAAAGTCCTATGAGGGAGGCCTGAAGAGGCAGAATCAGGTAAACAAAAGACGTTGGCTTTTACTCTGAGTGAAAGTAGAAGTCATCAGAGGGGACTGAGCAGAAGTGATATAATCTGACTCGCATCTTCATTAAGATCACTTGGGCTGCAGTATTGAAATAGACTCCAAGAGATCAAGGATTGAAGGAGGATAATAAAGTAGGAGGATACTGCGAAACCCCAGGCAAAAGATGATAGTGGCTTCCACCAGCTGGTAGTAGCAGAAGTGGCTGGCATCTGAATATATTTTGAAAGTAGCGCCAGGGGACTTGCTGGCAGTTTGGATGCAAGAGAAAGGAGTCAGGAATTACTGGGTGGTTTGGGGCCTGCATCAACAACAGCGTTGTCATTAACTGAAATGGAGAACACTGTGCAATGAGCAGGTTTGTGGGGAAGAAAATGGGAGTTTGATTTGGACACATTAGGTTTGGGATACCTCTTTAAAAAAAACACATTTATTTAGGGGCGCGTGGGTGGCTCAGTCAGTTAAGCATCTGCCTTCAGCTCAGGTCATGATCCCAGGGTCCTAGAATTGAGTCCCACATGGGGCTCCCTGCTCAGCAGGGAGTCTGCTTCTCCCTCTCCCTCTGCTGCTCCCCCTGTACATTTCTCTCACTCTCTCTCCTGCTCTGTCAAATAAATAAATAAAATCTTTTATTTATTTGAGAGAGAGGGCGAGAGACTGTGGGGGGAGGGGCAGAGGGAGAGAAATCCTTAAGCAGACTCCCCACTGAGCATGGAGCTGATCTGGGTTTGATCCCAGGACCCCGTGATCATGACCTGAGCTCAAGTCAAGAGTCAGAGGCTTAACCGACTGAGCAACCCAGGCACCCCTGTGATACCTCTTAAACATCCAAGTAGAGATGATGAATAGGTCACTGGATATACCAATTCTGCATTTTAGGAGAAGGTTCAGTCTGGAGATAGAAATTTGGGAGCCGTCATCTGTGATGATTAATTTTGCCAATTTGACTGGATCATGCGGTTCCCCGCTATTTGGTCAAACATTACCCTGCGTGTATCTGTGAAGGTGTCTCTGCATGAGATTAACATTTGAAGGGACAGACTGAGTAAGTGGATTGCTCTTCCTAATGTGGGTGGGCCTCATACGATCAGTTAATGGTCTGGCTAGAACAAAAGGCTCACAAACAGAGGATTCTCTTGGCCTGGCTGCCCTCAAACTGGAATACTGACTTTTTCCTGCCTTTGGCCACACACTGAAACACTGGCTCTTCCTGGGTCTCAAGCCCATAGCTTTAGATTGAAACTATTCTGTTGGTTCCCCTGAGTCTCCAGCTTCCTGACTGCATAGATCTTGAGACTTCTTAGCTTCTATAGTTGTATAAGTCGATTCCTTATAATAAACCTCTCTCCCAAATATAAAATCCTATTGTCCTATTGGTTCTGTTTCTATGGAGAGTCGTAATACATCATTTTCTACATCACATAGATATGTAATATATGTGTGTAGCCAGGTAAAGCCATAAAACAGTATGAGATTATCCTAAAAGCTGATACAGACAGAAAAGAGAGCAAGGGGGTGAGGAAAGATGGCGGAGGAGTAGGGGACCCTATTTCAACTGGTCCCCCGAATTGAGCTGGATATCTACCAGACCACTCTGAGCACCCATGAAATCAGCCTGAGATGTAAGAAGATCTGGATGTCCACAAACAGAATATCGCCGGCGGTTGGTTTCGAGGTATAAAGCGGGGAGCCGTGATTCCCCCGGCAGATATCAGAGGATAAATGGCAGCGGGAGGGAGCCTGGCCGTGGGGATCCTACACTGGTGGTGAGCGACAGCCTCGATTACAGGGGACGGGCACGGACTCGCAGACCGGTAGCAGCGGGGAAAGGACTTCAGGGCAGCCCCTGGGGCGGAAACCCAGAGCAGTGGGGTCGCGCCTGCAAACTGCAGCCCCCGGAAGGAAACCCGGAGCGGCCGGGTCGCGCATGCAAACTGGGAGCAGCTGGCGGTTTTAGAAGCACAAAGGGCAGAGACATGCCCCGACCTGGAGGCAGGACTGGGAGCACTGGGGAGGGGTGCACAACCCAGGCCGCTGCAGTTTATAGCAGCACGGACAGAAATGGAGACAGTGTGGCCTGGAGAGCTCACTGAAGAACAGACTGCGGTCTCTCTGCTCTGGGGCAGAGGGTTGGAAATGGTCCCTTCTGCTCTGACTCATGGAAGAGACGTGGAAAGTGGCCAGGGAAAGCTCCAAGAGAACAAAAGCCCCCCAAACTGATTCCCACTGAGCCCATCCCCCATCACAGAGGAGCAGGGCAACTCCACCCAAACAGGGTTGCCTGAGTAACAGTGCAGCAGGCCCCTCCCACAGAAGACAGGCTGCGAAAACAAGAGGCCAGCAACCCTAAGGTGCCTAGAAAACAGGTGCATCTTGCTTGGGTGCTGGTCAATAATTTAGACTCTATACTTCCCTCAACCACTCATCAACAGAATGACTATGAGGATGAACCCCCAAAATAGGAAAGACTCAGAGATTATGACTTATGCTGCAGATTTACAAATAGATGCAGATATAACCAAGATGTTGGAGATGGAATTCAGGCTAGCAATTGTGAAGATAATAGCTAGAATGGAGAAATCAATTAATGGCAACATAGAGTCTCTAAGGCCAGAAATGAAAGCTGAATTGGCAGAACTTAAAAATGCTATCAATGAGATCCATTCCACTCTAGATAATCTAACAGCTAGAGTAAGTGAGGCAGAAGAACGAATAAGTGACCTGGAAGACAATATAATAGATAAAAATGGAAAAGAGGAGGCCAGGGAAACACAACTCAGAATCCATGAAAATAGAATCAGAGAAATAAGTAACACCATGAAGCGTTCCAAAGTTAGAATAATTGGAATCTCGGAGGGAGCGGAGAGAGGGAGAGGACTAGAAGATGTATTTGAGCAAATCATAGCTGAGAACTTCCCTAATCTGGGGAATGAAACAAACATTCACGTCCTAGAGGCAGAGAGGACCCCTCCCAAGATCAAGGAAAACAGGCCAACACCCCGGCATGTAATAGTAAAACTTGCAAATCTTAGAACCAAGGAAACCATCTTAAGGGCAGTTAGGGGGAAGAGATTCCTTACGTAAAGAGGGAGGAACATGAGAATAACGTCAGACCTATCCACAGAGACCTGGCAAGCCAGAAAGGCCTGGCAAGACATATTCAGGGTACTAAATGAGAAGAACATGCAGCCAAGAATACTTTATCTGGCAAGGTTGTCATTTAGAATGGATGGAGAGATGCAGAGCTTCCACGACTGGCAAAAACTGAAAGAATATGTGACCACTAAGTGGGCCCTGCAAGAAATATTAAGGGGGGTTCTATAAAAGGAGAAAGACCCCAAGAGTGATATACAACAGAAATTTACAGGGACAATCTATAAAAACAATGTCTTCACAGGCAACATGATGACAATGAATTTGTATCTTTCAATAATCACTCTCAACATGAACGGCCTAAATGCTCCCATAAAAAGGCACAAGGTTGCAGATTGGATAAAAAGACAGGACCCATCTACATGCTGCCTACAGGAGACTCATTTTGAACCTAGAGATACATCCAGACTGAAAGTGAAGGGATGGAGATCCATCTTTCATGCCAGCGAACCTCAAAAGAAAGCTGGGGTAGCAATTCTTGTATCAGACAAATTAGATTTTAAACTAAAGTCTGTAATTAGAGACACAG
The DNA here is from genome assembly GCF_011800145.1 of Mirounga leonina. Classification (NCBI taxonomy): domain Eukaryota; kingdom Metazoa; phylum Chordata; class Mammalia; order Carnivora; family Phocidae; genus Mirounga; species Mirounga leonina. Next base: position 53,968,188 of record NW_023270807.1, on the reverse strand, counting down.
AAGGACACTATATCATTCTTAAAGGGTCTATCCAACAAGAAGATCTAACAATTGTAAATGTCTATGCCCCCAACATGGGAGCAGCCATCTACATAAGCCAACTGTTAACCAAAATAAAGAGTCATATTTTTTTTTTAAAGACTTTATTTATTTATTTATTAGAGAGCGAGTGAGAGAGAAACAGCATGAGAGAGGAGAGGGTCAGAGGGAGAAGCAGGCTCCCCACTGAGCCGGGAGCCTGATGTGGGACTCGATCCCAGGACCCCGGGATCATGACCTGAGCCGAAGGCAGTCGCTTAACCAACTGAGCCACCCAGGCGCCCAGGAGTCATATTGATAACAATACGTTAATTGTAGGAGACCTCAATACTCCACTCTCAGCAATGGACAGATCATCTAAGCAGAAAATCAATAAGGAAACAAGAGCTTTGAATGATACACTGGACCAGATGGACCTCATAGATATATACAGAACATTCCACCCTAAAACAACAGAATACTCATTCTTCTAGAGCACACATGAAACTTTCTCCAGAATAGACCAAATACTGGGTCACAAATCAGGTCTCAACTGATACCAAAGGATTGAGATTATTCCTTGCATATTCTCAGACCACAGTGCTTTAAAACTGGAACTCAATTACAAGAAAAAATTTGGCAGAAATTCAAACACTTGGAAGCTAAAGACCACTCTGCTTAAGAATGTTTGTGTCAACCAGGAAATCAAAGAAGAACTTAAACAATTCATGGAAATCAATGAGAATGAAAACACATTGGTCCAAAACCTATGGGATACTGCAAAGGCAGTCCTAAGGGGGAAATACATAGCCATCCAAGCCTCACTCAAAAAAATAGAAAAATCCCGAATTCACCAACTAACTCTACACTGTAAAGAACTAGAGAAAAAGCAACAAACGATGTGTAAGCCATGCATTAGAAGAGAAATAATTAAAATTAGAGCAGAGATCAATGAATTAGAAACCAGAAACATAGATCAGATCAACGAAACTAGAAGTTGGTTCTTTGAAAGAATTAGTAAGATCGATAAACCACTGGCCAGACTTACCCAAAAGAAAAGAGAAAGGACCCAAATTAATAAAATTATGAATGAAAGGGGAGAGATCATGACTAACACCAAGGAAATAGAAACAATTATTAGAAATTATTATCAACAACTATATGCCAATAAACTGAGCAATCTGGATGAAATGGAGGCCTTCCTGGAAACCTATAAGCTGCCAAGACTGAAACAGGAAGAAATAGACAACCTGAATAGACCAACAACCAGTAACGAGATTGAAGCAGTTATCACAAACCTCCCAAAAGACAAGAGTCCAGGGCCTGATGGATTCCCTGGGGAATTCTACCAAACATTCAAAGAAGAAATAATACCTATTCTACTGAAGCTGTTTCAAAAAATAGAAACAGAAGGAAAACTTCCAAACTCATTCTATGAGGCCAGCATTAGCTTAATTCCCAAACCAGGCAAAGACCCCATCAAAAAGGAGAATTTCAGACCCATATCCCTGATGAATATGGATTCCAAAATCCTCAACAAAATCCTAGCTAATAGGATCCAACAATACATTAAAAGGATCATCCACCACGACCAAGTGGGATTTATCTCCCGGATGCAAGGGTGGTTCAACATTCGCAAATCAATTAATGTGATAGAACACATTAATAAGAGGAGAGAGAAGAACCACATGGTCCTCTCAATTGATGTAGAAAAAGCATTTGACAAAATACAACATCCTTTCCTGATTAAAACTCTCCAGAGTATAGGGATAGAGGGAACATTCTTCAAGCTCATAAAATCCATCTATGAAAAACCCACAGCGAATATCATCCTCAATGCGGAAAAGCTGAGAGCCTTTCCCTTAAGATCAGGAACACGTCTGGGCGCCTGGGTGGCTCAGTTGGTTAAGCGACTGCCTTCGGCTCAGGTCATGATCCTGGAGTCCCTGGATCGAGTCCCACGTCGGGCTCCCTGCTCAGCAGGGAGTCTGATTCTCCCTCTGACCCTCCCCCCTCTCATGTGCTCTCTCTCTCTCATTCTCTCTGTCTCAAATAAATAAATAAAATCTTAAAAACAAACAAAACAAAACAAAAAAAGATCAGGAACACGTCAAGGGTGCCCACTCTCACCACTGTTGTTCAACATAGTACTAGAAGTCCTAGCAACAGCAATCAGACAACAAAAAGAAATAAAAGGTATTCAAATTGGCAAAGAAGAAGTCAAACTCTCACTTTTCACAGATGACATGATACTTTATGTGGAAAACCCAAAAGACTCCACCCCCAAATTACTAGAACTCATCCAGCAATTCAGTAATGTGGCAGGATACAACATCAATGCACAGAAATCCGTTGCTTTCTTATACACTAACAACGCAACTGTAGAAAGAGAAATTAGAGAAATGATTCCATTTACAATAGCACCAAAAACCATAAGATACCTCAGAATAAACCTAACCAAAGAGGTAAAGGATCTATACTCTAGGAACTACAGAACACTCATGAAAGAAATTAAAGAAGACACAAAAACATTCCATGCTCATGGATCGGAAGAATAAACACTGTTAAAATTAAAATGTCTATGCTACCCAGAGCAATCTATACCTTCAATGCCATCCCGATCAAAATTGCAATGACATTTTTCAAAGTGCTGGAACAAACAATGCTAAAATTTGTATGGAATCAGAAAAGAGCCCGAATCGCCAAGGAAATGTTGAAAAAGAAAAACAAGGCTGGAGGTATCACACTGTCTGATTTCAAGCTATATTACAAAGCAGTGATCACCAAGACAGCATGGTACTGGCACAAAAACAAACATATAGACCAATGGAACAGAATAGAGAACCCAGATATGGACCCTCAACTCTGTGATCAAATAATCTTTGAGACAGCAGGAAAAAACATGCAATGGAAAAAAGTCTATTCAATAAATGGTGCTGAGAAAATTGGACAGCCACATGCAGAAGAATGAAACTGGACCATTCTCTAATACCATAGACAAAGATAAACTCAAAATGGATGAAAGACCTCAATGTGAGACAGGAATCCATCAAAATCCTAGAGGAGAACATAGGCAGTAACCTCTTTGACATCGCCCACAGCAACTTCTTTCAAGATACATCTCCAAAAGCTAGTGAAACAAAAGTAAAAATGAACTTTTGGGACTTCATCAAGATAAAAAGCTTCTGCACAGCAAAAGAAACAGTCAACAAAACAAAGAGGCAACCCACAGAATGGGAGAAGATACTTGCAAATGACACTACAGATAAAGGGCTGGTATCCAAGATCTATAAAGAACTTCTCAAACTCAACACCCAAAAAACAAATAATCAAGTCAAAAAATGGGCAGAAGATATGAAAAGACACTTCTCTGAAGAAAACATACAAATGGCTAACAGACACGTGAAAAAATGTTCATCATCATTAGCCATCAGGGAAATTCAAATCAAAACCACATTGAGATACCACCTTACACCGGTTAGAATGGCAAAAATGGACAGAGAAAGAAACAACAAATGTTGGAGATGTTGTGGAGAAAGGGGAACCCTCTTACACTGTTGGTGGGAATGCAAGTTGGTACAGCCACTTTGGAAAACAGTGTGGAGGTTCCTCAAAAAATTAAATATAGAGCTATCCTATGACCAAGCAATTGCACTCCTGGGTATTTAACCCAAAGACACAGATGTAGTGAAAAGAAGGGCCATATGCACCCCAATGTTCACAGCAGCAATGTCTGCAACAGCCAAACTGTGGAGAGAGCTGAGATGCCCTTCAACAGATGAATGGATAAAGAAGATGTGGTCCATATATACAATGAAATATTACTCAGCCATCAGAAAGGATGAATACCCAACTTTTACATCAACATGGATGGGACTGGAGGAGATTATGCTAAGTGAAATAAGTCAAGCAGAGAAAGTCAATTATCATATGGTTTCACTTATTTGTGGAACATAAGGAATAGCATGGAGGACATTAGGAGAAGGAAGGGAAAAATGAAGGGAGGGAAATCGGAGGGGGAGATGAACCATGAGAGACTATGGACTCTGAGAAGCAAACTGAGGGTTAAGAGGGGAGGGTGGAGGGAGGATTGGTTAGCCCGGTGATGGGTATTAAGGAGGGCACGTACTGCATGGAGCACTGGGTAATATACAAAAACAATGGATTGTGGATCACCATATCAAAAACTAATGATGTATTGTATGGTGACTAACATAACATAATAAAATTTAAAAAAATAAACAAAAATAAATAAATAAATAAACACACTAAAGAAAAGAAAAGAAGGGCAAAAACTGAATCCAGGCCACTCTAATTTTAAGAAGTTGGGGAAATGAGGCAAAACCAGGAAAGAATATAGAGAAGTAGTGGCCAATAAGTGGTGGAAAACCTGGAAAACCCAAAAGCCAAGTGAAGAAAGTGTTTCAAGAAACAGGAGGTAATCAAGCTGATGATGAGTTGGAAAAAAAAAAAAAGAGGACTGAAAACTGATTATTGGATTTGGCTATATTTTATTTACACTTTTTGTATCTATGCTCCTAAGTGAGATATGGCTCTCATTTCTTTTGCTGCCCTTGTGTTTTGGCAATAGAATTATGCCAGCCTTAAAAATGAGGGGTGACTTTCCATTTTCTTCTAGACTTTAGAAAAAGTTTCTGTAATATGGGAAATAACTGTTAAGTAAAGAGTTGGTAGTACTAGCAAGTAAAAAACTCTGGGCCCATTGCCTTTTTGAGGAGCTGCGTGGCTACTTTTTGATGACTACCCTAGCTTCTTATATTCCCTTGTCTTTTGGTCTAATTTTGGTAATTCATATGTTTCTAGAAACACATTCACCAAGGTGTTGAAGTATATTGGTAAAAAGTTTCTATAGTATCTCTACTAATCATTTTTCCTCTCTTCACCTCTAAATATCAACTTTTTCATTTTTTATATCAAAAAAATTTTCATTTCTTATATATTTCCTCTTCCTTTTTTATAATTCTTGAAAGCATTTGGCCAAATTTTTTCTAAACAATTCTTATTTTTCAAAAATAGTTGAAAAATATTTGATGTTAATTTTTTTTCTATTTCATGAATACCTGCTTTTATCCTTATTTCCTTCCAGCTATTTTATTAGCATTTATTTTATAATTCCAATGTTTGAGTTGAAAACATAGTTCATTATTCTGGGTATTTCCTATTTTTAAATGGATGCACCAAAGCTTGGAGAGGACGCTGTGATGTGTCACCCAGATCCCTCTTTAAAGAAGAATCTGTGGTCCTGGCTGCTGGGAGAACTGAGGATGGCCTCCGCCACTGACAGTGCCTTGTCCAAGACCCTTCCCTGGGTAGCCCACATCTAACGACTGATAGGCGCAAGAATATGAAGTCCTAGCCACCTTGGCCCACACTGAAGGGCATTTTAGCTCCAGAATTCTCTGCAGAGTCAGCTGAGACTATTGTTGGACTTAACATCAAAGATCAGCTTCTCCTCCTAAATCCTGTTTTCTTCACCTCCCTCCCTCCCAAATCCTGATTCCAAGGGTTCTTCATACTAAACTGTCTGAGAGTCTTCTTCCCAGGGAACCCACATTGCAAAAAGGCTACAATTATCCTTCTCCAAATCTGTATTAAGAAAAATGCATTAATTGGTACTTAAATATTTTGTTATTTGGACATTCCTTTTCCCTTTAACTCATGAATTGTGAAGAGTGCTTTAAAAAAAAAATTCAGGTATATGAGAGATAAGACTATTAAATTTGTTACTCATTCCTGATTTCAGTGAGTTCCTCATGGCCTGCTCACCATGTGGTCAGAATGACATACATAACTTTAGTTTTTATAACTGTTTCAGGTACATTGAAAATGCATGTGATCCAGATCCTCTATCTAAATTTTTATTATTAGGGGCGCCTGGGTGGCTCAGTCATTATGCGTCTGCCTTCGGCTCAGGTCATGATCCCAGGATCCTGGGATCGAGCCCTGCATCGTGCTCCCTGCTCAGCTGGGAGCCTGCTTCTCCCTCTTCCACTCCCCCTGCTTGTGTTCCCTCTCTTGCTGTGTCTCTCTCTGTCAAATAAATAAAAATAAAATCTTTAAAAAAATAAAATAAAATAAAAATAAATTTTTATTATTATTTTTAATCTACATGATCTGCTAGTTTCAGAGAGAAGAGTATTAAAAATATCCAACCAGAATTGAGGATTTATTAACTTCTCTCTATGATCCTCTTATTTTCCTACCTTATTTTGAAGCTTTATAGTAAGTGGATATAAGTCCATCACTATTGCCTTCTTCATAGATTATTACTTTGATCAGCACAGAATATCACTTTTTGTTCCTTCTAATTGTGTTCATTTTGAATTCTACTTTGTGTCATATTAATATCATTACACATACTTCGTTAGTGTCTAATATATTTTTCTGGAATGTTTCTTATAAACAAAATAGATTCATATTTTAAATGAATCTGAGTTTGTGCCTTTGGATGACTTTGAACAGTTTACATATATTTTGATTACTAAATTATTTGCTCTAATTTCTGCCATCTTATGTTGTGTTATTTCTCATACATTTTTTTTTCCTTTTTTCCCTTGGACATACATAGCAATGAAAAAGTTCTCTTCATTAAACATTAATTACACTTACTGTAAAATCCCTTTCTGATTGCCTTAATAACCATTTTCCACCCTGTCATAGTTTCATACATTTGTTGAGTCTGTTGATGATTCTATATTAATTAAGGGGATATGACATTATAGTCCAGACTCCTTTGTCTTAGGGCTCTGTTCTCCTATGAGTTTCTATTTGGCTTGCAGATGAGGGAAAAGACTATGGAGCAGCAATATCTGCTCATAACCACTTCATCCTGCAAGTAACTTATACCTTCTAATCACACTCTCCTGGCAAGAACTAGTCACATGGCCCCACCAAGATGCAAGGGGTGCTGGGAAAGGAAGTCCCTGGATGAGTACACTTCCAAGCAGCAACTCCAGAAGGGAAGCATAAATCATTGGGGATTAGCTGGCTATCTGCCACATTCTTGTTTCTATGCCTTCCTGAATTATTCGGTTTGTTTATCACTACTTCTACAATAGAAAACTCTGGCCCCTTTGCATGACACAATTCATATATCTATGCTCTGTGCTCTTGTCCACCTGATCCTTGCATGGATCCCAGATTTCTGTTTCGTGTTTGGCATTCTCTGTTCCATCAGCAAGCCCCCTCCAGAATGGAATGCTGCCAGCAAACTTTTACTTATAAGTAAGCAGAGCACCTCCTCACCTAATGATGAGAGCATGCTGTCTGGTGGCCTAAGCCTTGGATGGAAACCTTGGGAATCAGAAACCCCCAGTTGGAATTAGCTTTGCCATCTGTCTCTGAGCTCAAGTAAAATCTTTTAGACACAACCAGCTTGACTCTGCTTATTAATCCTCTAAATCCCAAACACACTGCATGGAGTAACCCATGAAGGCATATCCAGGATTCTCTTTTCTTGAAATTAACATCTGTAAGGTGAAATGTTAAATTTGTTCCCCCAGTTCTAGTCCTATCCTCTTCAAAAAACAGAAGCCATTCTAACTTGCTCTGACCCAGCATTCAGCAGAGTAGGAGGCAGATGAGCAAGGGGTGGAGAACCTGGGCTTTGGAGTCCAGTAGATAAGGGTTTGAGCATTAAGGCTGCATCCCTTATTAGCTATGTGATCTTGGCCAGGTTACCTTACCTCCCTAGGCCTCAGTTTTCATAAGCACAAGCACAAAATGAATGTACTTGCCTCAGAGAACTGTTGCATAGATCTAATGACAAATATGCAGATTACCGGCTTGCAGTAGACAATCAGAATTTGTCAAACGAGTCAATGAATTCTTTTCCTTCAAACCTTAGGAGTGCCCATGAAGTCATATATTATATATAATTAATCATATATCTATGCTTTACTGTATCAATAATTCATGCTTTATTATAGGTTAATGTTTTATACTTACTGTATTATATGTATACAATAATCTAAATATAATGGTCTAAAAAGGATATATTTCTGTCTCTTAACTAAAATTTTAACTAATTATTCCCCAGCCACAATGAAGAGTTATAATATTTAAATTAGCTACATTAAAAGTACCAAGGTGAAAAAAATGAATCTAAGTATTTTTATGAGAATTGGCTATGAAGACCATTTCATCTATGTTAAGATAGTCAACAGAGTAAAAATGAAAAGACATTTTCCTATCCAAAAATAATATCCAAAAGCACACATTATTAAAGATTAATTTAATATTATTGGATTTGGCTGAGAAAAATAAAAAGGTTCCATTTTTCCACCTTATAAATTATCGACATGTGTTCAAAGTCTACTCAATATAAAGTCAAAGTGTATATTTATTGTTTAAAGAGAGACATTTAAGGGAAATATCAGTGAAAAAAGGTAAAAAGTGAAGAAAAGAAGGAATGGTGTGGTACAGAGGACAACAGGAAGACAGATACATAAAGAGATCCAGAAATAGTCATGCAGAAAGTCACAGAGAGCCCCATGGACTGAGAGATGCATTTATCACTGAGAGCCATCCCAATCATGGAGAGAAAAATGGGTGACACTTTCATGCAACAACTCTACTTTGAGCTCTTTTATGATACACAGCTATGGCCTTTCTGCAATTACAAGCAAAATGCCATGTTGCCTCTTGGTACACAATACCAGCCAACTCCTGTGTTCACTCACCAACTATTCCTTGAATGCCCACTACACTATGCCTGTTAGGAATGTTGCAGATTTAGGAGTGAATAAGAAAGACAAAAACCTCTGCCCTGATGATGCTTACAAATGGAACTGAGTCCATTGTTTACAAAATGGAGGTTTCTTTTCTCTACTGTGGAGTAATGTTTTAATTTAATTGCCATGGTCAGTCACTTCCTTTTTAACTTTGGTTGTTGGTTTTTGGCAATGTTAAAAAAGCTGCAACCCAAAACACATTTCCTTACACTACAATGCTAATTAGTACATGAAAAAGCTAGAATGTTCAATACTATGCCCTGTGTTCTGGTTCACTGTTGTACCAGTCTGCAAACTTTTTATTGATTGTGCAAACATCATTTACACATTTGGAGGAACAGCCCTAATATTTACGTATTTATAAATTACATAGATAGACTGTATACCAATCTGTTATATTCATTATAAAACAAACCCCAAAGCAGAAATAAAATTGACACAAAAATTTATAGGTAGTAAATGCTCCCCCACGTCCCCAGAGCTCATCTGCGCTCTCAGGGGTACATAAACCCCTACATGAGAGACCACTGCACTTACGTTAATCTTTCAGACTTTTAAACTTTATGACAACTTCATCAACTAACTCTATCCATTTTGACAAATATTGTCCATGACAAAAGGGGAAGTAATCTAATTCAGTAATTCAAAGCAAGTTGCAATGTTGGCTAGATTCTCATAGTTTGCTACTTCCTTTGCTTCAGTGGGCAATAAACATTTCAGTTCTGGGCACACCAAAAAAATTAATATAAATCCTGATTGAAGGTATTTGTGGAACGTATATCAAAAGATTGAATAACTTCATTTTTTAAAAGATTTTATTTATTTTTTTTAGAGAGTGAGAGAAAGCATGAGTTGGGGGAGAGGCTGAGGGAGAGGGTCAAACAGACTCTGCACTGAGCATGGAGCCCAACGAGGGGCTCAGTCCCATGACCCATGAGATCATGACCTGAGCCAAAACCAAGAGTCAGATGCTTAACCAACTGAGCCACCCAGGCGCCCCTGAATAACTTCTTAATAAACACTGTTTACTAAATATTACTTTATCCTTCCACAGAATCAAAAGGCCTTTCTGGGCCTCTCAATGTTAGACCTGATATACATGTACATTTATGCACATGCACACATTAGGAACTTTCTTATCAAGAACAAAAATACTACTGAGCATTGGAATACCTATTTTGGGGTGCCTGGCTGGCTCAGTCAGTTAAGTGTCTGCCTTTAGCTCTGGTCATGATCCCAGGGTCCTGGGATCAAGCCCCACATCGGACTCCCTGCTCAGTGGGGACCGTGCTTCTCCCTCTCCCTCTGCTGTTCCCCCTGCTTGTGCTTTCTTTCACTCTCAGTCAAATAAATGGATAAAATCTTAAAAAAAAAAAAAAAAAGGAATACCTATTTTTATTCTTTTCTTATCATTGCTATTTACGTTTTTGTAGTACATTCTTTTAATAATATAATGGAATGGACAGTATTACCCATTTGAAAAACAAAGAAACCCAGCACAAAACAAAGTAATTTTACTAAGATAATGTGGCAAGTTAACAACTGAGAGAAGATTCTAACAACGAATCACCTAACACTAGCTCAGGTGTGTTTTCCTGATACCACACTGCAGCAAGACCCTGGCTTTTAAAATCTTCTTCTCTTACTACAATGCACAACTTCACAAATCTTTTCCTCAGAAAGTACCATGAATGTTATTCCCCACAAGAAAATGTAAAGTTTATTCTAAGACCACTTACTATATTTCACTTATTTAAAGGCTAGGGGGATAAGTACTCTTTTCTCACAAAACGACACCTCATGGGGTTTCCACTGTTGGAGGTTACAAAACTCACCGGCCACGCACCATTGGAGGACACAGGTGATCTCTTAGTATTTATAAGGCATGACTATAACAATAATTAAGTTTTCTACGCTAATATGTCAATTCCATCTGACTTCTGCCATTTTGCTTTGAGATAAAGGAACCCAATCTTCTTATACAATGGTTTCTACATGTGGTTTAATTGCTCTTCAAATCTGAGACTACAATTGGGTCTCATTTCCCAACAGGATCAGGTAGCACCTAGGAGGTCAGAGTGACAGAAGTGATGGTAAGCAAAACCACATGTGAAAATTCACAAACACACACAAAAAAACCCATCAAGGAAAAGTTCACTTCAGCTAGCTAGCATTAAGATTCTTATATCAGTCTCCTATTGTTGCTCTGATAAATTACCACAGAGTTAGTGGTTTAAAACAACACACATCTATTATCTTATAGTCTGGAATGGGCTTTGCTGGGCTAAAGTCAAGGTGTCAGCAGGCTCTGTTTCTTGTGGAGGCTCCAGGAGAATCCGTCTCCTCGTGTGTTCCAGCTTCTACAGGCTATGTCATCCCTTGGCTCATGACCCCTGCCTTCGAAGCCAGCAATCATGTCACTTCAATCTCGGCTTCTGTTGTCACATCTCTGACTCTTTTGACTCCCTCTTCCATCTTCTAGGAACCCTCATGATTACATGGGGCCCATGTGTATAATCCAGGATAACTTCCCACCTCCAGGTCCTTCGGGTGCACATCTGCAGAGACCCTATTCCCCATAAAGGAATGTTCACGGGCTCCTGGGATTAGGATGTGGACATCTTCGGGGCTATTATTCTGCCTACCACAATGCTCATACATAATGGCAACCTTAAACAAAAAGTTCTCTGAGGTCTACACAGCTTAGTGTCATGGAAAATTTAGAAGGTTTGGAGGCATGTGACTAAGGCTGGGATTTGGACTCCGGCATTGAGCAGTTGAGCAATCTTAAATTATTCAATGTTGAGCAAACTCAATTTCCTCGTCCATAAAATTGTCTACATCTAAGAGTTATTAAAGGGTTAAATGAAAATAAGGAATGTGATGGGACATCTGGGTGGCTCAGTCAGCTAAGCGTCTGCCTTTGGATCAGGTCATGATCCCAGGGTTCTGGGATTGAGTCCCCAGGGAGCCTGCTTCTCCCTCTCCCTCTGCCCCTCCCCTGGGACATGCTCTCTCTCTCTGATAAATAAATAAAATCTTAAAAAAGAAAAAGAAATAAGGAATGTGAATACACAGAGTACTAAGGCTAGTAAAGAAATAAAGAAGATGTTAAATGAATGGCAATTTACCTCACCTTCCATGTTTAGACTTTGTAGCTTGAATAACAACTATCATTTCCTTAGTAAAGGAATATATTCATTTTCTGACCAATCCTTGTAGTATTAATATTCTTTCCACTAAGAAGTTTCAAATAATTTTATTTTAGCATTTATATGGTAAATGTTAGTTTGTAATAATCCTGATGCTTAATTATAACTCAAGATAAAAGACTACTCTAGGGGCACCTGGGTGGCTCTGTTGGTTAAGCAACTGACTCTTGATTTCAGCTCAGGTCATGATCTTAGGGTCATGAGATCAAGCCCCATGTGGGGCTCTGAGCTGGGCATGGAGCCTGTTTAAGATTCTCTCTCTCTCTCTCTCTCTCCCTCTCCCCTCCCCCCTCCTGCTCATGTGCACTCCTTCCCTCTCTCAAAAAAAAAACTATAAATATACATATGTATACATATATATATAGCATACTAGCATATATGTATACATATATATATATAGCATACTTCAGTGAGTTGGAGTTTTAGAATAGTTTAGAGGTTTTAAAGTTTGCAGAAGAAATTCAACATTTTTATAATTTAAGAGTTTTCTTTGCCCTCTTAAAGGGCTATTTTTTCATTCATTAGGTAAAAAGCCACAAATTTCTTTTTATTATAGCTTTGAAATTTGCTCCTACTACATATATACTTTGTGATAAGTAATTAGTAATTGTCATCACTACTAGAAAGCTTGTCTTAGTCCAACCTTTAGGATATAAGTCACTGTTTTTTTCTGGCTGACTTATCACCAAGCTTCTTGAAATTGACTTTTGCCTACAATATGAAGCTATGGTTCGTATTATTTTCAACAACCATCTCTTAGAGCTCTCAAAGAAAAACATGTCTACCATTCTAAAAAGCAGAAATTTTATTATAAGATCTCTAACATCAGTGTAATAGAATCTAATGCAGATTTGGCTAGACAAGAGATGAACGATCTAGCAATGAAATCATGGGAATATATATTAAACACACTGTGTCCCAACATTGTCCCTCTTTCTATCCCCCCTCCCCCCCTACGATAGGATAATCCTCCACCGGGAATCTCTCATTTACTAACTAGAAGGAGAATCCTGTTTAAAGCAGCCTGCAGCATCTACCAGGTATAAGAGTTAAGGGCCAGAAAACACTTCCACACATTCACAAATATTTGCTTTGTCTTCCTAGAAAATCTCTAGGAAAGAACAATAACCCTGTTACTCCAAACTTCTGACTTATTGTCCAAAGACTTGGTGAAACTAGTGACTGTTTTGCTTGCTCCTTAGAAAAAGAAAAGAAAAGAAAAAAAAAAAAGGCCTAATAAGAGATATAGAGGATTGTATCTTTTATTCTTCTAGGTTACTTTTATTAGATCCAAAAAAATTGCTATTTCCTTCTCCAGGTGGCAAGGTTTGAGGTCATTTGGATTTCTTTCAACATTAGAACCGAAATAGAATATACAGCAGAATATTAACAGGCATTTTTTTTTTTAAGGAAAACACTTTTGTAGTACTTTCTTCACTCATACACACACAAAACTGAGGAAAGATGAGGGACAAATTCTACATCTAAGATCACATGATGATACATCATCAGCAATAATTTGGGGGAACAAAGAACTTTATAGGACTCTGAATTACAAAATATTTTGTGATGATTGGAATGATGTTCATAAATGTTTCAAACAATATTTGCTGCACCAATTACATGCAAGGCCCAGGCTGGAGTATTCAGTAGGGGGGAGGGGTGGGAGGGAGGGCAAGAGAGATACCTTGGCAAGTCCTGACACACCATCAGCCCTGCTCCACCAGCCATGCGGGAGCCCTCCACAGCGGCTTGTGTGGACACTGTCAGCGTGGACCTGTTCTGCTGCTACCATTGTCTTACTACCTTTCATTTCTTGATACTCTCCAATGAGCCAGAAGTATGACCTAAGGTGTCCTATAAATATTTTCCTATGTGTTCACTTTTTTCTTTAAAAAAAGAGGGGGGGGGCTCCTGGGTGGCTCAGATGGTTAAGCGTCTGCCTTCGGCTCAGGTCATGATCCCAGGGTCCTGGGGTCGAGCCCCGCATTGGGCTCCCTGCTCGGTGGGGAGCCTGCTTCTCCCTCCCCCACTCCCCCTGCTTGTGCTCCCTCTCTCGCTGTTTCTCTCTCTCTGTCAAATAAATAAATAAAATCTTTAAAAATAAAAAAATGAAAAAAACAAAAACAAAAAACCCAGGGCCCAATGCTACCTCCCCATAGTCTAGGGAAAAAATCAGTAGCGTGTTTGACCATCTCAGATAGCTTATTTTGCCTTCCTGTGTCTGGGGCTGAGTGGAAGTCCTTGTAGGCTGCAGGATGGAGACACAGCAGCCTATGTGTGAGGCGCTCTGACTGACAACACCCCGGGGTCACCAGAACTAGTAGCAAAGCTCTTTCATAAGGAATGCAAATTACCTCAAAACTCTCCTCTCTACATGTATTTCTATGACCCTGGGATTAAGGTCAAGATGTCCCTCACACACGTTAAAAACCACTCTTAGATATGAAATTGTTAATGATGCTTTGGGTAGGTGTCCGCATGACATACAGCCAACTTTCCTTTCCACTGTTCGGCAATATCTCATTCCCTTCCAGCAAATTGGAAATTCAAAGTGGAAAACAAAGTCTGTTCAAGACAGTAACCTAGCATATACAGCAACAACAAGACACACACACAAACTCCCTTCTCATAAAATATAAACCACAGGAACATTTTCCTTGCATTCTTCTTAATCCCATAAACAACTTTCCAAACACTGGAAATTACATTCACAATAATCCCAGATTGTAAATTATAGCAGAAGCAATGGCATGGTCAGGAAATCCGAAAGACAGAACAGTGAGAGAATTTTGTGCCTGGAGAGCTTGGATCATGTTCAAAGGATTCGAGATTTATATCTCAAAAGTATAGCCTTTGGAAAAATAATTGCAAAATAAAAGAAACATTGAACCCTAAAATACAGACAAACCTGACAAAAATTGTCTTTGCTGAGCAGCCTTAAAACAATGTTGCTTTTTAACAGAATTTTGGTTTAAAAGCCAGACTCTGGGCGCCTGGGTGGCTCAGTTGGTTAAGCGACTGCCTTTGGCTCAGGTCATGATCCTGGAGTCCTGGGATCGAGTCCCGCATCGGGCTCCCTGCTCGGCGGGGAGTCTGCTTCTCCCTCTCCTGCTCCCCCCTCTTGTGCTCTTTCTCTCTCTCACTCTCTCTCTCAAATAAATAAATAAAATCTTTAAAAAAATAAAATAAAATAAAATAAAATAAAATAAAATAAAATAAAATAAAAGCCAGACCCTGCTCTCCTCTGCTTGAAAAATAAAAACCACCACCAATACTGGTAAACCATCAATTCACCATCTAGTGTAGTTCAGACCCTTGGTTTGCACCTCACATTTATTACCTCATTTAATTTCCACTTCAGCCCCCATGAAGTGACAATTCCCCTACTTTTACAATTGGAGCGGAAAATAAAACCTAGCGACACTAAGCCATTTGCCTGAGGACAACACACAGCCAGAAAATACATGAACAAAGCTGTTAGAAACCAGATTGGTCTCAGTCTAAAACTGTACTGCCTCTATAATTAATTCTCACATTAAAATGTAGGGCTTTTTTTTTATTAGCGTGCAAAATACATTCTTTTTCTTGCTCTTAAGTTATATGACATATTTTTTTAACTGTTTTATGTGAAACTTTTAAAAGTGAACTTATTAGAGGCAACAGGGGAGACCCCAGAAGCATGTCACATGAAGTGCACATGAACGAGTCTCCGGAGTTCAGGCAGTTCCTTCAGCCCTGGTGCGCTCTCAGGGGAACAGACCGAGGCAGAGCTCATGACAGGACACACCTCCCATTTGCCCATGGAGTGAAGGGAATGGAACCATGTGCCACAGTGGAAAACAACATGATAAAACACGGGCTTTGGAAGGACCAGCCATTTAAAAAAAAAAACCATTTGCTGGATGTTTCAGATACACAGAGACTGAAGACCTTTCTACGACTCCACTATCAAGATAATACCCTAGTCCTAGTCAAGAGACTAGTGTGAAGCCTAATTAGCAAATCCATACAAAAACTATCAAGACTTTCAGAAACCCAACTCTGCATACATACATTACCCAGACCACAGAATGCAGTTAAACAGTAACCTATCTGCAATAAAGTCAGTGTGTTCATTCCTCAAATGCTCACTGAAAAGAAGAACAAAGCGAACCAGATCCTATCACAAAGACAAAACTTTTCCCCTCAGGAGAAAGTCTCCACCTCATGTGGGGAGACTATGTGCACAGACTACTAGATAACATGGGGAAAGCCTATAATGTATCATTAACACATGCAAATGACTGCAAAACTAGTCTTCCCACGGTCTTCCCAATCACAGTAAATGACAACTTTCTCTCTCCAGTGCCTTAGGCACCTGCCCTGGAATCAGTCTCGTCTCTCTCACACTCTGTGGCCTGTTCACCATCAAATTCCCTGGGCTTTCCCTTCAAAGTGCAAACAGTAGTTCTCACCACCTCCAGCCCCTCTATCCCAGACCATCATTTTGTCCCTGTCTTATTTGAATAACCTCCTATTAGAGCTTCCATCCTCATCTCTCTACATAAAATGGAGAATTATCATTTCAACACACAGGTCAGGTTATGTCATATCTCTGTCTAAACCGTCCAAGCATTTCCCATCTCACTGAAAGTAAAAACCAAAACCCTAACAGCAGCCTCAGGGTGTCACATGTGATCTGGTCTCATTCGCTGTCCCGGCTCAATAGCCTCTGACCTCCTTAATGCTCACAAACACCACTAGTACCTGGCACCTTAGGGCTCTGTCTTTGCTGTTCCCTCTGCCTGAAATGCTCTTTGCCAAGCAGTATATGGCTCACTCCTTCACTTTTCAGTGGCCCTTTCCAGACCACTATTAAAAGGAGGCAATTCCCACCACCACCATGAACAGCACTGCCTACTTCACTCTACTGTCCTCCACAGCCTTTAATCCCACTGGACACACTCTGTACTTATCTATTTGCTTAGAGTCAGTCTTTTCCAACTAAAATGGAAGTGTCATAAGGGCAAAGATTTTGTGTTTCATGGTACTGCATCCTCACAATCTACAACAGTGCCTCGTACTTGTAGGCAGTCAATACACAACCGCAGAATGAAGGAATAATTTAAAAAAGAAATTAATAAATGAAAAAGCAAATAGTGAGATTTGTGCAGGGCTAGGGTATTAGATAAGAGACTGGAGAGTCAGAAGGCAGGAACTTACAGGAGAGGGGGGGAGGTATGAGACAGAGTATCAAAGGAAGCCCAGAGCCCATATAAAAACCTGACTCCCAAAAGGGTGAGATTCAGATTACATGTTCCTATGATATTCGGCCTTGAATTATAAATATGTGTGTATGTTTTATCGTTTCTATAAATTATGAGTTAAGGACAGAGACAATATCTGTGATAGTTAATTCCATGTGTCAAACTGAGTAGGTCATGGGGTGCCCAGATATTTCATTAAACATCCTTAATGGCTGTGTCTGTGAGAGTGTTTTGGGTGAGATTAACATGGGAATCAATAGACTGGGTAAAGCAGGGGGCCCTTCCCCAGTGAGGGCGGGGAGCTCATCAGATCACTTCAAGGCCTATATAAAATAAAAGGTTGAGTAAGAAAGATTTTTTTTCTCTCTGCCTGTCTTTGAGCTGCAACATTGGTCTTTTGCCTTCCAACTTGAACTCACACCAGAACTTACAGCATCCTCTTGCCACAGCATCAGTATAATATCCTGCAAAGGCAGGTTTTCAACACACTGTGCAGATGAATTACAATGCCTTTTAATGGAAGAGCAAGTCAGATCATCTCCAGAGTGCTGCCTGCCATCTAAAAATATCTACTCTCGTTATTCCTAGAATCACGACTTATTGTATTAAAGCTGTCTATTCACCAAAGGGGTATATTTAATTTTTACAACCTAATTGCTCACTCAATGTTAAAAAAAAAAAAAAAGGACTGAAAGGTTATCTTCTATGAAAACAATAAAACAATTATGAGAAAGCAGTGAGGTACCTACAATAACTTTTTCTTTCATTTTTAAAAATTTAACTAATAGATTTTATTTTTTAGGCCAGTGCTGGGTTCAGAGCAAAACTGAGTAGAAAGTACAGAGAGTTCCATATTACCCCTCCCCACTCCCCATGGACGGCCTCCCCACTATCAACATTCCCCACCAGCGTTGCAAAACTGATGAACAATGACACATCATTATCAACCAGAACTCAGTTTTGTTTTTTTTTTTTTAAGATTTTATTTATTTATTTGACAGAGAGAGAGACAGCGAGAGCAGGAACACAAGCAGGGGGAGTGGGAGAGGGAGAAGCAGGCTTCCCGCTGAGCAGGGAGCCCGATGCGGGGCTCGATCCCAGGACCCTGGGATCATGACCTGAGCCGAAGGCAGATGCTCAACGACTGAGCCACCCGGGCGCCCCAGAGCTCATTGTTTCTATTCAGGTTTACTCCTAGTGTTCTACATTTTATGACTCGGACAACCATATAATGACATGTCTATAAGTGGTATGGTATCAAACAGAATAGCAATGCTGCTCCCAAAGATGCCTGTGCTCTATTTGTCCCTCCTTCCCTCCAGCCCCTGGCAATCATTAATCTTGCTGCTGTCTCCGTAGTTTTTCCTCCTCCGGAATGCCAGCCAGAATGCCAGAATCCCATTCTTAGATGGAATCATACAGTTATATGCCTTTTCAGACTGGCTTCTTTCCCTTTACTAAGGGAAAGGGACCATGCATTCATGATCCATCCATGTCTTTTCATGGCTTGATAGCTCATTTCTTTTATCACTGAATAATATTCCATTGTATAGAGGTACCACAGTTTATATAATCAGAAATGAGAGACATCATAACTGATACCACAAAATCTGAAGGCTCATTAAGAGACTACTATGAACAACTGCATACCAACAAATTGGTAACCTAAAAGAAATGGATTCCTAGAAACATACAACTTGTCATTACGGAATCATGAAGAAATAGAATCTGAACTGACCAATAACAAACAAGGAGAGTAAATCAGTAATTTAAAAACTCCCAAAAAAGACAAGCCCAGGGTCAGGTGGTTTCCCTGGTGAATCCTACCAAACATTTAAAGAAGGAAAATTAATGTTAATCCTTCTTAAATGCTTCCAAAAAAATTGAAGAGGACAGAATACTCCCAAACTCATTTTATGAGGCCAGCACTACCCTGATACCAAAGACAGATATGGACACTACAAAGAAAAAAACTATAGGTCTATATCCCTAATCAATATAAATTCCAACATCCTCAACAAAATACAAACCAAATTCAACATCACATTAAAAGGATCATACACCATGATCAAGTGGAATTTATCCCTGAGACATAAGGATGGTTCAACATTTGCAAATTAATAACAGATACAACACACTAATAGAATGAAAAAATCATATGATCACCTCAATAGATGCATAAAAAGCATTTAACAAAATTTTAGCATCCTTCCATGATAAAACTCTCAACATCCTAGAAGAAAACATAGGCAGTAAGTTCCTTGCCATTGGTTTTGGTGATACGTTTTTGGATGTGACACCAAAATAAAGGCAATAAAGGTAAGTAAGTGGGAGTACATCAAATAAAAAAGCTTCACACAGCAAAGGAAACTACTAGCAAAGTGAAAAGGTGAGCTATAGAATGAAAGAAAATATTTGCAAATCATGTATCTAATAAGGGATTAATATCCAAACTATATAAAAAAACTTTTACAATTCAATAGCAGAAAAACAAACAATCCACTTAAAAAATGGGCAAAGGAACTGAACAGACCTTTTTCCAAAGAAGACATACAGATGGCTAACGGGTACATGAAAAGATGCTCATATCACTAATCATCAGAGAAATGAAAACCAAAATCACAATGAGACGTCACCTCATACCTATTAGGATGGCTACTGTCAAAAAGGGAAGAAATTACAAGTATTATGGATACTTGGAGAAAGGGGATGGATAAAGGTGGACCAAAGGATGGAGAAAGGATATGGAGAAAGGGACCCTTGTGCACTATTGGTGGAAATGTAAATTGTGCAGCAACTATGGAAAAGAGTATGGATGTTCCTCAAAAAATTAAAAATAGAATATGAAGGGCATCTGGGTGGCTCAGTCAGTTAAGCGTCGGCCTTCGGCTCAGGTCATGATCCCAGGGTCCTGGGATCAAGCCCCACATCGGGCTCCCTGCTCCGCGGGAAGCCTGCTTCTCCCTCTCCCACTCTCCTTGCTTGTGTTCCCTCTCTCACTGTGTCTCTCTCTGTCAAATAAATAAATAAAATCTTTTAAAAAAATAGAATATGATCCAGCAATCCCACTTTTGGGTATATATCCAAAATAAGTGAAATCAGGATCTTGAAGAGATATCTGCACTCCCATGTTCACTGTAGTATCATTTGCAATAGTCATGACATGGAAACAATCTACATGTCCTTTAATGGATGAATGGGTAAAAAAGAAATGGATATATGTGTACACACACACACACATTCATACACACAAAATATTATTCACCCATGAAACAGAAGGAAATCCTTCCATTTGCAACATGGATGAACCCTGATGGCATCATGCTAAGTGAAATAAATCAGACAGAGAAAGACAAATACTGTCTGATCTCACTTATGTGTATGTATAATCTTAAAAAGCCAAAATCATAGAGGCAGTAGAATGTTGGTTGCCAGGGGCTAGATAATGGAAGAAATGGGGAGATGTTGGTTGAAGGATCTAAACTTCCAGTTAAAAGATGAATAAGTTCTGGGAATCTAATGTATAGCACAGCAACTAAATTAACAATACTATGTGTAGGCATGGAAGTTGAATAAGAAAGTAGATCTTAATAGTCCCCCCCCATCTCCTACCCACCCCCCACAAAGGTAACTATGTTAAGTAATGAATGTGTTAACTAACCTTATTGTAGTAACGGTTTTACAACACATTATGTGTATCAAATTATCACACTGTATACTTTAAACTTATACAATGTTATATGAAATTTTATCTCCATAAAGATAAATAAAACACAAAAATTAAAATTAAAATGGAACTGTGTGTGTTTCTGCATTGTTATTTTCCACATCAGTGTTGCTCAAAGTAGGCTGTCTTCAAACTGCTTCTTGTACATCCAACCCAAGGTAAGAAATCCTTGCCAGAATACAAATGAACTCATTATTTGCTTCCTTGAGAAAGATTTCCTGTGAATAGTGCTAGCTGAACTAACACGGTGTCTCATGATGTTGATTTACATTCGGTAGCTCATCAGCATGGACAGCTAACAAGCATTTCTCAGACTGGCACTGGTCCACGGACCACAGGTAGCACTAATCAGTATTTTTATACATTACCCATTAGATTTTGACTTCCTTTCCCACACTATACTGAAACCAACTTCTTAAAGAACAGTACATTTTTCTGCATCCTCCTCAGTCTTCTACAGAATATATCAATCCTTGAAATTCCTTTCTTTTCTGGCTTTGGTTAAAATGTACATGTTGATTATCTTTATATATCTTCGACTCTTCCTTTTCTGTCCCATGGCCATATGCTCATTCTCTTTCTGCCACTTGAGTAAAGGCATCCTTTAGGTTCTAACTACAGATATATTTTTTTTCTGTATTTTTCTATATTTTTTCTGCTCTTTTCCCTCCTGATATGCAATCTCCTATATCCCCAAGGTCTCAACCTTCACCTCTTATGCAGAAGCTGCAGTGGTGATGTTTTTTGTATCCCTTGCAACATCCAGCACAAACATTTTTGCATATAGTAGATACTCGGTAAATGCCTATGGAATTGAGAAAGTAGTGAATTATGTGTAGCATTTGCCACTATTATCAAGCATAGAGTTAATTTGTTCTTACCGTATTAGAGAAGCACATTGATTTGCTAAGTAGCAATAGTTACTGTATTGAAAATATTAAATAAAATTAAATATTGAACACTAAGTGAAATCAAAGAAAATTAAAATGGAAATGGTTAAAATATTTAAAATAAAAAATATTAGAGGCAAGTAATTTTATAGTTGTGTGGAGCAAAATTAATTTATTATCAGGAAAGGAATATAGCAGAAATACAATGATCTTAATATTGGATTTTTTACCTTTTTCTATTGTCAAAAATTCAGTTTCAAAATTCAATCAAATAGTGAAAATAGATAGCTAACCCTGCAAATTATCTTCTTGATGGTTTTGCTATCAAAACTCAAAAAAGGAAATACACATTTAAAAAACATCGTATATCTGAATCCCTTTCCCATATTCTTCTTAATCTACCCACTAGTCTTAAACTTCCTTCAGCTCCCCACCCTCCCTTACAAGGGGTCTTCACAATATTTGCAAAGCTGATAAAACCTCATTCTTTAGCCACACTTTTTAATTCCTAACAGACACTGCTCTACTTTTTACTACTTTTTATAAATAGATTTTATAAAATTAAATATTAAAACAAGTACTCATTTGATGGAAAACAATGATCGGTTTGCCATAGAACGCATAGCTCAAATGTACTATTAATAATGATGTTCTGGTGCCTCTGTGACTGACGCATGAAATACATGTTAGGGAAAGGAAAGAACACAGCTGTGTGCAAATATGCAAGAACTAGCAATGCTGCTGTTTCACCATAAACACCCAGCAACCGCAGAACTCAGTAGTGCTTGTTCAACCCCAAAGAAATTAATCACGGGACAGGCCAGTGTAAAACGGGCTATGGAAAATATTGAACGTCATGGGATTTAATTTTCGTGACATTCATGCACCAATTAAATAACGGCAGAGTAACGCTTTACTCTTTAGGACAGCACTAGTGATTTATATGCTTATAGTAACTATAATAAAGATAAACTAAAAATAATTAGTATATGTATGGAAGGATTTGGAGGTTATTTTTCTAGTATTTGTAGTCACTTCTTTTCTGCAGAGGATGGGTAATTGTAAGTAGCCCCCAGCTAAAATTTACTTTTTAGGGCTGTACTGATCAGACTGTGACAATATTCCTGTAAACAAAATGAGTGAATCGAAATTACAGCATGGTGCCCCGTGCCTGCTCAGAATGTGTACAGAAGAAAGCCCTGGCAGGGTGACCGAATGAAAGACAAAAACTGTTTAAGAGTCGTTTAACATTCACACAGTACCTGAGGGCTTACAAAGGACACTTATTTTTATTCTTAATTTTATTTTTTTAAGCCCAAAGATCATGTCCTGGAAGCCTACAGGGGGCTTCCAGAAGGAATGGGAGCCGAAGAGCAGGCTAGGGATAAAGGCAGGAGGCTGCAGGCTCGATGGCTGGCACCAAAATAGCTGCCAATGTTATGCTGCTGTTTATTCTTAATGTTTGATACACACAATATGTCTCATATAGAATTTCTGAGAAACAGGAATGTGAATGGAGCGCCTATAAAACCCCAAACAGGAAACCGGAGGAGCCCAACACTGATCTCATGTATATGTTTTAAGGTCAGCAGTGCGATGACCTTCAAGTCCCGACAGGGCACCCTTAGGAAAGAAGACAAACGAATGTGTTAAACAGATAGCATGTCACTGGGGTTCTTGGGGCGGGGGGCGGATTCCGAGGAAGGGATTGGGGAGGCCCCGCCCACAAGACACAGCAAGAAACCGCGCCAATCAGACTGCAACAGCGGAGAAAGACTATACAGGGTCTGTGGGGCGCCAGGCACTACGGCAGGTGCTGGGATGCAATGATCAGAAAAGCAAAAAACAGTGGTCCTGGCTCTGCCCTCCAGGGGGAATTTCAAGCGCTCACACTCTGCGCTCCCGCTTAGACAGCTTCCTTCAAAACGCCTCGCGGCTGCTCTTTTCCCAACACCTTCCATGCCTCGGGGCTGCGGCGGGTGTGGGCCCCTTACCCCCGCGATCCCTGATCCTCCAGCCAGGGGCCTCCCTCGTTCCTGAGTCTTTCCTCCCCCCCCCCCCCCCCCCCCATCGCACCGGCCCCGCGGATTCTGCCTCCTGCGTCCCATCCATTCTTACCTCCTGCAAACCACTCCTCACACACACATCCTCTTCTCTCCCCCATCTGCTCCCTCATCCCCTCTTACTTAACCACTCTTCATGCCCTTGGTGTCCATTATTTCAATCTGAGCCTCCTTTTCTTTGTTTTTAAAATGGAGATGATAATGATAATACCCATCTTACAGGTTTCTTTGGAAGATAAAATGGTTGATACACAGTAAGCACTCAGAATAACTGCCTGTAGCACAGTAAATACTCAGTTAATAGTAGTTGTGATTATTGTTCTTATCGACTGAGAATGCCAGAGAGAGGAAGAGGGATAAAAACAAGGCTCAAGCCCCAAAACATCATCCTAAACCTCTAATACCAATTACATACAATGTAGTTTCTTGCTCATTTGTCTGTATCTCCTACGAGACAACGAATTCATTCTGTCCAGAAAATAGTAGGAAGGTAACAAATGCTTATTGAATTTCAAAAACATTTATTTCTAACTCTGTATCATATACTCACTTAATAGCTTCTTATGCCATTTTAATCAAATACTAACTGGATACTTTGATTATAAAAATACATGGAACATAGATTTTTTTTTAAATCATGACTTTATCCTCTTCTCTCAAAACTAAAAAAAAATTACATAGGCAGAGCATGCTCAGGCTCTAATGGAAAATGATGCTCAAATATTTAACTTTCCAAAATGTCATATTTGAATCACTTTACCATCACATATGCAAAGCTATGTTAGACAGTCAAGACATCTGCTTCCTTGGCCAGAAAGTGTAGGCGTTCATGAAGATTGAAGCTAGAGATAGCAAATGTTAAAACAACAGCCTCC
Source organism: Mirounga leonina (assembly GCF_011800145.1). Lineage (NCBI taxonomy): Eukaryota > Metazoa > Chordata > Mammalia > Carnivora > Phocidae > Mirounga > Mirounga leonina. The sequence goes on along the minus strand of NW_023270807.1, from coordinate 53,943,401 downwards.
AGAAGCTGCAGGGTGGCCCACAGCCCAGGGCTGCCCACACTGGAGCCCTGCGACTTCCGTGTCCCCAGTCAGAGGGGTTGCCTTAGGTAGGAAGGTAAGGGGCTGCCTCCTCCCACCTCTCACACTCTAGATCACAAGGCCCTAATTTCTCCTGTGACCTCTGGTGCAGCACCTTCCCCATTCAACTTTGTTCAATAGCACTTTGGTGGACTTGACTAGTCTTCACCCAACCACAGGCCCTCTCAAAGAAGTTCTTCATGAAAGAGGCTGCAACACATGAAACGTAATCTTTAATTCCTTTTAAAAGAATTTTCCAGCTTTGAGATATAATTGACATCAACACTGTGTAAGTTTAAGGTAAACAACATGATGATTTAATACACACATATATTGCAAAATGATTACCACAATAAGGTTAGTTAGCACATCCATCACCTCACATAGTTACCTTTTCCTGTATGTATGATGAGTGTGCATGCGCATGCACATGTGTGGTAAGGATTTCTAAGATCTACTCTTTTAGCAACTTTCAAGTCCATGATACAATATTGTTAACTATAGTCACCATGCTGTAATTAGGTCCCCAGAGCATATTCATCTCATAACTGGAAACGTACATCCTCTGCCCACATATCCCCCATTTCACCCACTCCCCAGCCCCTGGCAAATACCATTCTACCCTCTGTTTCTATAAGTGGGGTCATACAGTATTTGTCTTTCTCTGTCTGACTTATTTCACTTAACATAATGCTCTCATGGTTCATCCATGTTGTTACAAATAATAGGATTTCCTTCTTTCTTATGGGTAACACACACACACACACACACACATACACACACTACATTTTCTTTATTCATCTGTGGACAGACACTTATGCTGTTTCCATATCTTGCCTATCGTGAATAATGCTGCAAAGAACATGGGAGATATCCCTTCAAGATCCTGATTTCATTTCCTTTCAATATATAACCAGATGTGGGGTTATTGGATCATATAGTAATTCTATTTTTTAATTTTTTGAGGAACCTCCATATCATTTTCTGTAGTAGCTGCACTAATTTACATTCCTACCAGCAGTGTGGAAGGGTTCCCTTTTCTCCACGTCTTCATCAACACTTGTTATTTCTTGTCTTGGTAATAGTCATCCTAACAGGAATGAGGTGATATGTCATTGTGGTTTTGACTTGCATTTCCCTGATGATTAGTGATGTTGAGCTTATTGCTGTTCATGCTCATGTACCTGTGGGCCATTTGTATATCTTCTTTGGAAAAATGTCTATTCAGATCCTTTGCCCACTTCTTAATCACAGTATTTATTTTGGGTTTGTTTGGTTGTTTTTTGTTTTGTTTTGTTTTTGTTTTTTTTTTTGCTATTGAGTTGCATGAGTTCCTTATATATTTCAGCTATTAATGCCTTAACAGATAGCTGTGTAACTATTTTCTCCCATTCCACAGGCTGTCCTTTCATTCTGTTGATCTTTAATTCCTTGAGAAAGACAAGCTACAGTTTTAAGGTTTCAGAAAAGGGGGACGCTGAATATGAATTTAGGGAGGTGGCAGAGGGTGGACTGGATAAGCCTTCATGAAAAACTTCACACTTGTTAGTTTTGATAAACCTTGGAAGATGGACAGAGTAAACTAAGGTGAGTAGGAGGCTAGGGCAGAAAGAATGGTCATTAGCAAGGCCAAGAAGTGGAAAGACCCTCAGGTGCAATGGAGTATATCTGGAGAACAGTCTGCTGCAACCTCAAATGAACAGATGGGGGAACAAAGATGAAGATGGATGATAATGACACAGCATGAAGGCACACTCCACTCTGGGAGTCTGGCAAATGTGCACGTGAGGAGCTCTGGAGGATCTGAGCAGGGGATTGAAAGCTAACCACGCAGTCATTTGCACAATGGTTTGCAAAGGGACACCAGTAGAGGAGAAAAGTTAGATGGCTACTAGAATGTTCTAAGTAAGAAGGAAGGAGGTGTCAGATTCAGAAAATGAAAAGATGGAAAAAGATAGAACAAAAAGTTATTCTGACCCATCAAAAGGTGAGCAAGGCTGCAACCTGGTGAACCCAAAAAGATAAACTGTTATCTCTTCCCCCAAGTAGCTAGGCAGAGCATGACCAGGACTCTCAGTTTAGTGCAAGGAGTGAAACAGCTAATGTTTATTGAAAGTCTACTGTGTGTCAGAGACAGTGCTTAGTGCATTATATACTTTATCTCATTTAAGTCTCTACGTCAAGCCATTCTGAGAGTTGTGCTTTATGATCACCAATTTACAGCTGAAAAAACACAGATTCACAGAAGTAAGATGACTCACCTATGCTTAGAGAATAGAGAGTAAAGAGGATTAATAACCAAGAGCTATTAATTAGAATAGCACCTATTTGCTGGACACTGGGGAACAATGGCCAACGGAGAGACCATCCCTGCTGCTATATTCAAACACAGACCTGATTCGTAAGCTCTTCCCTTTCTTCTTTCTGCCCCTGCTTCCACTCATAAAAGAAGTCCCTGGTCTGAATTGGTTAATAGCATTTGACTATTGCCAAGTTGTGCTTACACTGCAGATACTAAGCCTAATTTTTATTTTTTAAAAATCATGATTACTTGGCTGAAAAATGTTTTCATTTTTTCTTTTAAAATGTTGATAATCACAGGAAGCTACAGTACTTTGTGCTCAACTGCTTGTTATTTATATTTTAAGCAAGAAAAGCTGGTACCAACTCTCAGATCGACGTAAAGAAGCAGTTTACATCAAAACTCAGGCCTTCTCACTCTTGCAGTACTACCTTTCCTGAATCAAAACAATTTTGATTCAAAATAATCTGCCAGATGTCAAAGTACAAAGTGCCAAAGTCTAATTTATAGGAAGGTACTTAATTAACTTGAACAGATTACACTAGAAAGAAAAATCCATCAATAATTTGCATATTTTTTATATTCAAGATATTAAGAATTGAAATGCACATGGAATTCTATGACAATTAGAAAACATTCCCTCATCCACTTAATAAATATTTATTGAGCACTAAGCCTGAAGCAACACTATAAACACTGTGAGAGATACAGAAATTACTAAAGCAGCATACTGTTTTGAGGTGTTTCAATGTGGTAGAGCGTAAGACACAAGGAAAACAAACATAATTCTAGTTTAGGGCATGTGGTTGTTGGAAGACAATTCTCCATGGGTCTCTTGCATTTTTGCACGTATTGTGAGTGAGGCACTGACTGTCCTTTGTTCTGAACTCTCTTTTCAAGGATATTTCTATAGCAAACAGCTCTGGAAGACAGAGTGGTATCTCCCTTAGGAGTAAAGGGCAGTTTTGCTTATAATCCTGAAAGATACAGTGTCTCTTTACAGAGCAAAGGGTAGGCATGCTTACAGACTAGTATAATAATGTGTCCCTCCAGAAGAAAAAACAGACATGTTTCCTAACCATTATTAAAGATTTGGGTTTCCTGAACTCAATGATCCTCTCTGGTAAGGCAGTCCATTTTGTGTGCAGTAATGGAAGCTGGCCCTCTTCATGTCACCTATGGGAACAGAGGCTCAGGGAATAGGTGCAAATAAGCTGAGACTCACAGACTGCTGTTGCTATGAGTCATAAACTGTCCTTTGTCTCTGACTTTGGAGTCTCATGTCTTCTACCCACATCTATGAAACTGTGTTAGGCTAACTTGCTGGCTTGCAAGTAGGATAAAATCTCAGTCTTGACAGTTCTTGACAGCAGGGGGTTGCAAAAATGGCAACAAATTCATTCCCTTTCTGCATCTCTGCCCTTTGGTATACCCTCTTATGCTGACTCTGGGCTTGGCCATGTAACTTCCTTGGCCAATGGGACATCAGAAAACATGACACAAATAGAAGACTAAAAAGTACCTATCCATTGAGGCTTACACTCTTGCTGGCTGTTTTTAGAATTTCACAATTCTAGGCTAGCCTTAATCCCAAACAGGCTAGCCTGTTTGTGTGAAATATGTGCCCAGTGTCCCCTACCACCTCAGCCAAGAGCCTCACAATCACCAGACATGTGAACAAGGCCAATTCATGTCATCCAGCCTCCAGCCAACAGTCCAGTTAACTGCTGGAGTGAGAATGGATCCAGCATTGATCAGTAGGGCTGACCGACCCGAGGGAACTGTTCAGCTTCTAGGTTTTGAAGTGGTTCGTTATGCGACACAAACTAACAAAAGGGCAGAGGACAAGGGAAAAACTACTTCTAGTACAATACCTATATTACAAATGCCACAGGGCTCAGTGTATGTCTGGTTAAATATTGTAACTCCAGCACTCAACACTGTGCATAGAAAAGAGCTAAAAGTGCCCACTGTTCCAGCTTTGTTTTGGTTTCTGCATCTGAACACTTACAACAAAAGTCACTTAATTTTCACCTCACAGGCAGGTTGTGAGCTTACAGGGACTGTGTATGAATCTAGCAGGGCACACAGTGCAAGGGAAAAAGCAGAATTCTGTCCTCCAGGAAACATGCTCCTGTGTGTGAAAAGCAGCTCTTCCACCTAATATCTGGCAGTCAATGGGTGGGTCATTTAAACATATTGCACTTCAGAGGCGCCTGGGTGGCCCCATCAGTTAAGCGTCTGCCTTCGGCTCAGGTTGTGATCCCAAGGCCCTGGGATGGAGCCCCGAGTCCGGGTTCCCTGATCAGTGGGGAGTCTGCTTCTCCCTCTCCCTCTGCCTGCCGCTCTCCCTGCTTGTGCTCTCTCTCTCAGTCAAGTAAATGGATAAAATCTTAAAAAAACATATTGCACTTCAGTTTCCTTATCTGCATCATGGGAATAATAAAGCTTTCTTCACGAGCTTTGTACCACAGGTGTTAAAAAGGAGGCCCTCTCTGAGTATTGGGGCATTATGGTAGAAGAGATGAAAGCCTGGGAGTAGCAGTAAACACTGTTAAAAGCCAACAAGTGACAAGCACTTACTCACACGCTTTCTCTCTCACATAACACACATGCACAAAATCAAACCATTTCCCAAAGTTAAATTAAAAAGCTAACTGGCAGAGACCTAAGAGGAGAGAAGCTAAGTAACAACAGGACTATATTATGGTCTATAGGAAAACAAAACTTAGTATATTATATTATTATATAATTTGCCTGTGTTGTATAGAACAACCCAAAGTATGTTGTTTGAAAGCCCCCTGAATAATATAACTTTCTGGAAGATGAATGCCCGACAACGTGTGAGTGTATAAAACGTAACATTATACTAATGCACCTAAAAGGTCACTTTTCAGATATTCTGCTTCATTTCTGCAGTTGAGAATTAAATCCCTACTTTTTATTTATAGACATTTTAACTACTTCGCTCTTGATCCTCTACAGTACTAGGTTTCATCATATTTAAAACACTTTAAAAAAAAAAAGACATTCTTTTATGATTTGGCATCTTCGAAAATTCTGTTTAACTGCTGGTTGGCAATTGAGTGCAGTTGATATTGTCTCTTAGACATTAAAACCAAGATTATTATCGGAATTATACAAATCAAACCAACAAATTACTTATGGGCCTAAGTTGGTTTTCTGTAGCATTTTGAGACTTTGGTAAGGGAAATTTAAAAAACAAATCACAATTTCTATTCTCATTTATATGAAATATGTATGCAAAGTTCTTTTTCTACCACTTAAATCATAGGAAGTACTAAATAAATGGCATTTAGTTATGGTTTAGCTATTGTTAGCTATAACCATACTGTATATTTTAATCTTTAAAAAAGCAATAAACATGCAAAGACATGAATGGAACTAGAGAGTACAATGCTAAGTGAAATAAGTCAGTCAGAGAAAGACAAATACCATATGATTTCACTCATATGGGGAACATAAGAAATAAAACAAATGATCATGGGGTGGGGGGGAAGAGAGAGAGACAAGCCAAGAAACAGACTCTTAACTATAGAGAACAAAGGTACTGGTCACCAGAGGGGAGGTGGGTGGGGGGTTGGGTGAAATAGATGATGGGGATTAAGGAGCGCACTTGTGATGAGCACCAGCTGTTGTATGAAAGTGTTGAATCACTAGATTGTATGCCTGAAACTATTAAACTGTATGTTAACTATAGTGGACTTAAAATGAAATAAAATAAAGCCACAAACATATCACCATATCTCATTAACCACTGACAATCAAGCTCTAAAGTTCTACTAAACAAGACCACATGCCTTCAGCAACACACACTTATCAACCATAAAAGGCCATTAGGCCAATTGTATCTCTATCTCTGGAGCAAATAGTTGGAAAGATTAAGACAAGAACATGCACAGAAAACAAAAAATCAGAAACACTACATATATTAGTGGACGTTTTAAATTTTAACAAATTGTTTTACAGATTGTCCTGATCCTGAATCCAGAAACATCCTCTTCCCCAGTTCACACCCCCATCATGGGGCACTACAATGCCACACTGCATTACCATGGGATGGTATCAAACACCCCTCAGCTCAGATGCGAAGTCTGCTCTCCACTGGAGGGACATCCAGGTGGCCAGACCCAGGAGGATCCCACCAGAATCCCAATCTCATTCTGCCCCAGAAAGGCCCCCAATATTCACAGGTCTGGGGCCTGCCGTCGAACGGACTGGTGGTTGCATGCCACTTCAGGAAACTTTGTCATCCTCTGTGTATGGATATCTTTACAGAAACAAACACACTACCCCAGCTTACCCGGAAATAGTCGCTGCATGCTGCCAGGACTGCCTTGTGAGCATGGAATTTCTGTTCCTCGGCAATCAGGGTGATATCGCAGAGGATGCCGTCACTTCTCTGCTGATTCAGCGCTGCCAAGACACTATCATTGTGAGATTCCGAGTGGCAGAGCCTCTGGCCTGTCAGCATTTCTTGAATACTACGAAAGAGAGCAATCACATCAACACTCTTCCTCTCACCAGCCCCTGCCACCCCCGGGCGAGCTCACCCCTCCAGCACCAGTGTGGGTGGTGCGGATCCCAGCTCGCTACAGGAACGGGACATTCTTGTTCCCACTTCCTTCTCTCTACTCCTCTCTTGCCCTCCTTTTCTCTAATTCTCTCTTTTCCTCACCCCCTCAGGTGTCTTTCTCTTTCCTAGGTGCTTCTCTTTCTGAATTTGTGTTTTGGTGTGTGTCCATCTGTGTCTGTGTATTGGCCCATGTCTGTAAGCCTGTGAGCTTCTGCTTCTGGGCCTCCATCCCCTCCATCCCCTCCATCTCTGAGGGCAGAGCTTTCTCTGGATGTGTATCTGGATGTGTGTACCTATGTGACTCTCTCTTCTCTGTGACCCCCCCCCCCCAACTCTCTAATCCCTTCTCTAGCTTTGTACCACCCGTGTCGGGTTAGTGCAAGCTCAGAACCTCATCACCATCATGTACTGATCTAGCACAGAATCGTCGGGACCTACAAGACTCATTAGAGATAAAGGAAGTTTCCAAGTCTCCCCACAGGTCACAATACTACATTAATACATAAAACAATACTGAGTAAATGTTGGTTAGAGAAAAAAGGGCTGCCACTGACCATTCTGTGTAAAAGGCAATTAATTAAACCACGGCAGATGATTACTAAACTTGGGAAATTATGTATCACGGGAGAACATCCAAAGAAATGTCATGGTAAACGAAAAAAATCTAAGGCTGATAAAAAAACCGAAATCTTGCCATTTGCAACGACCTGGATGGAACTAGAGGGTATTATGCTAAGCGAAATAAGTCAATCAGAGAAAGAAATGTATCATATGATCTCACTGATATGAGGAATTCTTTTTTTTTTTTTTTTGATATGAGGAATTCTTAATCTCAGGAAACAAACTGAGGGTTGCTGGAGTGGTGGGGGGTAGGAGGGATGGGGTGGCTGGGTGGTAGACATTGGGGAGTGTATGTGCTATGGTGAGCACTGTGAATTGTGTAAGACTGTTGAATCACAGACCTGTACCTCTGAAACAAATAATACATTATATGTTAAAAAAAAGAAGAAGAAGAAGAAGATAGTAGGAAGGGAAAAATGAAGGGGGGAAATCGGAGGGGGAGACGAACCATGAGAGACTATGGACTCTGAAAAACAAACTGAGGGTTCTAGAGGGGAGGGGGGGAAGGGCTAGCCTGGTGATGGGTATTAAAGAGGGCACGTATTGAATGGAGCACTGGGTGTTATACGCAAACAATGAATCATGGAACACTACATCAAAAACTAATGATGTAATGTATGGTGGTTAACATAACATAATAAAATAAAATTAAAAAAGATCTAAGGCTGAAAGTAAAATATATCTATATTATCAGCCTTCAATCTCTGCATGTGGTCATTGTATTACATTTAGGAATGACTATACAACTTTATTTTCTATTCTGTTTTTTGAAATTGCTAAATTTACTCATTGTGAAATTTAGCCCTTCACTCCTTAGCCCATTTTAAAACATTCATCCTATGTCCTTTTAGAACTCCTAAGTGAAACCCCAGATCTCGCCAAAATAATGTGGAAGTGATGCCATAAACACATAATGCACACTGAATGTGTTGTTAGCTACGAACAACTCCAGCCTAGATCTATGAATAGTCTCCATAGCACTCCAAAATCTCAGAACTGGCATCAGACCAGGATGGGTGAGCTGCACCAGTCACAAGTTACTCCCAGAATGAGAACAAGGGCCATCAAACCCTGTTTCTGGCCTCTGGACTCTTCTCAAGGCTGAGGGAAGATACCATGGCGATGACTGATCATCGTCTCTCCTATCCTGACAACTCCTGCATTCAGTTCTTCCCTCTCAATGTGAAAGAGCCGCTCACGGGAGCCAGGGAGTCACCACTGGCCTAGTCTGCATGGTTAGTGTATTTAACAAAGCTCTGCCCAGCCGGTGGTGCCAGATGGCTGGTGAACTGCCCTTCAACCCAGACCGCAACCTTACATGGAACCGAATGCTTCCCAGGAAACGCAGAGTACAGCCCCATAAGCTTTACTGGACATTTATGACTGGGGAGCCTCAGAAATATCAGAACTATTGAAAGAAAAAAAAAAAAAACTTGACAGGAGGTGATGATATGGGAAGTTCTCGTGGGAAGGTGGGAGGATTATTTTCAGTTGAAACTCAGCAGTGAGTTTTGAAATGGTTACTGTCATCTAATATTCATCTAGCGGCTCCAGCTATCCTCAGACATTTAAAATCAGTAACTGAAAAGCACATTCGGAAGCATAAGTAACTTTTTAATACAAATTTCTATGCAAAGCCTGAAAGGGAGACTAATTAGCATCCCTCAATTAAAGAAATAAGGGAATAGAATAGTAACAGAAATAACGTACCAGCTAAAGTAAAGCTTTAGGATAGTTTTTGAAAAATCTTTCTTAGAAGGATGACATTTTTATATATTTCACAAACAGTCTTCCCATGTTCCATGAAGTATTCTTAGTGATTTATAATTATTAATTCATTAATAATCATCCTAACAACCCTATGAGGCAGGCACTATTCTTATCTCTGTTCTACAGATAAGAAAACTAAAGGTCCAAGATCAGGCATTTTGGGAACCTATCACCAAGAACACAATAATGTAATTTCCCTTCCTGCTTAAAAAACAAAACAAAACAAAACAACAAAACAAAAAAGACAAAAGAAAACACAATGATAAACTGTGAAGAAGAGGGCACCTGGGTGGCTCAGTTGGTTAAGCGACTGCCTTCGGCTCAGGTCATGATCCTGGAGTCCCGGGATCGAGTCCCGCATCGGGCTCCCTGCTCGGCAGGGAGCCTGCTTCTCCCTCTGACCCTCCCCCCTCTCATGTGCTCTCTCTCTCTCTCTCATTCTGTCTCAAATAAATAAATAAAATCTTTAAAACAAAAAAACTGTGAAGAAGATCTTAAAAATCTCTGATTGTGGGGGGAAAAAGTCAGAAAGTCCATATTAACTGTGTATTTATAGTATGCATAGTTATCCCAAAATCAAAGCTGCCTTTTAAAAAGAATACATAGAAGATAATAACATGAGATAGTGATAAGAAATATCTGAAATCAGGCTTCAAAAATATTTATCTTTGCACTGCAACTAAGATAAGTTTGGGTATAGAAAACCAGATTCTAATTATCATTCATTTATTTGAAACACTCATTGCAAATTTATTTGAAACACTCATTACTTTCCTCTCTTTTAATATCACCTTAAATGCTAAATAAATGTATTTTAAAATTTCATTTTTAGTGGAACAGTAGAATATGTTAAAATAATTGCCTTAAAGTGTTTCCTTACTCATTTTCCAAATATAGTGCCACGATTCGTGTCTTTATTATCAAGACTGAATCAGTATTTGCATTTCAGGTATCTATTGACAGCGAATAAATCTCACCAGGGAAAGAGCAGCTGTAAACTGAAATTTGGCAAGGAATAAAGGGCTCAGCTCTGAAACAATGGTGATGCGGCACAATTTCACAGGATCATTCAGCTGGGCTTGAAATATTCAAGCTTCAAGAAAACAACATGCTAAATATTTAAGGCAACACTTGGCACAAGATCCCAAATATTTTGGAACCAATATGTTAGGAATCTTTAAAAGAAGAAACAAATACTCCAACATTTGGCAAGAAATAAAGGCCGATTAATCAACAAGTCTTTATTGTATTCTGAAAGTAACTTCCCACTCAACTCTCAGATGTAAATCTGCAAAAGACTTCAACCCTCTAAATGTTAAAGCATGTGTGACCATGGCACACAGCTGGAAAGTGGCAGGCCCATCTGATGAGGGCAATGGTCATAAACAAGGGAGGAGGTGAATCAGAGACTATAAAGGACCGTGTCTAAATTAAGGTGAGGAACAGATACATGCTTGCAAATGGCCCCGTTGACATTATAATTTATAGCAAATCAACACACTCAACTTCCCAGCAATGTCCCTCCATTATTTGGGAAACAATGAAGAAGGGAGGAAAAGGATATTCCTAAAACTTCCTAAATTACTGGAAAAAAAAAACCAAACATAAAAACATGAAGCATATTTCCCAAGGGTATACGGATTTGAGTGTCATCCTAAAATTGGGAAAGATCATCTGTGGAAGCAATGTTGCCACCTTAAAACTCACAGGTAAGGGCAGAAGGTGACCTAGCTTCCCCAGTAGTCTTTCCTCTGAGGGATACCCTAGAACTACACCATCCAATACAATACCAATAGCTACAGGTGGATATTGGCCACCTGAAATGGGGGTAATCCAAATTGAGATGTGTTGTAAGCATAAAATGCACTCATGCACTTGATGTCAGATGTAGTATGAAAAAAGAATGCAAAGTATCTCATTAATATTTTTATACTGATTCCATGGTAAAATAAAAATATTTGTGGTATTCTGGGTTAAATAAATTATATGGTTAAATTCATTTTACCTGTTTCCTTGTATTTTAAAAATGTAACTACTTGAGAATTTTTAATTATACATATGGTTCACATTATGGTTGTATCGGACAGTGTACAAGTTCCCAGGGGGACCTGTCCCTCATTCCTTTCCACCCGAACTCTATAAGGGCTTCGGGTAGCCCCTCAGGCTGCCGAGGAGCATGGCTGTTCCCGCGTCTCACGGGACACAGCCTCTGCCGGTACAACATGGGAAGCCCCAGACTCTCTGAGCAGCAGATTGCTTTTTCGTGATGCCAGGGAGCATTTGATTGGCCATATGTCAGCGTTCAGTAACAGGGAGATAAATAAATGAGCTCTAAGGGATCAGGACTCTTCATGACTTCAAGTCTTTAACTTTCATTCTGGAATTGATGGCATAAACTAAAAAAATCAAATGCAGAGCACAATGTTCCTAACCCAGTACACCCCCTACTCTGAGTGAAGCTCGGCCGGAGTGCAAATCACTCCTTCTAGTTTATAGAGTTAATGTTTTTGATCACAGAAATCTCACAGGGTCCCATTTACATACAGTAAATTTTGACTGAGTTTAGTCAGTTTTTAAGATGGAAATTCTGAAACAGCTATCTGGTTTTTAAACACCTGCATTTCAAATTTTAAAACTCAAGTCAATTTCTGTATCAGTGTTTACCTACTACTTAGATATACAAAATATATGCAAGTCGTTTTCAAGTAAGACCACCAATAAGGCATTAAAAATTATAAATCAAACGCAGGCATTTCTCAAATAGACTACACAAGAAAGAAAAGACTGAACAGAACAAACCTGACAGTACTAGGATTATTCATGATTATCTCAGTTCAATATACCAATGAATTATCAGGAGAGTGCCCTAGTCACTTCAATTCCACAGTCAAAATATTTCTATACAAATTAAAAACATTAATATTAAAACAGCCCTATTATTTAAGTGGGCAGGCTGTTAACCCCATAATGGAACTCAATTTTCTTTTTTATAGAACACTTCACTTATTTTTTTAAAAGGATTTTTTTTTTAAAGATTTTATTTATTTGACACAGAGAGACAGCCAAAGAGGGAACACAAGCAGGGAGAGTGGAAAAGGGAGAAGCAGGCTTCCCACTGAGCAGGGACCCTGATGTGGGGCTCAATCCCAGGACCCTGGGATCATGACCTGAGCCGAAGGCAGACGCTTAATGACTGAGCCACCCAGGTGCCCCTATAGAACACTTTAAAATTTGTACATACCTTAAAATGAATGCCAAACAATTAATAGCAATGGTCAAAATAGTAAGCAAAGAGGACACAATATGCTTAGAGAACGATTAAGAAGTCTTTAATTATACAGAAAGGAACTTAATGATAAATGAATAGTTTTGTTTCATTCCTCCCTTCATTCATTCACTCAACAAACATTTACTTATCCTATGCCAGGTACTGTGCTAGATACTGGAGATCAAATGGTGAACAAACCAAACTTGGTAGCAACCCCTGTGGAACATTCAGTTTAGCGAGGCAGTTACACACTCGTCAAATAATCTGGCCTCCCAGAGGAAGTAATGCTGGAGCTGGGGGGCGAAGGATGAGAACGAGCTCCTGTGGCAAACGGAAGAGAAGAGTTTTCCAGATGGGGAAGAGCAAGTGATCCCGAGGCAGGAAGGAGCATGGCCCTCACACAGAATGTTAATTGTTCAAACCCTGAGGACAAGGGAGGGCCAGGTGCAAGGTCTGGAGCTCAGAAAGACACTCGGCTAGAGTTGTAAACCTCAGACTCATCCACAGGAGAAGCACACCTGTGTCTCCAGAAGACAGTGCAGAGACAATCAACAGTCAAAGGTTGCTGAGAAGAAAGATAGTATTCAAAATACAGAAGGATGGCTGGGCTCAGTGGTGGGAAAGACTGCCCTTTGAGTAGTAGGAGGGAGGGAGCAGGTAGACCAGAAACACATATTAAGCTCTTAGCATTTTTTTTTGGTTCGTTGAATATAAAGATTTGGTGGATCCAATCTCTGCTGGACGATGTAGCCATGGAAACAAGGATATCTGGGTTCATCTGGGTTGGGATATTGTCAGGCAAATGCATCAAAAATGCAGGAAGCAAGAGAAATTAAGGATTCAAAAAGAGTCGCAGAATCTAAACTGGATAAGAAGGGAAATGAGGGAAAGAAAGGGATGATGGGTTGGTAGAAAGTAGCAGGGCCAGTAGATGAGACATTGCAAAGGGTCAAAGTACAACCCCAGGGGTGGGGGGGAAGGTAAACCAGCAGGCTAGACAGAGAGGAGGTCCTGGTAAGAGTAAAGTGGTTGATATGGTGATCAGAAACAGAGCAACTACTGGGGGTTCAAGGTCCAAGGGGTGACTGTGGGAGTGGATCGCTCAGTGGAAGGAGACAGTTTCTGGAGATAAGCAGGTTGAAGATCCCAGGTCACCAAGTTGGACAGATTCTCCATGCAAACATTGAGGACACTGGGAAATTGTAAAGGGTTTGTGATGAGGAAGAACACTCTAAGTGGGATGCCAGATGCTCAGCAAATGAGGGGAAATGACCCTGACAACAGTGGAGAGGAGAGAGGGGGGAAGAATTGAAGAGCACCAGAATGAGGATGTCTTCGTTGTATTTTGTTACTGTTGCCTTCTCAGACAACCAGCTTGAGGAGTAATGATGGAGAAGCAAAACTATGTCCCAGGCGACAACAATCTCCTCTACCCAGACCCCAAATACATGAGATGTGAGGAGATAATAATGTCACATTTGGCAGGGTGACAAGAGAAGTGGTGCCTCAGGAGAGGACAGGTCTCAATGAAGTCAGCAGGTGAGAAGAGCCTTTCAGGGTGATGGAGATGATACAGCAGAGCATACAATCATGGTGCAACAGTTCCTCGGGGCACAAAGGAAGTTTGAAAGGTGGGGACGGGAGAAGTCTGCCTCACAGCAGAGAAGGAAAGACCATTATAGAGATGATGGTACAGTGGAGGACAGATGGCGATGGGATCAGAATTGATCAATAAAAGCAGAGATTGCAGATTTAAAGTAAAAATAATTTTGAGAGAAATGCACATAGGTTCCAGTAGCCAGAAATAAACCACTTGGCTGAGGTGGTGGCAGATACCATGGTCTTCTCTCCTCAGAAATTATCTCTATCTCTATGGCTGGATCCTTATCTAGAACAGGATTTCTCAACCTCAGTGAAATTGACATTTGAGGCCAGATTGTTCTTTGCTATGGGGAGTTGTCCTGCATATTATAAGATGTTTAATAGGATCCCTAGTATCTACTGACTAGATGTCAATAGCACCCCCAAGCCCAGGGACCACCAGAAATGTCGGCAGATACTGCACAATGTACAATGAAGCAAAATCGTCCCCCACTGAAAATCACTGATGAAGAACAACAGACTCAGAGCTGTACCGGCTGTCTCAAGGCCTCCCTCCATTTCTAAACATATTTTTGGAACTGGTCAACTCTAACACCTTCAGAGTTGTGGAAGAAAGCTGGTCCCATCACTTCATAGACATACCCAGTTCTTAATTAATAAAAAGAAAAGTATTTCCTATGTCTCACACCCCTCTTATTCTTTGCTCGGAAGATCCGTTTGACTGTTTCCTCAGAGGATGATAGAGACTTGCCTCCACCAACAATATTAAAAAAAAAAAAATGCCCTGTACTTTCTTATTGACTGTACCCTCAGTTTTGGGAATGTGCCAAGTTCCTTCCTGCCCCAGAGCATTTCCCCAAGTCATTCCATGCTTCAGATCTCAGATTACAAAGCCTTCTCCAGGAAGATGCTTCCTCATTCTATCAACCCTGTACTTTTCCTTCAAAGCACTTTTCACAATTATATTTGGATTGTTACTGGATGTGATTTGCTGACTATCTGTTTCCCCCAAAGAATATACATTTTATGAGGGCAGGAACCTTATCTGTTTTATCCACTGATGGATCCTCTGCATCAAGTACACTGCTTGGCTCAATAAATACCTGTTAAATGAATTATTAAAAGAAAATGTTATGAGTGTTTTGAGAATACATATCACACTCCCCAAAGTGACTGCTTTGAAGAGGATGATAGTCATATATAAGTATAGTTATCTGCTTCTTTTTAAATCATATACCTTTATAAAAGTATACTTTTTTTTGAGATATCCCAAATAAGAAAAGGATAGTAAGTTGTATCATTCAAAGAACCATGAAATGTACGTAGGTATGACCAATAAATAGATCACAGTGGTTAACCCATGTGCTACAAACTCACGCACACTCTGACTGGTTTGCTTAATTCCTTCAAATATGTGTTGAGCCCTGCTCTGCACTCAGCCCTGGGATGCACAGTGTGACTATTTCAGGGCTCACGACACCAAACAAGGAAGCATCCTAGAGGGCTAACCTCAGGCAGCGTTCAGACGGCATTCTCCAGCTGGGTTCCTCAGGATCTCAGCCTTAGCAGTTTGAAAGCATTCCAGCTGAATAAAAAGACAAGAAAGAAAAGCACAGTGAGGTAAAGGCAAAAAAAGCACACTCTGGGCCTTCATGATGCAAATCCTTTAGAACCCCAAGGAGGCACCCGGGGGAGTTTTATAGTCAAGATGCAACATTTCGACTGAAAGGTCTTTAATAAGCAATGGTTCGGGATGTTTTTAAGTTTTTTTCACCTCACTGGAATTTCAGGGACTAAGTAGTAAAATGTGTCTGAGAACCAACAATAGCTAAATTAAGGGTTACAGTAAAAATTAAAACATCGGATGGCCAAAGAGAAAAAATAAGATTTGATAAAATAAAGCTACAAAGGTCTTAACTACAAATACTAGTTGACTTGTCCTTTATAGCAATTTTACTTTTCATCCAAACATGAATATTAATCATGAATAGGATTAACAAATAAATAATAAATATGATTAAACATGAATATGAATCACGTGTGTCTTGGCTAAGTATTTACAGAAAGATAATTTTCTTTTTTTTAAAGTACTTTGACTATTTTTTTAAAGATTTATTTATTTTGGGGGTGATTTGCAAAATGCGAGGGAGAGAGTCTTAAGCAGACTCGGCGCTGAGTGCAGAGTCCAACGTGGGGCTCGATCTCATGACCCTGAATGCTGAAACCAAGAGTCAGATACTAACTGATTGTGTCACCCAGGTGCCCCCAGAAAGATAATTTTCTATTCAAGAAGCAGATTTCTGAAAACTAGATGAAAAAATAACATATAGGGAGGATGAAAATTAGTAGAAAATGGAAAACAGATTCTTATAGGAGCTTTAGGATTAGCATAACTGGAAATATACAATAGAATGAAGTCGTCAGGCTTGAAATAGCTCCTTGGCTATATACTCTCTTAATCCCCACCCCCCCCCACCTCACGGGGCCCCTCCCAGCCTTTATTTTCAATCACTGATGTAACTCTAAACAGAAAAGTAAATTATCTGAATAGTCTGGGACGTGGTCCATGAATCTGCTTTACAACTCTTGTTTGTGGGTCTAGCTCTTGTTTTCTAATACATTCAAGTGGCAAAATTAATTCTAATCTGGATAATCTTAAACAGGCTCCCTTCTGTCTCAATTTTATTTTGAAAAGTATGACAGGGTGAAAGCACTTACGAAAGTAATATATTAAACTGCACCTATTTCTGCTGCTTCGTATAAAAGAGAGAGCTATGATTTCCAACCTAACTAAAATATAGTATTTGTTATATTGTATACAAACCTGCAGTTGGTATGGCTATAGAGTAATTCATGTGGATATATCACAATTTAAATATTCCATTGTTCCTGAACATTAGGTTCTTTTGAATATTTTCATACAATTGTATTTTTTATTTCTGGTTTTCTTTAATTACAGAAAATCGGATAAAAAAAAAGAAAATAGGATGTCTAAGCTTATAGTTTGTCCTAATTTAAGTTTTGACAAACCTAAAAATGAGCATCATTTTCAATTGATCCAGTATGACTGAGCAGTACAGAGGCTCAGAATTATTCAAGGCACGTTGTTTAATTAGCTGAGAGACTTTCTTAGCAACCTATCACTGCTACAGTTTCTTTCCAGAATCTAGGTTATAAACTCCAGGCTCTTACAGGCTAACACAAACACTAACAGAGATGGACACTTGAACTTTAAAATGGCAAGAGTATTTATTATTATAGAGAGGTGAAAAAAAAAACAAAACCTTATCTTTCTGAAAGTCTTATAAATGCTCCCAATAACTGGACAAATGGAGAACAAGAATCCTAAAAGTTAAAATAATCCAAAATTAAAGGACACATTTAACTTGATATTTTTCAAACATTCCAAACATAATTAGAAATCATAAGATAAATTAAATTCCCTTACTATTTGGAGGCCAATTCACTAAATTAGCTCTCCTGAGAAATGATCTAATTAGGGGCATCTGGGTGGCTCAGTCAGTTAAGCATCCGACTCTTGATCTCAGCTCAGGTCTTGATCTTAGGGTCGTGAGTTCAAGACCCACATTGGGCTCCACACTGGGTGTGGTGCCTACTTAAAAAATAAAAATTAAAAAAATAACAAAAGAAATTATCTAATTAGAATAGTTTATATTCTACAAAGTTTATTGAAATGGACACCATTTTAAAGGTGAATTAAAATGAATTAAAGGATGAATCACCTCTGAAAAGGTTTATTGTTATTTCTTATTTACTATTTTTATTATGTTATTTACTGTTTACTATATATACTTTTATATAAATTGTGTCCTTGGATTATAATCTTGGTTTGGTATAAGTAACATTTGTTTCTATATTTTAAGTTTATTAGCTATACTTTATATTTTAAGTTTCCCTTACGTGAAATGTGTCTACTTCACTCAGCCAGACCCTTCTCCCTCCTCCTGCTTCCTTGCATTTTTCCTATGGGGGGCGGGGAGAGGGGAATGTGGATTTCTTCCTAACTCAGGGCGTTTACCTCTTCCCATAAGCCCAAGGAGATCCAGGCCAGTCTCCTGCCTTTCCCTTCCTCAGAATCCAGACATGGACTCAGGGCAAAACCAGAAATGGATTGGAAGGGCCCCAGGAGCAGAACGATGAGAAGAAAGGCTAGAGTTGGTCTTCAGGCGTCTAGCTCTCAGGGCTGCTCACAGCCCATTAGAGATATAATCACACAAGCCCAAAGGGTAGTGCTATATGGGACTGGAAGCATATGAGGTAGTTCTTTCTCTGTGAATTAAGAGTGATTACATTCAAGGTCCCTTTCTGAGCCCAAAGGCATCACAGGACCAGACTATTCTATGAGTTCTAGAATGTACTTATCTCAGCCTCCCATATGCATGATCCCCAAACTATAAAGGTAACACATTCCCCTCCACAAATGAGCCTTTGTGATCACCTGTGTAAAGAGCATGAGACTCTGATCTCTACTTCCACTTGGGGCAGAATGCTCCTCCCAGCCTTTTCTCACTTTAGGGACCAGCACTCCTGAGGTCGGACATCTGCTCCCTTGGCTCACCTGTTCCCTAAACGGGGTCCACACATGTCTCTACTTCAAGTCCTGGGCATCCACCAGTTAACCCAAGATCAAATTAAACCCCTGGGGAACAACCCCCATCATCAGTGCTATACCTTTAGGATAGAATTCAGATGTAGCTTGCTCAAAAATACCTCCAAAGTTTTGGAGATTTTTTTGAATGATTCATAAAACAAATATTAATTGAGAAACTACTTTTTTATATAAGGCCCAGAGCTGATTCCGAGGAAACAATAGCTAATACGTGAGTTCCTCCTTTCATAGGGCTGACAGTGGGCCATGGTGGACAGCATGGAGGGCTTGAGAGTATTTTAGCCTTCACAATCATCACTGATCTCTTCTCAAAGCCATCCCAAGCAAGCACACCACCCAGAGCACAGGGTGCTCTGCTTCACAAATACAGCCTCAAGACCAACTCCTAGCCCTTTCCTTCTAAACAAAAGGCTGCCCTCAGCCCCATCCTGGCCACTGCCAGGGCCCATATAATTCATTCTTTCATCATAATTGTGATAAATGCGATGGACTCTAAGCACAGTTTCCTCATCCTAAAAATAGTAACACCTCCCTCATACTATTGTTGTGAGGATTAAGCAAATTGAAATTCTCAGAAGCTACCTGTCACATGATGTTAGCTGTTACTATTGTTGTTGTTTTATTGTTATTTATGATTATTGTTTTAATACAGCAGAGGACTTGGCTCATCCTGTGTAATCAGGGAATGGTTATCCCAGAGAATGGAACATCTGCGCTGATCTCTAAAAGGTAATTATTACCTGGGGGAGTGAGTAGGGGAAAGAGTTGTTGGGAGGTACCCTGGGCAGAGTCAATAGCCTGTGCAGACGTCCTAAGGCAGAAAGAAGCAGGGGCCTATTAGAGGCCAGAGGGCAGACCACATAAGCAGTATTAAGAATATAGGTCTCAGGGCACCTGGCTGGCTCAGTCAGTGGACCTTGTGACTCTTAATGTCAGGGTCATGAGTTTGAACAACACACTGGGCAGAGAAATTACTTAAAAAAAAAAAAAAAAGGAATATTGGTCTCTATCCTAAAATCAGTGGGAGTCCACAGAACATTTTAAAGCAAGAGACTGGCATGATGAGATTTGCATTTTAAAAAGATGGTTCTGGCTGTGGTTTGAAGGTTATTGGAAAGGTGCCAGAGTTCCCAAAGGAACAAAAGGGAACCTCCTACTCTTTGGTCCACTGTATAAAGAGTAATCAGCAGTTCACAAAATCAACCTCTCCCCAACATCAAAGCCCCTCTGGTTTCCTGTCTGAGGGATAGCATCTACTTGCCCTCATCAGATATTATCCTGACCAAAAATGCCAAGTACTTGTCTCCTGGGCCTTATACATGGCTGGCACTAACTCATTGGTTGGTTGACATTGAATTCCCTGTTCAAGTGGGCTCAACTCTCCCCTTCTGTGATTGGTAAGTTCAGTGGTGGTATCTAAGGAGAAACCTTAAGGTTGGGAGAAAGAGAGACCAAGTGTCAAGTTCCTTATCTCACCAGACCCCAGTCGGTCTCCTCATATGCATGAACTTGGTACTTCTGTAGAGTGGACACCTGGTATTGTGCCTGCCCAGCCTCCCACAAGGTTCTGGAGGCAACCAAGCACCTCGCACCACCAGGCCTTCACTAATCAAGACTAACCCCAAGCTGAGCTAATCAGAGCCCTTCTCTGGGATTTAGAATTGGAACCATCAGTCTCCAGATCAGTGGGGCTGCTCACTGGCACATAGGAAACAATACAGGAAATGATATTGGTGGCTCTTTTTATACTAATCCTATCTCTACTTAAAATTTTGACATTTTGCCTATCATCAGCTTTGAAACATTGCATTAAAATATTATTTACTTTGAGAAGATGTGGTAGATATAGACAAGGGAATATAACCCAGCCATAAAAAAGAATGAAATCTTGCCATTTGCAACGAGGTGCATGGAGCTAGGGAGTATTATGCTAAGTGAAATAAGTCAGAGAAAGACAAATACCATATGATTTCACTCATATGTGTTATTTAAGAAACAAAACAAGTGAGCATAGGGAAAAAAAGAGAGAGAGAGAGAGAGGCATAAACCATGCAACAGACTCTTAACTATTGAGAATAAACTGATGGTTAGTGGAGGGGAGGTGGGAGCGGGGATGGGTGAAATAAGTGATGGGGATTAAGGAGGGCACTTGTGATGAGCACCAGGTGTTGTATGGAAGTATTTAGTCACTAAATTGTATGCCTGAAACTAATATTACACTGTATATGTTAACTGGAATTTAAATAAAAACTTAAAAAGATACAAGTTAATATATGAACCTTTAGGGGAATATTGCACAATCTATGTATGATAGATTGTACTTGATTAAAAGTTGAAAAATATCAAGGTCTTATTGAGACCACAATTAAATAATCTTTTAATCTGTATAAATCTCATTTAAATAAGTGAAAGTAAGATGCATGCTTATTTTATAGAATTTAACATTTTTATCTGCTTAGCAAAAGTTGAAGCTGAACAGATGATTTATCAGGTGAAACAATTAAACCAGATATTGGTAGAACTGAATAAAATGCTGCACAATCTTAAAAATACGTATATTATTTACCTTGATCACTGAGTTTTCCAGTACTCTCTTAAATTCTGCACCTCACCTGTCTCACCTTAGTCTCAGTTCTGTTTTCTGCCATGTGGGTTAGGAAACCAAGAAATTATTCAGGGGAAAGAAGCAGGTATACAGAGAAAAAGAGACAAGAGATGGAAAGAGAGGACAATCTGGATCTTCCATGCATTCTTCCCCATCAGGATTCATGAAACAACCCAGATCCTCATAACAAATTCCTTGTTTATTTAAGCTAACTCAACTGGGG
The DNA here is from genome assembly GCF_011800145.1 of Mirounga leonina. Classification (NCBI taxonomy): domain Eukaryota; kingdom Metazoa; phylum Chordata; class Mammalia; order Carnivora; family Phocidae; genus Mirounga; species Mirounga leonina. Next base: position 53,921,726 of record NW_023270807.1, on the reverse strand, counting down.
GTTAAAAGATTTCCAAGAAATTCAATTAAAGTCCCACATAAGATTTTGTTTGGGAAAAAAGGGAGGAACCTTGCTGCTTTAAAAACACAGGAGACGCACATATTCATTTATTTTGAACTTATCTGAAAACCTGACCATCATTTAAATTTTAGCTATTTTAGCTAGTGCTTCTAGGGGGAAATGCACTCCAAGGACTCCCCAGAAACCAGGTTTAGATAACTAATGTACATAGTTTTATGACATTTAATGCTGTTTCCTCTACATTCTTTAAAAGACCAAGCTCCTGAAGACTCGGTTTTAACTGGTTTCCCACACAACAACGAGGCAAATGCTATTTATGCCTGTGGCTTTGTGGTCAGCCACTGAATGTATAAAAATATTATTTTGGTAAAGACAGAATTTGCTAACATCATTTAAAGGCATAAAATATATTTATAAAAATAGTTAAGAAAACATGTTTAAAGTATCTTATACTTAAAAGTTTCAAGTTTCCCAGCTCAGCTTAATGAACTTCGGAAAGAAAGAAAGGATTTCTTCTGTAGCATAACTACTATAAAAACACAAGGTAGATACAGTGCTTCCCATTTATCAGTGTAAAGATTGGCTGCGATACTTCTTTAAAACATGCAATGTTCCCCAAAAGAGTAGTAACACACACTTCAGTCTTTGTAGCTAAAAATACAACCAAATAAATGTAGTTTGCAAACACAAAATAAAATAAATACTTTATAAAATGGAGCCACAGGGGCGCCTGGGTGGCTCAGTTGTTAAGTGTCTGCCTTTGGCTCAGGTCATGATCTCAGGGTCCTGGGATCGAGCCCCACATCAGGCTCCCTGCTTGGCAGGAAGCCTGCTTCCCCTTCTCCCACTCCCCCTGCTTGTGTTCCCTCTCTCGCTGTGTCTCTCTCTGTCAAATAAATAAAATCTTTAAAAAAATAAAATAAATAAATAAATAATAAATAAATAAATAAAAAAAATGGAACCATCTTCATACGTCAACTTGATGTCATGTGACCAAGGGCTAATTACCACAACCTTTTTCAAATCTCAATTTTGTCATTTTCCAAAAATACAGATAATACTACCTTGTCACAGGGCTGTTATAATGCATGGCACATAAATCACAGGGTCTCAGAAAACATCAATGTGTCTCCTTTTATTATACATACAAATATGAATCACACAATGAATTGCTCAGATGACAGGTATGTAGGTGAACTTTTACTTTTGTTTCATTTTTTTGCCAGTGTAGTTTACATGTTAAGTATAAATTTTTTTTTTAAGTATAAATTTTTTTTAACGCCAAAAATATGTATAGCAGCAATCCTCCCAAGACTGTTCTTCTAGAATACTCTGCAGCTTGGGATGATTCAGGGCCCCCTCCAAGCTCTCCAGCAGAAGCTTGCATTCATCTCGGGAAATGCAGCAAACATTTCTCAAAGTGACAGCAATTCTTCAACATATCAAAATTATTCACTGGCCTCGCCCCTAGGAAATGTTTGTTGGTAGAATCCTCTCTTTTACTGGTGAGTTTCTTTTTCAAATAAAATCTGCTTGGTACAGAAGATTGATAAGGTTAAACCTTTATAGTTTTATTTTTATTAAAATGTTTCAAGGTTGCCAGAGTTTTGCTTAGATTTTTTTGAAGTGAACATTGAAAATACAGTATTTTCAAAGGAAAAAAAAATCTTATTAAACCATAATAGTGTGAAAGGGAAAAGAAAAGAAAAAAGTATCTTATAGGTTACATGCAAAAGAAAGACCAGATAGAGTAATCTAGGTTAATATAATTTAAAAATATAAGATGTTAAAAATTAAGCTATCTTAATCACACCAATTAGGTGTACTTGCAAAGAAAGAAAGCCTAGATGAATTAATCTTGGTTAATATAATCAAAAGCATAACTAAACCAATTAAGTGTAATTAAGATATACACCAATCTTACCAATATATAAGAAGTTTATTCTTGCTATTACTGTGTATTTATTTAATAATATTTTAGTATGATGCTTTTAAAAATGCTTATTTTAGGGTGCCTGGATGGCTCAGTTAGTAGAGCGTCTGCCTTCACCTCAGATCATGATCCTAGAGTCCTGGGATCAAGCACGGAGTCAGGCTTCCTGCTCAGTGGGGAGTCTGCCTGTCCCTCTCCCCCTGCCCCTCCACCCCACTCATGCTCTCTCTCTCTCTCTCAAATAAATAAAAATAAAATCTTTATAAAAAAATAAAAATACTTGATGATTTTAAAAAATATTATTCTTGAACCCAGCAATTTATAGTAATTAAAGGGAAGTATCACCAACTTTTTTTTTTAAGGGGGGGAGGGACCAAGGGGGAGGGAGAAAATCCTAAACAGGCTCCACACTCAGCACAGAGCCCGACTTAGGCCTTGATCTCACAATCCTGAGATCATGACCTGAGCTGAAATCAAGAGTCGGAGGCTTAACCAACTGAACCATCCAGGTGCCCCTCACCAGCTTTCAAGCAGGCAGAAGTAAAATGCAAGAGATACAGAGTTGATTTATAGGAAGAAAGCCAAGAGATTTAAAAAATATGAAACATAAGTATAAGTCTTTACTATGAAAAACTAGTTACATTAGGTGATTCTTCAATAAACTGAAGGGGTTGTTGACCCCAATCAACAAATTATATCAAGTTAATATGACTCAAAAGGAAATGTTACTTCTAAGCATAAAAGAATTAGGACACATGCAACAGTCCCAATCATTATTTTATTAATATATTACATATGGTGATAATTTATCTTTAATGCTTATTATTTCATAAATTGGTCTATTTTTAATACCAGTAAATTAATATATTTTTCACACCAGTATATCACTGTGTGGTATCTAATAAATGATATTAGATATCCCTTTAGTCTGAAAGGCAAACATTTAAGGGTACCCCCCGGCATACTTTCTTATAGAGAATATTCATTCCTGAAAATTAACAAGGACACTTGCCCTTTCAGAGAGTAAAGATAATCAAGCTCTCCCTCCAATAAAAAGAAATGAGATGACTTAACTGTAACAGAAAAGGTCCAATGTGTGATTAAAGTGCAGTTTACTACCTCAATAGAAATTTAGGCCAAAAGAACAAAATTGCCCCATTCTTACAAAACCTTACAACCCTTTTAATATATAAAATAAAAGATTTAATCATTCACAACATAGTCCTGAGATCATAACTTTAAGACCTTTCTATTAAACAACTGCTATTATAAGTTTTAATTAAAAATAATCCAGGGGCGCCTGGGTGGCTCAGTTGGTTAAGGGTCTGCCTTCAGCTCAGGTCATGATCTCAGGGTCTTGGGTCAGGCCCTGTGTTGGGCTCCCTGCTCAGTGGGGAGCCTGCTTCTCCCTCTCCCTCTGCCCCTCCCTTCCCCACTCATGCTCTCTCTCTTAAATAAATAAATAAATAAAATCTTTAATAAAATGAAAATAAAAAATAATTCAAAATAATAACCATTTTGCCTCCTACCATGAGCCAAACACTTTCTTTGACTACTTGTACACTAAGAAGTACTTTCCATGCATGATCTCATTTAATCCTCCCCATAACTTTATGTGGATGATATTATTACTGTCATTTTATTGACAAGAAACCTGGTGAGTATGTAACTCACCCAAAGTGACAAGACTGGGAAGAAATTGATAGTGCTGGGGATTAAATCCTAGTCTGTCTGACTCCAAAACTTGCCATCTTAATGATTCTGCTCTACTCCCAAACCTTATCAAAAACCTTAAAACTACTACTTTTACCGACATATCGAAGATCAAAAATGTATAGATTCGATGAAAATTATAGAAGAAATATAACCAGTAAGTTCTTAACAATGTAAGACATAATTATGTATATAATGATAAGCTGAGTTATAATCCTATGAGAGAGGGGGGAAAAGTTAGAGAGGGGAAAAAAGTTAAATACCTTTTGCAGATGGATCTCACCAAAGGTTGCCAGGAGACAATCAGTGTAAGTTGGCCCTGCACAATCATCCCAGATAAATAGAATGGGAGCAAGCAAACTCTATAAATTATGGAACACACTGAAGCATCAGTTGTTTTAACAAAGGTGACAGACAGGTAACCACACCTCTAATAGTTAGGAAAGGAGAGTCAACATCCACGAAGCACACGGAGCAGAGCTTCCAGGCCTTCTGCACTATTTAATGGTGACATATTTGAAAGCAAAGCATCTACAGCCGTGCTTGGTACACAGTGGTACTCAATCAACATTAGCTTGACTCTCCTTCCCCGCCTCCTGGGTGGAAATATCCTGGATGGAGGGCGCAGTCTGCAGAAGTACAGATAAAAGCAGAGCTGGGAGAGAAACTGAACGTGCTGGATGACACAGTCAGCCTCAGGTAGAATCTGACATGAGGAGGTTAACAGGGATCAAGAAATGTTCCTGTATTTCATTAAAAAATTAATTATTAGAATGGAGGAAGGATAGCTCAAGAGTCACATGAGGAATTTATACAACTCTGAAGAGTTGTCAAAAAGCACGAGATAGAAGACGATTCGTTAATATTTTCAATATATAAAGTATTTACACATCAATAAGGAAAAGATGAATAGCTCCATAAGAAATAAAGGACAAGAACATAAACAGGCAAATCACTGAAGTAGAAATATAAAGGAACAGTAAACATAAAAATGTTCTCTCTGGTTAGTAATAAAAATGCAAATAAATCAACAATAAGATGCCATTTCCTACCAATCACCTTGGTAAAGAATGATGATGGCTCTTGGGAACAAGGAAAATGATGCTCTTATCCACGTAGGCAGGTGTTTATATGGGTACTTATTCCAGAGGGCAATCTGTAAATATGTATCAAAGGCCTTAAAATGTGGGCACCTGGATGGCTCAGTTGGTTAAGTGACTGCCTTCGGCTCAGGTCATGATCCTGGAGTCCCTGGATGGAGTCCCGCATCGGGCTCCCTGCTTGGCGAGGAGCCTGCTTCTCCCTCTAACCCTCCCCCTCTCATGTACTCTCTCTCTCTCTCATTCTCACTCTCTCAAATAAATAAATAAAATCTTTAAAAAATTTTAAAAAAATAAAATGGCCAAAGACAGAATAAGTTATTATGCAAGGTAGTATCTTAATCACTGGAAGTCAAAAACGGGACTGTAACACATCTGAGGCTGTTCTGAAGGGAACTCAAATGGCCCTAGGCCTACCTGACCCACAGAAACCACCAGCAGGGGATTAGGACCTGCAACCACCATGGCTGGTATCTCCCAAGGAGGTGCCTGTTATGGCTGAACTGCATCCCTGCCAAGTTGACACATCCAAGCCCTAACCCCCATTCCCTTAGAATGTGACTATGTTTAGAGGTAAAGCCTTTAGTGAGGTAATTACGGTAAAATGAGGTTATCTGGGTGCAAGTCCTTATGAGAAGAGGTCAGGACACATGCAAGCACAGAGGAAACAAGCGTGTGAGGACAGAGCAAAAAGATGGCCATCTACAAGCCAAGGAGCCGGGCCTCAGAGGAAACCAACCCTGCCAACATCTTTATTTCCAACTTGCAGCCTCCAGAGCCAACAGAAAATAGATGTCTGCCGTTTAAGCCACCTAGTCTGTGGGATTTGTCAAGGCAGCCCTGGCAGACTAATACAGTTCCCGAGCATGGGCACGGCCCGGTAGGAGCGGGGCCTTGCCATCATTCTGCTCCATGGTGAAGATGAGCCTTCTCCAGCCACTGCTGACTCCATCTGCCAGTCTCTTCCCAGCTTCTTCAGCTCACAGGCTGTGCCATACCCACTGACCACGCTGTCCCCAGTGCAGGGAAAGCACATGTTCTGCTCAAAGCTGGGCCACAGGTGACTCTGAAAACCTACCAACCTCACAGGAGCCCTGGCCTCACACAGCTGTCTCTCCACTACCGCTCCCCAGGAGTACCTGGCTCCCTGCTTTCACTTTTCCAGTGAGTGCTCACCTTCCTCCATGCGTAGCTCCCCCACCCCACTCTTTGAGGACATTCACTCTGGGGAATTGTGCAGACTCCTGGGCATATAGCTGTGTGTTGCACCAGAGCCCTCTCCTTTCTAGGTTTCATAAGTACTGTGGGGGCCCAAGCACAGGGATGAGGGCCCAGGGTGTGGAAGAACTGGTCATATGCCTAAAGTACCTGGCAGCTTCCAAAACTCTGTCTCCAGGGTCAGCCTATGTGCCCCTGTAAGCTTTTTGCCTAACTTCAGGTGATTACCTTCCTCAGGGAGTGCCTTCTACCAAGCTGCCTTCTATAGGTAACCCCACCAGTCTGTCACACAATGACCACAAATGTCCACACTCTTTCCAATTCAGTGCTGCTGCTGGATCCACCCACAGAAGGGAGGAACCACCACCCATCTCCACATGCTGGGGGAGGGGATGTGGGCACCCAGCTGCAGCCAAGATACCCGGGTATGTGGCCCTCAAATGAATACAGGCAAAAGCCCTCAGCCATCTGATCATCTCACTGTTCTGCTTAAAACCGTAGGTATAAAGTCAAATTCCTTTCCAGGGACCCCTGCCAACATTTCCAGTACTGTGTCCTGCCACTTGACTTCTTGTTTTCTGGTCGGTCATGCAGATCTGCTCATCCACGCTGAACTGTTCTCTCTCTTCAGGGCACTGGTACCTATCGTGTTCTCTGCCTAGGACTTTCTACCCCTCTGCTTTGCCTGGTTAGCTCCTATTCATCCTACAAATCTCAGATGTCACTTTCTCTGGGGGAGCCTTCCCTGATCCCCCCCAGGTCTGAGTTAATTACTCTCGTACATGCTTCCAATAGCACCTACACATCCATACAGCATAATCAGCACTCTGTGTAATTACTTGTTTGGGGAGACACAATCTATTGCCTCAGCCTCATTTCTACCCATAGCCCCAGCCCCAGGCAGTGAGCTCCTTAAGTGGGGTGACCATTCACCTGAGGGGTAATCACAGTTCTGCCTACTGTCCCCGTGTAATTGCTAACTACACCCCCCAATTGTCCTCTCTTGTCTCCCAGTCTGTATGACAAATTATTTGGTCATCCTGTCTATACAGGCAGGAGCCACATCAATCTTGCTCCCTGTCCTGAGCCCCTTGGGACAACCATTATGCTCACAAAATCCCCAAGGTTAGAAAAAGTAAAAGTACAGTGTATCTCCATTTTAGAATGAAGAACATGAGATTTTTTTTTTTAAGATTTTTATTTATTTATTCATTAGAGACAGAGAGAGAGAGAGAGGCAGAGGGAGAAGCAGGCTCCCAAGGAGCAGGGAGCCCGATGCGGGACTTGATCCCAGGACCCTGAGATCATGACCTGAGCCGAAGGCAGACGCTTAACCATCTGAGCCACCCAGGTGCCCGAAGAACATGAGATCTTAATGCCAGATTATCCACATATATTGAATCACACTGTTTTGGTTTATATTATGAAATTCATGCCCTAGGAAGATAGCCTGGGAGGCAGACTAAAACATGGTGTTTAAGGCAGCTCCTTCCATGACATTAGCACAGCCCTTTTCAGCTCTCACTTTAATTTAATTTCTAGCTCTATCACTCGTCTATGAATAGAAACATAAAATGCTTGGATCAGTTACACTGTCTTGTCAAAATAACCTAACCGGCAATTGTAACATCCTAAGGTGCTTTCAAAAAAATGTTGCCATAAAAACTTTTTATTAAAGAATTTTTTCTAGTATAAAATTATTTGTATGATAAATAATTGTATGGCAAAAAATAATCAGTGTGCCTCATTTACATTATTTTATTTCATTAGAAAACTCTCTATGAAAAAGTTCTTCATCAGACAGTAAAGGAACAATCTCCTCTGATTAATGATTGTCTTTTAACAGATAGAAAATAAATAGCTTACAGTTCCCCAACCTATAATCTAGATATAATCCAAACTCCATTTTCAAATAGAGAAACAGTCTTACTGTTGAATTTTAAAACACAGACTCTTCATTCAAATATCTCCTAAAGGCTTAATATATTTCCAGTAATCACTGAACAACATGTGATGGCAGGCACAAAAGAATTAAAAATAGTCTCTGCCCTTCAAATAACTTACAAAGTAAGACATAACGTCCACATTTGCAGTATCCTAATGGTACAAGATATTTCAAATTTTCTTCTATTGAGTGATGTACAATTTTTTTTCTCATTTTAGATTTCTAAAATTGAGGTGGCACCTTAAATCGATTTATTCATTAATATACTACTATTTTTTCCCCTTGAAAAGCTGATGTGTATCTTATATCTGCAAGAAGCATTAGAACTGGGGAAGCACTATAGTGCAAGTGCCTAAATAAGGAGGCTAGGAGCGCATGTACTATGACATTTAATTCTTACCATGATCTAGCAACATTAGAATTAAATGGGTCTATTTTTCAGAAGAAAAAAGCTGAAGCTGAGCAAGCTGAATTGCTTAAGGTAAAACAAACAAACAAACAAACAAAACTGGTAATTGGTCAAGTCCAGACTCAAACCCAGCCTTGTTACACCCTGCTGCACCACACTGCCCTTCCAGGGCTAGCTGGCTGTCAGCTAGAATGATGGAGGGAGGCTAAGTGGAGGGGCCCCGAAGGATGCAGAGAGAAAAGGAGACGGCTTTCCAGATGAGAAATACAACACAGGCAAAGACTTCTGAGCTACGCTTTTGTCAAAGCAGACCCCTATATCAGCTGGAGAAGGACACAGACATGTATTCCATCTGCTATCTTTAACAGGAAACCCTTTAACTGAAAGTTCTACTTTTACCCATTTTACTGATTATGAAATTGAGGTTTAAAAAAATTAAGAACTTCATGAAGGTCACACAACCAGTATGGAAGCCAGGGTGAAAACCTAGGCAGTCTACCTCCAGAACCTACCCTTTTTAAACCAGTAAGCTCTCCTGTATTTCCAGCTAGTACAAAAGCATAACTCAGGAGCCCCCACACTCTTGGGTGTGTTGAGTTCTCATCTGGAAAGCCTGGGATAAACATGCTAATTCTCTCAGACAAAATATTTGGTTTTCCACGAAAACACAGACCTGCCCAGGATGAATAACAGAGAATTTACTCTAACCATTCACTAACCATTTTCTCACTCTTGTCACAATGTAACAGACATTTCAATATAACATTTAAATAGCATTTACCATACACCAGGAATCCTGCAAAGAAGTAAGACTAAAACGACTTCGTAAAGCAAAATGTCTGGGTTTTTTTAAACATGACAAGCGATAAAAGCTATCACTTCTTAAAACATAATTTTCTTAAAAAAAAAAAAAAAGATGTAAGGTAGATGAAAAGAGGTGGGCATGAGGTTGGTTAAGTTCCGTCAGCTGGGCTAATCAGCTACACATTAACTGACATCTTAACTGTGACTTAAAGGGGCAGGGACCATGTCCCATTCATCTCTGTGTTAGAAGGAGCTTTGCTCTTAGAAGTCTTGTTAATAAGTGAATTTTTATAAATTGTTCTGATTTAGGGAGCTAATGGGCTTTCACCACTGATGCAGAAGTTCCAGATACCTCCAAAAGCCCTTTCCTCTGTCACTCAAAAGGCATCCTAAGTCTTTTATGGAATATGTACATAATCCTAACAATTTCAAGATATAAAGACCAAAAAGAAATGCAAATTTCATCTTCATTGAAAAATAATATCACTTTAAAACTCTGACTTTGACAAAAACCCTGTGGCTAAGGGTCTCCAATTTTAAGACAATATCCCATTGTCCTGCTTTAAACATGAGGAGGTTCAGGACATACTACACCAAAATGTGGCACCTTGGAGTACTGAATTATTACAAGCTGAAGGAAGATGAGAAACTGCACGTGCAGGAGGGACTTTCTGTCATTCTCCAGAAGCAGGTCATAAAAGCCTGATATGAGAGTTACCCACCCTGTACACAGAGGAAAGGAACATCCTTATCTCCAACATGTCATGAGGAGCCTGAACGAACAGGCTTTGCTGTTTCTCCCACATTACTACACTTAGTTCATACCATGTTTTATCCTAACACATTTTTCCAAGAATTGTCTCTTTTCGTCAAACTTGGCATAAAAAATGCCCAGATTTAATCACTTCTTTGAGACTTCATTTCCTTACAAAGGTTCCCATGTCATGTAAAACTTACATCAAATACATTTGTATGCTTTTATATTGTTAATCTGTCTTTTGTTACAGAGATACAAAGACCTAGAACTCAGAAGGGTAGAGGGAAAAATATTTTTTTCCCTCTACCTATAGAATAGCTAAGCAGTAAGATGAGGCACTGAAAATATAAGGAGTACTTGAAATACTAAAATCAAAACTTTATACTTAACAAAGAGAACACAGAATATTGATTTGAGCAAAAATTTTTAAAGTCAGTATATTTCATTCCAATCATCAGTGGGAAACCATTTTACACTGATTTTTTATTTTTTTGTCCTTAGTTTTAACTAATACCACTAAGTACCTTTGAGAAATATTCAAATTTGAGGGGAAATAAAGATAGGAATGTTGTGCTTTCTCTCCACAATACCAATTACTCTGTGAAATATTTGTAAACAGTATAAAATCATTAATCTCACTGGGGAACTCTTAAGATACTGTCTTATGAAATTATATGAGAAATGTCATTAATAATTTGTACAACCCTGTTATGATTCAGTCAAGTGGAAAATATTAATTTTTAAAAAAATAAAAGTGAATTTTCTAAATTTCAACACATTTGAAATGAGTCAACATTATATAAAAAGATGGCAGCAACAATGGAAATGGACTCAGGGACTCTGGATCTGGGTTAATGAGTAACAATAACAAGTGTGGACAGATGTAAAAGAGAGCAGAAACAGTGTAGCAGAAAGAGAACACTGATTAACTCTAGTATCAGAACTAGAGTTCTGAAGACCCGATTCACAAGAAGCGAAATGCAGGAGGATTTTCAGAATACTTACCCATCTGAAAATATTAACTCCCACTATGTAGCACTCCCTCCTCTAGGAGACACAGTTTAAAACAAGACGGACAATGTCCCTATTCTAATAGAACTTATATTCTAGGGGAAAGAAACAGCAAATAGGCAAACAAGAAAATACTGGATAGCAACTGGGTGCTACATTTAATAAAACAGCATGATGTGATAGCATCGAAGAGCAGTTAAGTGTGAATGGTCAGGGAAAACCTCTGAAGAAATGAAGTTAAGTCTAAAATATCACTTGATTATACAAACATCAAAATACTAAAGAATATTCCAAAGTCAGGGACAAGAAAGTTTTCCACATTATGTTTTATGATTTGAGACATGTTTTCAATTGCTACATGACGTTTTGGCATGAGTCAGAAGAAGAGGAGGAGAGTAGAGTCTGTTTTCTTGGCTCAGTCAATAGGCTTGGGTGAGCTCAAGAAGTGGGAAGATGAATCTCAGAATAGTGTGGGGGAGGTCGAGGGGAAAAAGGCTGTCAAATCCATCATGTTTGATATTTCACAATGACTGAAGTAGAATCCTTCCTTTATCAATCCTAGTTTCCCCAATGCACAAGAGCTAAGATCATATCATGTTGGGGTTTGATTTTAAGTTATTTTCTAATGAAGCTATTATTGCCCTTTGGTGATATCCTAGCCATACATGGGTTGTATAGTATACAGTGTTACATACTATTAGTGAAAATAAAGCCATCATGTTTATTTCATGAAGAAAGCATGCCAAAAGTATGTCCCATGATTTCAATAACTATCACAGTAAAACAGGCTTGCCTACCTATATCACAAAAATTTTCTTTACATCTCAGAAACCAATGTCTTAGAATATTTTTTTATCCATGCCATTAAAAAAAAAAACTAAAAACTTTTGGTCTCTCTGGAGAAATTGCTAGAAATGCCATCTATAGTAATCTACCAAGTAGAGGATATGAACCCAATCTCAAGTTAGAAAGCAAGCTAGAAGCAGCAGAGCCAGGACTGGAAATTAGGCAAGTCTGACCAGAGTTTACAATCCCTCACCATGTTGCCTCCAGTATTAGCAACAAAGAATAGCAGGACTCCAGGAATTTTCCAGAATGCAAAATCTCTTTCATAATCGCTTAGTAATTTCCAAGATGTTGACTATAATAAATAATATTCTGGAAAATATTCAGCATAGCTATTTCTCTTTTGGACCCTCTAAAATCTAGACTTGGGGGCACCTGGGTGGCTCAGATGGTTAAGCGTCTGCCTTCGGCTCAGGTCATGATCCCAGAGTCCTGGGATAGAGTCCCGCATCGGGCTCCCTGCTCCTTGGGAGCCTGCTTCTCCCTCTGCCTCTCTCTCTCTGTCTCTAATGAATAAATAAATAAAATCTTAAAAAAAAATAAAAAATAAAATAAAATCTAGCCTTGGGTTCCAGAGAGGCATTTAACATGAGGATAAGAGTGCAAATGTTGTAGTCAAACTGTCTGATTTCAACTCCCAGCCCACAAGCAATAGGACCTTGGGCAAGTAAACCCCTCTGTGCTTCAGTTTCCTCATTCTGTAAAATGATGTTAATAACACTACCTACCTCACAACACAGGTGCAAGGGTGGGTTTAATGCGTCAATATAAGTAAAGTACTAAGAATAGTGCTATGAAAATAAAATCTATTAAAGTGTTAGCTGTCATCATTATTATGCCAGAAGAAAAAGGGGGGCAGACTTCAGCCCTACCTTATCTCCCATCTGTACTCCTGAATTACCATCACTCTGTGTACTGAGGTCTAGGGAAATAAAAGCCTCAAAGAAGGTGATGTGTAACCCTGTAAAGATTCCTGAAAGACACTGTTCATTACATTCACTATGCAGTGTCCTTTTAATGAGAATCTTGAGAGGGATTTCTTCCTAATCCCAGTATAAAGAAATGAATTATATCAAGCTCCTGAACAATTGATTTTGTTTTATTCATAAATACTTTAAATTAAGTAACTAATCTAGCTTCACATTTTAAAGTGACATCTAGAATGAAATGTGTTCCCACTCTTAGGAAGCGTCCAGAACCTAATGGTACGCATTTTTCTATTATTGTTCATGGTTCATGTTACGCCCATTCCCTCACTTTTTCCTTGGCCAGTCACTTCTCATTTAAGTTAAACTGTACCTTTTTTTGTTTGTTTGTTTGTTTTAAATAACCAAGGTATGAAACAATCTGTCTTCAAGAATAGGAAAGGGACAGACAGGAAAATGTAAAAGTGATTATCTCATTAGGACCTATTTCCAGGTCTGTGTCCCGTACCCGGGTCTCTGCTCAGCAGGGAGTCTGCTTCTCTCTCTCTCTCAAATAAATAAGTAAAATCTTTAAAACAAACAAACAAAAAAAGCATAGGAAAGGGACAGACAGGAAGATGTAAGAGTGATTATCTCATTAGGACCTATTTCCAGGTCTGTGGGAGCTGGGCTGGAATCTTCTTCTGAGCAATTGGCCCAGGAAGGGCAAAAACATAAGATGAAAATCACAAATTTGGAAGTGGCCTCCCACTACAGGCCCTCCCCCATACTTTAATCTGCCCAATGATCAATATCATAAAAAAATTCTCCAGGCCCCTACTCCTCACAAAACAAAACAATAAAACACATGTAATAATTCCAAGTTCATAGGCAGTAAAATGACTGATTCTTGACTCAATAATCAACAAGTATCTGCTGAGTGCCCATCCTATCACAAGCACTTGGGATATATTGGCAAACAGAACAGATAAAATGCTTACCCCCCCTCAAAAAAATGCTTACCCCATTGAGCTTACCTTCTATATAGGAAGACAGATCACAAATAATAAACATGACAAGGAAATAAATTATATGGTATAAATTATAGGAGGGAGTGCTATGAAAAAAATCAAGCGAGGTAAATAAGATCTAGATGAAGGATTCATGTAAAAAGTTAATTTTTATCAGAAACTGAAAATAAATATTATATATAATCCTGAATGGTTAGAATGACTAGAATGGTATCTCTCAATTAGAACAAAATTTAAAAAATTGTTTTTGTCCTAAATAAACGCACAATTTAAATGTCTGAAAAGTTACTAATTCTGTTGATTATGTCTTTGGTAAAATGAATCTTTTCTCATAAATCAAAATAAGTCATATGCTATCATTTGTGTTCACTCTTATTTCCCCAGCCACTTGAGTGAGAACTGTACTCCCAGAAACCGTTAAAAGGCATTCCTATGGAAAGAGCCAAGATGTCCATCAACAGATGAATGGATAAAGAAGATGTGGTATATATGCACAATGGAATATTATGCAGCCATAAAAAAAAACAAAAACAAAAAACGAAATCTTGCCATTTGCCATGACGTGGATGGAACTAGAGGGTATTATGCTAAACGAAATAAGTCAATCAGAGAAAGACATGTATCATACGATCTCACTGATATGAGGAATTCTTAATCTCAGGAAACAAACAGGGTTGCTGGAGTGGTGGGGGGTAGGAGGGATGGGGTGGCTTGGTGATAGACATTGGGGAGGGTATGTGCTATGGTGAGCGCTGTGATTTGTGTAAGACTGATGAGTCACAGACCTGTACCTCTGAAACAAATAATACATTTTATGTTAAAAAAGAAAAGAAAAAAGAAAAAGAAGATAGCAGGAAGGGAAAAATGAAGGGGGGGAAACTGGGGAGATGAACCATGAGAGATGATGGACTCTGAGAAACAAACTGAGGGTTCTAGAAGGCAGGGGGTGGGGGGATGGGTTAGCCTGGTGATGGGTATTAAAGAGGGCACGTATTGAATGGAGCACTGGGTGTTATACGCAAACAATGAATCATGGAACACTACATCAAAAACTAATGATGTAATGTATGGTGGTTAACATAACATAATAAAATAAAATTTTTAAAAAAAGCATTCCTTCTCTGGGCTGCACCCATACCTGTAACCACAGAAACTCCCACTACTCAGGGAAGACCAGCTCATCATTCCACGGCTGGTCTCAAAGGCTCTCAGACTGTGCTCTCAGACGCCATTAGTCTAGAACGTGTCCACTCTACGCAGCACTGTCCATTGTTCAGTCTATCGGTGTGCATACTAAAGGGGCTCAAGCTCAGGCCAAAATCACGGACAATGCCACAAAACCACTTCTCTGAAGAAGCCACTGCCCAAGAGTGCCCTTTCCTAAAGCAACCCAATTCCTAAAGCAACCCAAATTCTAAGTGCCAGCACTGCCAATTCACCAATGCCACTGTCCACTCAGAAGGCCATAGAGGTTTCTTTCAAACAGTGCTTCTGTATCTTTCTTGCTCTTTGTAAAGACCCCCCCTCTTTCTAGGACTTGGACTTGAGGCTGACAATCTGGGCAGCAGACACTGTGCTGTACTTGGAACCAAGCCTTTGCTCTGACACTAGCCCACTGAGCTAGAACTAAGCTTGTAAGCTTTTATGCTCTCTGTGATCTCCAGAAGGGCTTTTGCTACAAGTTCTCCAGATACACCCAGATGTCTTACGGTCCATGTTGGGACTTTGGATCTAAGGAAGTTGGACATGAGCTTCGAGCTATTCAGAAGGGACGTAGAGTTATGGGTTATGTGGCATCATGCTAGGCAATGGGGAAGTGTTGGAGTTAGCCTTGCTATGCTCTATTCACAACTAGCACAGAGAGTTGGCACAGTAATGTGCTGGTAAGGGGGTAATAATTAAAAACAACGACAAATAAAAAAGAAGTACACGAAACTACATCAAAGTTCGCAAGGAAAAGGTTTCCAAATTAAAATGTTTAGGGTAGTTCATAAGAGATCTATAAATTCAGTACATAAATATTGGAGCTATCTAATATAGGGCAGAAGTCATATCCTATATGTGAGAATTTATCAAAATAGTATTATATTCTTAGCGTTATAAACTTAAGAGTAAAGACAATCATTCTTCCAATGAAGAAAATTCTATCTGTCCATTAAAAACAGTTTTTCCTTCCTGTGACTATTCACTCTTCTGATGAAGAGCAGATCCAGAAGATTCCACCAGAGAAAACAGTATTTCTGATATTTTGCCACACATACCAAGGGTATGTTATAGAGTTTTCTGCCACCTCACAGATTTGGAAAGTGTTATGGAATCCTGAAAAAATTTCATGTTCTACCCCAACCTCACAACTTTCTACTAGTGTAACTTGGGCAAATCAATTAGCCTTTCTCAGCCAACACGGACTTTTCCCTGAGACAGGGGTTAAACTTCCATCATACTTCCAGTGACATTAAATGAAATGGTGAATTTACAAGTATTCTCTCAACTATGAGGTGCATGGTGAGCATACAGCATCAACAAACTCATTCTGCTACCGTGGCAGATGGGGCATTTCTCTCCTAACCACCTGAGAAATCTAAGAAAACTGACTTGTTCCCCCAAAACAGCATTCCTCCAGATGCTATTACATAATTCTATTTTGTAAAGAAGTTAAAAAAGACAACTGAGTACACATGAAGTTCATTATCTCTATAGAGGATTTTTAGCCAGAATATTTGAATAAAACAAGAATGAAAACATTTCATTATTGCCTAGGCTATTCTGGAGAATGCCTTTTATTCTGACACCTTGAATCTATGCTTGCCTCATAGGTAACATTTTCAATTATTTAAGCACTAGTTAATATTGCTGGTGTAGGCATGATCAGTAATTACCATCTTAATAATCACAGGCATCTGATTCCAGCTGCTCCCATCTTTGATATAACCATGAGCAACAGCCTGGAGGACAGGAACTGACAGAGAAAAATACAGCGGGGGGGTCAAATTAATGCTGGTGTTGAACTAGCTTTCAGCAAGCTGCTGAAGTCAGAGATGCACACTGAAAAGTGAGAGCACAGATTGAGAAAATGAGTGTCCTGAGAGTTTTCTACAAAATAAAATATTTTCTGAATATGAGAATGGCTTTGGAATCTAGCTCTGAAGAAGCTGGTTAAATAAATCATACCTTCAACGACCTTCTTTTGCGTAATTATAAAAAGAAAGCATCTGCATACTCATTCCCTGCCAGATATGACTTTTCCCTTCCCCAGATGGTTGGGGTGAGTGTCTGTGCATATGGCAAAGGAAAAACAGCAGGAAGCTCAAAGTACTTAACTGCAAAAAGAAGGAGTGAGGCTTACGAAACATGGAAGACACGGTAAGGGCCATAAAAGCAAAGATGACCAACCAATGAATGCAAGGCCTCAGAGACCTGTGTCTTGGTCTCAGCTCTGCCACTGTCCCCCTGGGCAAGCCAGCTGGCTTTCTCTGGGCTTCTGCTTTCTTGTGTGGAAAGTAGTGACCCAGCTAAATCAGTTTGGAGAGTTCTTTGCAGCCTATGTGAAATTATCCAACATCAGGGGTCAGTAGAAATAGTTAAAGCAGATGTCAATCTGTGTACAGGTGACATCTCCTTGGGAAAATAGTATAAAGTTTTTCCTTCTTCTTCTTTGAAATAGAAGTAAAATTCCTACTACTGCATGGATTCTGTGTGAACACCACCAAGAGACCCAGCCCTTTAAGAGATGGTTCTAGAATACCGAATCTGCATCTACCACAAACCAAATACATTTTGAGGAAAATCTGAGAGAAAAAAAAAATAATGGCCCCATGACAGTCCCCTACCCCATGATGGGGGAATGAGAATATGTGTGTGTGCATGCGTGTGTATGCACATGTGTGTACAAATGTATTTGTGGAGTGTGTATGTGTAGGTAGGTATGTGTGCATGCATGTGTAAGGATGTGTATATGTGTACAGATACATGTTTGTGCAGGAGTGTGTATATGTATGTATGTGTAGGTAGGGGTGGGGGTGTGTGTGAGTGCTTAATTTAATTTTTACCAAAGCATGTGGGCAAGAAAGAGGTGAAACAGGTTGCCTACTTATTACTTAGGCTAGGTCAGAAGCTATTCTGCATTAGTGAGTGATTCTCTGAAGAATGGGGGCACCAAAGGATTAATGATGGTGGACTGGGATCAGAATCCCCTGAGGAAAGGATTTTCGATCTCTCTGTGCCTCCTCTCTCCCTCCCTCCTTGAGATTCTAATATGACCCTTGGAGGATATTCTTAATGTGCACATGTGCACACACATCACAGCTGCAGCAAATCACTGCTACTGATCTGCTGAGGTGGAATAAAGATTAAGGATTCTGCTGCTCTAACACTTCAGACATAGCTTCTACCATAGCAGTACTTTCTAACTAAGGAAACACATAACCAGAGAGCAACAGAAGGTAACACAACATAACTCTGCAGAAAACTGAGTGGCAGAGTCCATGAGGACTTCTAAAACAAGGGAAATCACTGTAACATAGGGCTAATCAAGAGTAGTTTCTTGGAGGAAGTCAGTACTGAACTAAACTTGGTGCACAGATCTTGAACTAAGGAGGAGGTGAAGAAGGGTGCCAGGGATCGGGCATGTACAGGACCAACCTGCTGCAGGGGGTCATGAGCTGGAAAGACAGTGAGGGGTGCAGTGTCGGTGCTGGGAGTAACGCTAGGTGGGCTGGCCAGGATTAGTGGGGCCACCTGAACTCAGGCCGCAAGCAGCAACAGAGCCTGAACTTAGAGTAATGACTGTAGAGTCACCACGGCTGTAAAGCAGGAGAATGCTGGAAGAAAGTATGGGACTGAGGAGGCTCCTTCAGATTCTGATGCCCAGGAGGGCTCAGAGCAAAAGGTTCTAACCTGGGATCCATGAACAGACTTCAAGTATGCAACAGCCCCTGCCAATATATGCCACTCTTTTTTCTGAATCCATATGCATACATGCATTTTGCACAAGAAGAAGGATCCACACCATTTATTAGATTCTCAGAAAGGTATATGATAAGCACTTCCCCTACCTGACCCATATCCCACCCACACACAACACAGGAAAACAAAGACTTCAGTAGAACCAAGTGTTACAAATGTTTCTTGGGGTCTTCTCATTGTTCTGATGGGGCAGAGGAGTAAAGGGCAAAAGAGAGAAAAAGAGCAGCTACATGGCACCATCTCAGGCCATCCCTGTGCAGCAGAGACCCCACAGAGGCTCCAGAAGGGGAGACTGAGACGGTACTTTCCCAGGCTTGCTTTTTAGGAAACTGTTTGTAAAAGGCAATTTCATGTACAAAGTTGGCTACAACACACCGGCTTCACCTGAATGGTTTTATAATGACCACCTCATACCAAACTTCTTTTACATAATAAAATCAGTTTCTCAGAGCTATAGTTTTGTTTAGCTAAAATGCATCTAAGTCATTCAGGAAACTAAGGAATCAAATCAAGTTAAGTATGGCTACTTCTCAATGGGGATACAAACAGGCTTCCAAAAAATAAATAAATAAATAACAATACTCATACTTCATAAGTCAAATATTGAAATTCACATCTGACAACTTCCTAAATAGAGAGGAATAATTATTTAGTAGGGATATTTATCAAAATTAATATTTTAGAAACTAGCATCAAGCCAGGTTTGAAGGAACAAAAATATGACTTTTTTGGTCTTTATTTTGCACCCAAAGTAGTGCTGACTTTTCGGATACTCCAGTTTAATTTAGTTTATTATTGGAACGTGTGAATCATAAAAGCTGTACCTTTAAAAGCATTTTAGAAAAATTTAGTTTTTGAAATCTCAACCTGGTAAGCAAACCTTTGAAGAAGACTTGAAAAATTTGTTTGCAAAAGTATAAAGGAACTGACACCTAAGAAAGACTAATGAGCACCCTAAAGTAAATCCTAAGGTGTTAATTATCTCAGATTTCCAGAAGGCTTCTTAACAGGAAGTATGCTCAATTTTTGATTGTGCATCTTAGGTTTCTATTTTTGATTGTGCATTCTACATCATCTATTAAGCTTTCCCTTCCTAAACTCTAACAATTTGTGCCTGTGTTAGAGATGCTTACATTAGGCCTAGATGACAGTCACAGATGTATTATGGCTCTGTCTTTCCTCTCTAGTGTTCATTAAGTGTCTTCGCGACAAGGAGCATCTCTGACCTAGCTTCCATACAAAGTAGCCAATAAAGTCTGCTGAATGAATAAGCATGCATCATTTAAAGATTAGGTACAAATCTTACTGCAGATTCTGGTGTGCAAGAAAATTAAGAGTTCATCTCCCTGTTTTCTTTTTTTAAAAGATTTTACTTATTTATTTGTCAGAGAGAGAGAGAGAGAGCATGCATAAGTAGGGAGAGTGGCAGGCAGAGAAAGAGAGGTAGGCTCCCCGCTGAGCAAGGAGCCTGACACAGGACTCGATCCCAGGACTCCGGGATCATGACCTGAGCTGAAGGCAGATGCTTAACCGACTGAGCCACCCAGGCGTCCCTCGTCTCCCTCTTTTCTATAACTGAAATTTAATTTCTATTCTACCACTTGGGAAGCTCTGTCTTCCTAGGGTTGCTCAAGCAGGGTTATGATATGATTCTGGGATTAACATGTTGGCAAAGGGATGAGGACTGGGCTGCTGGGTGCCTCTGGGTGCCAAGTCACCGTGCATACCTTACTCCACTGTCACTGAATCAATTGTCATTTTCAGTCCTTGACTTATTGGATATTAGCAGCATAAATGCTCTCTCCTTGAATTATACTACTTCCTTGGCTTCTAAGATCTCATCCTCAAGGAGGAAAGTTTTCCTCCTTCCTCTCTGGCTACACATTGTTTTGTTCCTTTGTGCTCCTCCCTCTTCTCTACCTAATCATTAAGTGCAATAATTCTATGGGATTCAGTTTAATAATCTACTCTCTCCCTAGGTAATTCCAACCCCAGTCAAAAATTGTATCACAGGCCCAGAGTCTTCTATGCTATCCAAACATATAATAACCCCTTATTTAACATCTTCATTTGAACATCTCAAAGACAGCTCAAATTTGATATTGTCATAACTGCATTGACAATTTCCTTATCCATCCCAAACTGTTCTCTTGTAGAATTCCTTTCTCAATGAATAGTACCAACATACACCCGGTTGCATGAAATGTCACCATCACACACTTGTATGGATAAACACCACCATCCATGCAAATGCACCTCCCCCCAAACAGCTATATGGAATGACATCACCACCCACATGGATGTAGGTCTCTCCCTCATTCTCAATATCCAATCCATCACCAAGATCTGAAAATTTTACCTCTTAAATGGGCCTTATATAGTCTCTTCTCTTTCTCTATTAACACCTCTCCAGGCTGAGCCACTACCATGAACTCTGATCTGAACCAGAACAATGGACTCCAGTGCCTTCCTATACTCAGTGAGTGCCCTCCTCCAATCTGAAGCCATTGCTAGCCTCCATGGAGGTCCTGTCACTCTCTGATTAAAACTCTTCTGCAATGGCTTCCCACTGTTCCCGGGATAAAAACTGGTATTGTGATAGGCCCAGGTGTGGCCCTGCCCTTCCCACCCTCAGCAGCACCTCCCCCCACACTGTCCCTGGCTCTCTGCACACCCTGTACCTTGTTGAGGCCGTGTTTCTTCCCAACATTGCACTGGGCCCCCGCATATGATTTCTTTCTCCTTCACGTGAAGC
The DNA here is from genome assembly GCF_011800145.1 of Mirounga leonina. Classification (NCBI taxonomy): domain Eukaryota; kingdom Metazoa; phylum Chordata; class Mammalia; order Carnivora; family Phocidae; genus Mirounga; species Mirounga leonina. The sequence goes on along the minus strand of NW_023270807.1, from coordinate 53,900,313 downwards.
ATTCTCTATGCCCCGGCTTTCCCTTCATTAACTTCCCGCATCTTTCAGACCCCTAACCCCTACTTTCTCAGGGAAGACTTCCTCACCACCCCCCTTGAAAAAGGCCAAAACCCTTTTTACACTTTTCATAACACCACAAACCTCTTCTCAGCAATTATTTCGATTGTAATTTTACCCTTATTTGTGAGATCATCTGATGAATGCCCATCTCTTCTACTAGAGTGTTAGCTCCAAGATGATAAAGATCTGACCACTGACTCATCAGCACCTGGCACAGGGCCTGAGAGCCAACAGATGCCCAGTAACTACGTGTTGAATGAGCATTCTTGACAGAATAGAGTAATATTGACAAGAAAACTGGCAATGCTTCTATAAGCATATTCCAGCAGCAACTACAACACAAAATCTTTCATAGCTTTCATCCTGAAATGTGAATATGGTGGAGGGGAGGGGGCCCACCCAAGCAGATCAGGTGTGGTCCATGAGTCAAAGCTGTTCATTCACATTAGACTGAGAGACTGAATCATGGAAATCATAGTGGGGTCAAAATGAGACTGCCTACATTCTCATTAACGCCACACTCAGGGCAAGGTGATAATGGGAAGAAAGATTTGCTCTCCCCAATGAAAAGGGAGAAACCATTAGCTCCCCAGGCTCTCCTGCTTCTGCTTAAGAATAGCCTTAATAGTAAATAGCAAAAATTTATCAAATGCTTCCTTTGTGCCAGACAAGGAAACTTATATATATTATTATACTTGATCTACACTTATACTGCAGAGTAGGTCTAACTGTCCCCACAGTACAAATGAGGATCCTTGGTTCAAAGAGATGAATAACTTTCCCGAGGCCAAATAACTGGTAAATGAAAGAACCAGGATTCAGCCTTGAGGTTGGCTGTCTCCAAAGCCATTCCCTCGATACACCCCGCTGCTGCGCAAAGAAAGAAAGGGAGCCGCAAATGGCCAAAGTCTAGTGGCTGTGGGGAGGTGCGTGCCTGGTGAACAATGCAGTCCAAAAGCAGTTTTAATACCAGTAGTCATCAAGAACAGCCAGAAAGGACTAACAACAGCAGGGAGTAAGTTGGATGTGGCGTCTGTAGCATATGAGAAGCATATGGGAAGCCTGGATCCCAGAAGAAAAGTTCTCCACGGTGGGACCCTGTCCGGCTCCAGTACCCTCTGGCAGGGAACAGTGAACCGAAGAGAGCAAAGGTCTGATCCTGATGCTGGAGGGCCCTGGCCAGACTTGTGCTGTTTTGTTTCCATTATGGAACTAATCCTAGAACTTTCCTTCGCTACACTAGTGGCCAAAGAAACCCTTGATTTAAAAAGACAAGAAACAGGGCGCCTGGGTGGCTCAGTTGGTTAAGCGACTGCCTTCGGCTCAGGTCATGATCCTGGAGTCCCAGGATCGAGTCCCGCATCGGGCTCCCTGCTCAGCAGGGAGTCTGCTTCTCCCTCTGACCCTCCCGACCCTCCCCCCTCTCATGCTCTCTCTCTGTCTCTCTCCCTCAAATAAATAAATAAAATCTTTAAAAAATTAAAAAATTAAAAAAAATAAAAAGACAAGAAACAAAAAACAAAACAAAACAAACTTAGTATAAAGCAAATGTGAGAGTGTGTTGTTTTGAGAATACCCAACTTGGGAAAATATAATACAGATAAAATTACTAGACTCCTTTAAATAGCCAACTCCACAGGCTTCATGGGTTTTTTGTGTGTTTTTAAATAAAGTATGCATTACTTGACAAAGAGGCTTAGGAATCAGGCATACATAACACTGAAGGTTGAATAGAAATCAGTATTTCCTAAAAGCATGTTTATATACAGACCCTGGTAAAGGGAGATGGTTCACACCCAGAACAATTAGAAGGCACATGGGGAAATGCATTTTGAGACTGATTAAGCCATAGGTCTTTTAGAAAGAAGAGTGAGATAATGGAAGCCAAGTTTTGGTTTTTTTTTTTAATTTATCTTAGAGAGAATAAGAGAGCGAGCACAGGAACAGGGGGGAGGGGCAAAGGGAGAGGGAGAGCGAATCTTAAGCAGACTCCCCACTGAGATCAAGCCCTGAGCCAAAACTAAGAGTCAGACGCTTAACCGACTATGCCAGCCAGTTGCCCCAGAAGGCAAGTTTTTAAAGATAACACTCCAACAGCATCCACAGGAAGGAATGGAAGAAAAAAGAAAGTGGCAGAGACAGACCAGTAAAGAAGCTACAGAACTGAGGACCTGAATCAGAGAAGAGCAGCCACCAGATCTGAAGGAGAGAGGAGGACACACAAGATACCGGGAAGGAGAAATTGAGGGGCCCTGATCACTGAATATTAAGATAGCACACTAGTTTCCTGCAAGTAAGGTCAGACGCACATGAAAGATGGTCATATTCTAATTTGACATGAACATGTGGCTCCTTTAACCCACATTTGTTGAGCACTGTCTTAAGCACTGCTGGTACAGAGCTAGAGAAGATCAGGATTCAAACATTTAGCAAGACAAATACAGATGCAGAATGGAGGCTACCTAGGATGGCCAGGCATGGGAATTAGCATAAATGGATACAAGGATTAGCTAGGACCCAACAGGGAGTTACTCAGACCAGAGGGCTGCAAGCTATCCACAGAGAGGGGGAGGGAAAGAAGGGACAAAAGCACAGAAAGAACGTGTCTGTTCTGTAGAACAAGCAGCTCCCACCAAGGAGGCGTATACCCCAGTGTTTCGCCAGATACCTCCTTGAATGAGCCAGTTTGAGCCGGATTGGAGCTGAGGACCTGTGCAAAAGCCCCAGGAGTTGCCCTAAATAGCTCACTGTAATACTAAGATCTCTAGTGAGGGGGATTTTCTACCGTTTTGTTGAACATACAGTGTGTGCACTCCCATGCTGACCTGATAGGCATGTGCAGCGGAACCCAAGTGCCCCAGTAACAAAGTACATTTAAATTCTTAAATGTATCAAGCGGACCCTAACATCCTGAATAAAGGCTTCTTGCACTAACCCCAGAAGGAGACAGTGCTTTGAGAACGATCTCCCTGTCTCCTGACTTGCTGCAAATAATAAAAAACTTTTTGCTCAAACCGAGAGATGCAGGCTGGTCTGTTGGCTGACACACCGCAAGCCACACACCCTTTGCGCTGGGTGATGCAAGGGAAGCTTCTGGGGTGACGGAAATGTTCTAGAAGTGGATTGTGTTAATAATGGCTGCCCAACTCTATATACATTTACTAAACATTATTGAAACTGTACTTCAATACACTGGGGGAATTTTATCATATATACATTAACCCTTGGCAAAACTCTTCTTAAAAAGAGGTAAGAGCTGTGGGCAAAGGAACACTAATACGGAGTATGGTGAACTGAGAGTCAAACGGGGGGCTGGTGGTAGGTGGCAGTTTTAAAACAGGGTGATCACAGTGGGCCTTCCCGAGAAGGTAACCTCTGAGGAAAGGCTGGAAGAAGGTGAGGGAGTGAGCCTGGGGGCAGCCAGGACGAGGCACATCCTAGACACAGGGAACCACGAATTATGTGCATAGGTCCTAAAGCAGAAAAGGAGGCCCAAGAGACCAGGGCAGGAGTGGACAAGGAAAGAGTAGAAGGTAAGGACAGGGGATAAGGGATGGTGCAGAGGGGATTCGTTCTTGGGATGGAAGCTGTTGCAGTTTTGAGCAAAAGAGTAACACGCCCTAACTGAGGTGTTGAAAGGATCACTCCGGCCGCTGTAGTGAGGAGACTCTGTGCGAGGCGAAAGAGACCCACTGGGCCCCTGCTGCAGTAAGGTAAGCAAGATGTGATGCTGAGCGGGATGATGGTGGTAGCAGGGCCGTAGTGACGTGGTGAGAAACCAGAAGGTTCTGGGGACACTGAAGGTAGAGCTGACCAGAACTTCCTCACTGCTTGGATATGAGTTGTGAGATAAGCAAACCAAAGAGGGCTCCAAGATTGGGGTTTGAGCAACAAAAGATGCAGAGGCTCTGGATGAGACAGGTTTGGAAGAAAAAAAATTTAAAAGCATGTATTGAGGGGTGCCTGAGTGGCCCAGTCAGTTAAGCAGCTGACTCTCGATTTCAGCTCAGGTTATGATCTCAGGGTCGCGGGACTGAGCCCCGAGTGGGGCTCCATGCTCAGGGAGGAGTCTGCTTGAGATTCTCTCCCTCTCCCTCTGGCCCCCCCACACCCCGCTCATGCGTGTGTGTGCTCCCTTTCTCTCCCTCTCTCTAAAAAAATAAATAAATCTTAAAAAATTAAAAAAATTAAAAAAGCATGTAACGGGAATTTTGTTACTCTGCTATATTACATATGCCGAAATCACTTCATATAATTTTGGTAACTTTCTTTGAAAGATCAACATCACTATAGGGTGAGTTTCCTTCCAATACATTCATTAGGTGAAGTACTTGGGAGAAATGAATTTGCCATACAAAATGTAGAAATGTTTATTTAAAATCCTGATTCTTGGTCTTCCTTGTATCTTGAGGACTGCTGAACAGCTTATTCTCTTATAACTTCGTAATTATATTTCTAATATAGAAAGACTTAACTTGCCTGGAAAGGTCCTGCTGCTGGTCCAAGCTAACCAATAAAAGTGCAGGGATACCAAATGGCAGTCACTCATTCCTGAGTGATTCTTCTTAAAAGAACCAGCTGAGCCGGAAAAAGGCCCCATCAATGGATGTTGGGATATATAAACGACATCCACCTCCTATAAAAATATCAATGTTAGAGCAAAATTCATGAAGCATCGCAAAAAAGTGCCAAAATTCAAGGTCAATCTCTCTTGTGACTTGTTTCTCCTTAGGAGAAAGCTACTGTGAAGATATGAAGGTAGGAAAGGTTGAATTCCTGTCTAGAGATTTAAATAATACAGATTTTTCCTTCTTGTACTTCTAAATTTATGTGTGTGTTTGGTTCTCTCCATTTATTCTGCACATTTGGCCACCAGACTTCTCTACGTGATCATTATCATTAATATGTGAGTTAGAAATACAAATTAGACTCAGCAGCTGTGCCCAAGGCCATTACTTCCTATAATTTGGCACAGATGGCCAAAAAGATGATTTTGGCAGAATGGCCAAGTGCTAACCACCTAATGAGGCTGCAGCCTCAAAACTAACTGATGGTAAATGCAATTTTACAGTTATTTCACCCTTCTCCTCTCTCTCTCTCTCTTACTCCCTGTCATTCTCTCTCTCTCTTTCTCCTTTATTCTCCTCTCTCTCTCTCTCCCCTGTCCCTGACATAAAAGGCAGAAAAATGCACCGTCTTTTATTTTTGGCAAAGTTCTAAACACAGCATTTTACCTGATTTTCTCTCTCTTTTTTTTTTTTTTTTTAAGATTTTATTTATTCACCTGACAGAGGGAGAGTGAGAGAGCACAAGCAGGGGGAGCTGCCGGCAGAGGGAGAGGGAGAAGCAGCCTCCCCACTGAGCAAGGACCCTGGGATCATGACCTGAGCCGAAGGCAGATGGTTAATTGACTGAGCCACCCAGTCGCCCCTTTACCTGATTTTCTAGGGAGGAAAAAGTAACCCAATACAACAATTCCGGTTCTGAAATGGTCATTCTTTAGGTCAAAAGACCTTTTTCTTCAACTCAAAAATATTCCTAAGTATAAAAAACTTTCCTGCAAAAAACAAAACAAAACAAAATCTTCCTGCAATAGGGGATTAAGCCGGTTTGTCCCTAACTCAGTGTCAGAGAAACCACCACAAAAGTCACGATGATGATTACATTACCAGGGACAAATAAATACAAGTATGACATCTGTCCTTTGCTCATACACACACACACACCTGAAAATGACTTCTCTTAAAGTTCTAATTAGGCAACATTCTCACCATGCGTAACTCTGATCATTTTCATAGCTGTCTAAAATTCATTTATAATTTCCCAAGCTGTCTAGTGGCAAGGTTCCTCTATCTCCTCATCTATATATAGGTGCTTAACGGTTTGCATATCTTTCCAAAATGCCTGATAATCCAAATGTTTTGATGTTTTAAGTAGACGATCATTAAGAAGGTCACAAAATTCCCCTCAGACATAAAAGATGCACACAAACACAGTCACACTTTTTCAGCCAGTCTCTAAGAAGAGACTATTGCCTTCCAAAGCCTATTAAAAACCTGCACAGCACTTTCTGAACCCTCCCAAAAATAAAGAGCAAATGACAATTCAAAACTATAACTTCTCTGCTCCCAAAATCCTGCCGTAAAGATCTTAGACTATTCTGCTGCAGTTCACTACTGACCTCTGAGATCAATGACTCATAAAATTTCATGCACAGTAGAAACAGCATTCTCCATTTGGCTCATAGAACTCCATGTTATCACCATCAATGGTCTAAATCTAAAAAGGTATAAACTAAAAGCATCTGATTTTATTTTATGCAGTAATATACATTTTAAAAATCAATCTAACAACTTCAGTGTTGGACATTGTAATGAGGACATTTATAAAAATGCTCTCCACGGCCATCCACCTGATTAGCTGTACACAAATCTGAGTGGAAAGTCGTAACTTCTTTTAGCAGGGAAGATGTTTTCACACATCATGACTTCTATCAAAACGGGGCACCTGGTTAGTAAAGAATCGCCTGCAATGTTTAAATGTCCATTGGGCATCCAGAGAGCTGTGTGACCTCAGAACTGATCTGACTTGCCATTTTTTGTTGCATGTGAATGATAAGAAAGCTGAGGCCCAGATCCAGATGGCATGGCTGATTCTAAGGAAGTAAGAATAAGAAACAGAGTGTAAGCAGGTCACTGTGCTCTAGACATGCAGCTCCTGAATTAGACCTATCTTGAGAATCACTCAGGCAAAGCTGAATATTCAGTGGCTCAGCACCAATGCAGATTCAAACACGATAAACACAAAGGCTCCAGGAATCTACATTTTTACAACAATTCCAGGTCATTCTGAAATTTGGCCTCGTTGCAAACCTCTGGGCTAGACTTACTTGTAGAACAGTGATAATATACAATATTTTAAAGCAAGATCCCAGAATGCATGATTTTCTAAAGCAAGGTTCCAGAATGGCCACTCAAAAGCACTAACAGAGCATTTTTAACATAAACAGAGCATCTTAAAAATATATCTTCTTTTGTCCTCGTGATTCTTAATGTTATCCCCAGTTTATACAGATGGAGACACAGACTTCTGAAATCAAGCTTCCCCCCGCAGAACAGAAAACTCAAGGAATCTGACTCTGAGTGCCCTTGCCCTCCCAATTCACATCATTTTGCTCACCCCAAGCATCACCTTACTCCACAGAAATACTACCAGTGAGGGATTTGCAGTTCTGCTCTGTGAGAAGAGCCTTGCAAAGGCTTTATCAACTCTGGCACTGCCATTAGGAGGCCTGGCAGCTGGGCAGGGAGGGAAATGTGGCTAGCTCCTATGAGATGATCCTCTCTCCTGGTGGAGATACTGGTGGGTGACCCTCTCCTGAAATTCTCAATACACACCCATCCCTCAGGTCAACTGTGAGGCTCCAGGTAAGGAGAGACACCTGAACCTAAGAAAAGCTCTGGCGTCAGTGAGCCCAAGCTTCCTAAATACCTGGGTTAACAGGGCATCCAACCCATGAGGTGGTCCCACTTGATACTGTGATGCAAGAGGTCCTCTTACATCCTTTCTTCTGTCTCTTAGTCAAAAGGGGAACAGTATATCCTTAGCTGCTGACTGAGGCACTGCAAGCTCACAACACGAACAAAGAATGATGGCAATAAAATTCTGAAACCATCACCAGATGGGTTTTTAAAAAAGAGGTCAATATAGAGGAAGCAGAAGAACTCTAATAATACAGTGACGAAAAAGAAAAATTCAGTAATCAAGGCACATAGTTAGAGGGTCTGGGAATTTTATGCCCCATTAGGCCCTTTACCCAGAGGTAAAGTATATCCTCAATTTCACAGACAATATGTAGGGCTGTTGGTGCCACATAGTTACACCATATAACTAACACCTCCTGTCCCAATTCCATGCTCACCAAACCGTTAGCCCCAGGAGAGAATGTGCTGGCCAAAGAATTTCACCCACATATGCAAACCCATTGACAGTTACATATATCATATATATTAACATTCCCTTTTAAAACAATACAATGTGGCAATAATAAATTAACTGTGGACTTCTGGTGAGCAACACTGATAGAAATCAAAAATGGACAACTTTGTATAAGATTACAAGGTCAGAGAAGGGGAATTTGTCATAAAACCCTACAGATGACACTAAGATTCACAAATTAGGATTTCAGTAAAAAGCCTAATTAAATGTTGTGTAGAGGGCGCCTGGGTGGCTCAGATGGTTAAGCGTCTGCCTTCGGCTCAGGTCATGATTCCGGAGTCCTGGGATCGAGTCCCGCATCGGGCTCCCGCTCTGTGGGGAGTCTGCTTCTCCCTCTGCCTCTCTCTCTCTCTCATGAATAAATAAATAAAATTTTTTTAAAAAAATGTTGTGTAGAAAGGCTTAAGGGCTGTGCATGGGTTTCTCAAATGACATTTGATCAATTAGGAAGCCCTATCTATAGGTGGTATTAAATACCTTCAAGAAATGATAAATAGCTTTGACCCAAAGCTGAAGAAGATAAGCTGGTCCCAAATTAAATCAGATTGTAGGTAATTAGTGTTTTCTTTTTTTTTCTTTTTTTTTTTAAATATTTTATTTTTATTTATTTGACAGAGAGGGACACAGCGAGAGAGGGAACACAAGCAGGGGGAGTGGGAGAGGGAGAAGCAGGCTTCCCGCCGAGCAGGGAGCCCGATGCGGGGCTCCATCCCAGGACCCTGGGATCGTGACCTGAGCCGAAGGCAGACGCTTAACGACTGAACCACCCAGGTGCCCCAGGTAATTAACGTTTTCATAGAAGAAAGAACCAAAACCTTCATTCCCTATTTCTTGAGGCTTGGAATTCTCAAAAAAACCAATCAGCCATATCAGCTCCTGGACATTAGTCTGGGAAAGACTAGTGAATCTTCGAAGCCAAAGGGTTCCTGGATTATATCTACAGGACTGCCTACCGTAGTGACAGCGTTAAAAAAAAATGTCTCCTTTCGGGGAATGTCAAACAGAGTAGATGAGGAAGCAAGTCACAAAGAGACGCTACCAAAATAAATCTCTTTCATTCAGATATCTACCTCAATTCTGAACCCAAATTTCCAAAATAATAACCATAGCTATCACTTGGGGAGTGGTCGAGAATATCTTCATATTTTAAGTAGACATTTTCTTCATAGTAAGATGATTTTGGTACCATCTTGGCTACTGTATTTTTCATTGTAGAATCCACACTTCCCTTTAACTAATACCCACTACACATCAAACCTTTTTTGAATTTAATTTTAATATATCCTCTTCTGGATGCATAGACATAAAAGAAACAGGTAAAGGATATTCTGTCTTTGACAAACGATCACAAATTTAGCATTAAACAATTCCCTAAGCCTCTTTTAATTTTAGGTCTACAAACTAATAGTACTCACCAACGACTAAAAATACAGCTGAATTGTTCAATTGCAACACATTTAAAGAAACACCAAAATAAGCACATAGGTACATATGCACCAACGTGCGGGTAGCACACGGAATAGCCTTTTCTGGAAGGAGGTGCTTTGTGATTGAGTATACGATAAAAACAAAATTTAGCTTGGTATATGGATTCCTAGAATCTACTGTTTGGGTTACCTTCCTATAATTACAGTTTTTTGTCATCACTACTACAAAAGTCACCAGCGCAGTGGATAGCTTGCAGGCCCCACCACTGCCTGGATTACCCCTAGTCCACAAGCTACAGGGGGGTGACCTTGAAAAAAGTCAAGACACACTGACCTCATCTGGACTCCTAGATAGTCAGAGAACTAGATGATATCAAAAAAGTAGAAAAATTACTCCACCTCTTGTGAGGATGAGTTGTTACTTGGTGGGGGTGGAGGAAGGGCAGATAGTGGTGCAGAGAACAAAGAAAAAAAAAACAGACTTAACTGGAAAGTATTCTCTTCGGGAAGCCTTTAATCCTATCTGACTTGAAAGAGAATTTGAGGAGTTTTTTCTTTGAGCCTGGTGAGCTCTTGACCTTTTCATAAAATTTACATAATTCTTCATGAAGGGAAACCCCTAGTTGTCCAGAAAAATGTAGGCAAATAGACCTTGACCTCACAGAAAGGCTAGGCAGTCTGTACCGGCCAAGTACTGGGTGCTGCTATTACTAATTCCATAGGGAACACAAGGGGTGCTTCTGAGCTGCTTACAGATGGGGACTCCTGAGGAGAACATTATAGAGCCCTGTGAGCTGCCTAGGCAGGACGAAATGGACCCTCCCTCCTTTTTCCTGTGGCCAGGCTGGGCCTCAAGGGCCTGTAGAAAAGAGGGGGAGGTAGCTTGCCAGGGAGGAAAGACACCAAGATACATGTCCCTGAAGGCCCACCCAAGCAGCCCACCACTCACTCAGAACTCCATTATACTAAGAGGCTAGTTCCTCTCTAAGGCTGGCAGACCACATTAAGACATTTTATATGGTACATGAAATTTAAGTGTATCCTACCCTCATGTGGAGGAAGGCAAAGGTAGGGCTGTAAGGAGAGGCAAAGGGAAAGAATTAGTAAGTACCCAAATTTTATTTTGCACCAGGCACTGTGCTAGATGTTTCTTAGGCATATTTTATTTAATCTCAGAATAGCCCTAGAGTCTAGGTAATAGAATTCCCATTTCAGAGATGAGGAAAACGGGGCCTAGAGGGGATATGTAGCCAGACTGTAGATAACAGAGCCAGGAAGTGTCACATTTAGTATCAAATCCAGGCCCCAAGGTTCATGTTCTATGGGCTGTGCCATGCTACCTTGCACATACAATTGAAGAACTAAACTCATAAATAATAAGGCTTCTAAGTAATGATTTAAAATGAAGTACCAGAGGGGCGCCTGGGTGGTTCAGATGGTTAAGCGTCTGCCTTCGGCTCAGGTCATGATCCCAGGGTCCTGGGATCGAGCCCCACATTGGGCTCCCTGCTCTGCGGGAAGTGAAGCAATCAGCCAGAATGGGACTACTTATTCGATCAATATCCTGTATGCCAAACCGGTTGTGGGGGGCGGGGCAGCGGGGGAGCCCTGTTTCTAAGTAGCTGGAACTGGTTCATCTGGCATGAAATGAGGAATATATGATGCCTCAAATAAACATGTAGAAAAAGTCAAGAGCCTATGAAAACTGCCAAAGATTTTCCTTCTTCATTTAAAAATCATCTTATTGGATCAGTAATTTCAACCTTGCAAAACTAATTTAGACAAACTTACAGCTTTCTGTGTTTTTGCCATAAGCGGAACTAATATGACTCCAAATTAAGTTTGCAAAAACCGTTTTTATATACAGTTCTTTCTAATCCAAAATTTATAACGTCGTATGTCTAAATCGAATTAAATTCAATGCATTAATGTACTGCAGTGTGCATGTGAAACAAGGCAAGAACAAAAAAAAAAAAATATGCAGTTAAGTTCGGTGCTTCCTCAGCTTAGGAAAGATCTCAGCGAGAAGGAAATGGGAATGAACAACCCGCTTAGATACGACGGGACCAGGGAAAGGTGAACAAAATAAATCCCATCTATTAAGTCCCAGTAAGAAGGAAAATAAGATGTTCTAGGATAAATTCACAAGTTCTACTCTCCACACTGAAAGACATTCTGAAATAATGTGAACCGGTATATAAGGACAAGGAAAGGGGAGTAAGGTACTACCTAGCACAGAGACTGTCTCCACTGGTCTATTGTCACTGTCACCAAAAAGCAAGGGTAGAAAGACAGACTCTTCACATCATTTGTTCAGAATATTTTCCATTACTTGCCACATAGATCCGTGAAAAGCAAATCATCATACCGGCATATATCGTACTTGATGGGAGTTAAAATCCCCCCAACTTTAAAGCAAACTCCTCTCATGCCAAATGTCTCCAGTGCTAGACTCTAGCTAGCTATGACATGTTTGTTTCATTTCATCCCGTTACCTTGTGCCCACTATTCTAACAGGTAGCTCTCCTATTCACTCCCTGCCACTCTAGTACTTAAAACCAAATCGGGGGGCACCTGGGTGGCTTAATCGGTTAAGCGTCTGCCTTCGGCTCAGGGAAGGGACCTGCTTCGGGCTCCCTGCTCATCAGAGAGTCTGCTTGTCCCTCCCCTCTGCCCCTTGCTTGTGCTCTCTTGCTCATGCTCTCTTGCTCTCTCTCTGTCAAATAAATAAATAAACTCTTTAAAAAAACAACAACAAATCTGACTTCTGCTTGGTTGTCACATTTTTTTCATATCTCCATTCAGGTAACAAAAATACTGACCCGAACAAGATGAAGAGCAGAGTACATTTATTGGTCACTCTGGGTATGAGTATATATTTTCAAATAGCTAACAAGCAGCTTACATTTCTCCTCACTTGTCCCACAGATGAGACTTCATCAGAGGTATATCCAACATCAAAATCTGCATCTGCCAGAGCCTCCCTAACCTCTAAGTCTACGGCCCTACTAAAAGAAAAAGTCTACATAAAATATCTATGTACACTTTCCTTCCACAGAAAAGTGGTATCATGAGAGGAAACCATGTGCCAGATGTTGGATGTTAAGAATACAGACATACCATAATAGTTCATGGGTATTTACTGTGTACCAGACTCTGTATAGAGAACATAATACTTTGTTCGTCCCTTGCCCTTACGTCAGTCTTTCAGAAGAATCAGTCCTATCTCCAGATTCTCCTCTATGACTACAAATCCTCTCTTGCTCTACTTCCTGCCACACACCCCTACTTCTGTGTTCTTGATGCACTCCACCTTGGAGACCATATTTCTTACCACAGCTTGTGTCATCCCTTCAGCAACAATGATACGCTCACCAATATCAGACATCACGAGCATGATCCTCTCTATTCACATTTCCAACTGACTGTCTCACAGAGCCTACCCTCTTTCCATAGCTGAAGGGATCTTCATTTACTAGAATCAAACCGGGCCGTCAGGGTCCAGCACTAATCCTCCTCCTACACAGGAATGATCTGATCTCCACAATCAGCACACTTTTCATTTTTCCCTGTGTCAGTGTTTCTATGGCATCTGGTATCACTATTACAGCATTTAACACACAACTGCCTCAAAAGCACAGTTATGTACATGTCTATAATGTCCATTAGGTAATCGGCAGAGAAGGAGAGGTGGGAAGTGAGGAGAGCTGCTGAGGTTTAAAGTTGTCTTTCATGGGTCTGGTTTAACTTCACATAGTCTCAGGTTCTCTATCTATACAATGGAAACAAGATCCCTACTGTGTAGGGACGTCAGGAAGACAATTTAGAAAGTAGTTTTCCATATTGGGGAAACATAGAAGGGGCTGGAAAAATGGAAACTGCCTGAAGCAGTAGCGTGTTTGCTCCGAATCCTTGAAGGCAGAGCTGTTACCTTCTAGAGCACCAAGCCAGAACTTTGTTACATTAGTATTAACTAACATCTGCATAGCGCTTTACTAGAGATGCAACATATTTCCATGAACTGAAAACTGAAATGCATTTATTCACTATTAAAGCATCCTTCTAGAGGGGGATTTTTAAATAAAAGAACTATTAGAGGCCACTGTGCAAATCTTGGCTTCTTTTATTTTTAAACTACATCTTTTTGGATCCACAAAAGAAATGACATAAATAACTCCTTTCTGACCCCACCAGGTCCTCTTCAGTGAAGTTCACTGACATCTCTGTAGTGTTAGTAGAAACATGAGAAGGTGGCAGCTTCTCAAAAGGTTTATGCTTCATTATAAGATGCTGTTATTGATGGAGTAAACAGCATTCTCTATGTCAGAGTCCTAGAAGTGAATATCCTTTGGGGGTTCCCATTCATGTTTTTGTTCCTTTGGAATATTGCTGTATTCTATGGTGGGTTTTAGCTAATTACCTAAAACCTTAATGAGAAGTTTTCATTGAAAGGCTCAGAATGCTCCTTTTCCTGACTAACTTTTTATTCTACCTCTTCCTACAATGTCACGTACTCAATCTACTTTTTCTATCATTTATGGTATATGCCCGGAAAAAAAAAAAAAAAATTAAGCGAGGAACAGAAGAACTTTTAAGCTATAAAGGCTTTTGTTTCACTAGACTAAAAAATTCCTCTTTTGGGGTATTTCATGTTCTTTTATTTTCTCTGAGGTATAAGAGAGAGGCCTAGGAACCCTAATAAACAAACTTGGACCTGTCTATTGAAGAAGGGATATGGCACATTTTTTAGATTTTAATATCAAAACCAGAAAACTCCTAATCACTCATATAATGATGGATGTATCTGATGGATGTAAGAGAAAAATAGTTAAGAACTGAATGAGAACTCAGTAACTATGGATTGCAACTGGCCTTATGTGGCCTAAATACACTTTTAATGTGGTCCTTATAGTTTATAAAATTAAGGGCATTTCACATAAAAATATGTAAGCTTCTGTTTCCCTTGAAAAACTAGAATGTTTTAGAGCTGGGGTGACAACAATCAGCTATAACAGAACTGGAACTGCCCTTTTTATAGTGGTTTGTATGTTCCAAAGGCCACAATCCACAACCTCTCTCCCACATGGCCCCCACTGGGCCTGCTGCACTCCTTATCTTACCTGTGCATTGGAAAGACAGACACAGGATGGGGCGCCTGGGTGGCTCAGTCGGTTAAGTGGCTGCCTTCGGCTCAGGTCATGATCCCAGAGTCCTGGGATCGAGCCCCACGTCGAGCCCCACGTCGAGCCCCACGTCAGGCTCCCTGCTCAGTGGAGAGCCTGCTTCTCCCTCTCCCTCTGCCTGCCTCTCTGCCTACATGTGCTCTCTCTCTCTGCCAAATAAATAAATGAAATCTTAAATAAATAAATAAATAAATAAATAAATAAATAAATAAATAAATAAATAAATAAATAAAACAGACAGACACAGGATTTTTTTTAAAGGCAAAGAACTTGGATCCAAAAAGGGCTTCCCCATTCACTAGCTCCGTGACCTTCCACAAGCTCTGAGTCTTGGTCCCTCAGCTTTAAACTGAAGATAATTTCTTGACCTCACAAGGTTGTTGTAGAGAATAAAAAAAAAAAAAAAAAAGGAAGCATAGGAAAAGTACTCTGTAAATTGTAATATAAAATAGTTGTCATCTTTACTCATTTCCCAGCCCCCTGTCAGTTGCATAAATGCCCTCTACCTGCCTCAGCTATTACTAGTTTCTTGCTCTTTATATTACTACACTCTGTATGGCACAGTTTAAAATCTAAATGAAAAGAATTTGATATATTTTCTTGCTTCATTTAATAAGAGGTAAACAGATGAACAAATATCAAAGGAAAAGAAAATGAACTGTTGAATGTCAGTGGATCTTTACTAGGTCATTTCTGTTCCTAATGAAGGTATGAAATTGGATAGCTGATCCGTTCAAGTGCTGTTTTCAGCTCACCCACCAGGCACCTGAGGCCTCAAAGTAAAACTGACAGCCCAGTCATTAGGGGTACTTGGGAGATAACCTCACCCAGTGCTCCAGTAAAGGACCCAGCCCAACAGAAACAAACAAACAAAAACCCAAAAGAACCTATAAAGCTTTCTCTGTGCCTCCTTCCTTTCAACATTTCAATATAAGCTCCAAAACCTTAGAATCTGAAGTAATAAGCCACAGCACAATTTCTACATCTATACCTATCAACATATAAACATATATGTAAAAAAATAAAACACTGAGGGACCTGAAAGAAAACAGAATCTTCTTAGAAATGAGCAGAGGTGCAGAAAACTGCACTTAAATGATGCAGTGGACATAGAAATGTTAGCAATGATTTTTGTCATGAGTGCTATCTCCTTACATTAGGAATTCACGGAGGTATTCCTGTTCTGGTCAATTTATAACAGATCATCCTTGTGTGGGGAACCACAATTAATTCCTCTTTCACTTTTCGTGTTAAGATAATCACGCCTGAGTGAACTGCAAGATATAATGTGGAAATAGAGGGAAAAGGGATTTTCACTGGACTCATTGTTCTTTACAAGATCACCAAAATGGGAGTAATTTATGATTCAAGACACAATCTGTTGAAAAATTCATCTGACGAATCCGTTTTAAAGCATACCATCAAGTGCATTACCCCTTTTCTTGAAGTTGAATGAAACCATGCCCAGAATACGTATTAACGATTGCCAAATTACCACATGGTCCTCACTGTGTATTTTATTTTTAAAAATCAAAATAAATAACAGCAGCATTTTAAAAAGCCAGTTATTTCAATAAATGTCCCAAGGCTGATGTTTAAGCAAGTCTCCTTGGCAACCAAGGAGCACAGTACATCTCTGGCTGGGGGAAGGGGAGAAGGCGGGGGAGCAACTCCAAGGTTGGTAGAATAAGTAACGGGAGTAGTAATTGCTCCCGCTAGACGACGACGCTGGTCGAGCTGCACCGGCTGCATACCCCTGAAATTTCAACTCCGGTCTCGCCCCCATGGCGCACCAGCAGCCTCCCACCCCCTCCCTCCGGTCCGCAGGCACCTACCCCGAACAGGTTACAAGGAGAGACTGGCTTACCCGATGGGGTGAGCGGTCTGCTGGGTTACGTATGTACCCGAGGCGGCAGCTCAGGCACCCGGCGCTCCCTGATGCACAACGGCTCTGCTTCTCCCCACGATGCTGAGGTTAAGAGAAACCGCAGTAGCTTCGCACTGTCGGTTTGGGGATGCAGTTGTGAAGACAAGATCGCTAGCCTGTAGGTCTGTGTGTGTGTGTGTGTGTGTGCGCGCGCGCTCCCCGCCTCTGCCGCGGGGAAACAGTGTTTGCTAGTAAATAAAAGGCAGCAGCCAGCAGGGCAGGTGGCGCGTCCTCGTTCACTCTGCCCCAGGCGGCCCCAGCTGCCAGGAGACGCGCCTCGGCGGACCCTGGGGCGGGCTCAGACCGTGAAGCGGCTCCGCCCCCTCCCGCCTCCGGCGAGCCCGCGCGCACGCCCGCCCCC
>NW_023270807.1:53692129-53883347 GCF_011800145.1 Mirounga leonina | reverse complement strand
CCCCTCCGCCCCTCTCCCGACGGCGAGCCAGCGCGCGCGCCCGCTCTCCCCGGAAGTCCCCCTCCTCCGCGCAGCCCCCCTTCGTGCTCTTTGGCACCTGCGCTGTGGGCTGCTGGGTCGCAAGCACAGCGTGGCGCCAGAGCTGCGCCCCCGCCTGCGACGGGCGAGACCCGGGAACCCAGCTTGCGTGCTCCCAGGTTCTCTTCCCAGGGCTGGGGAGCAACCTGTGGGAAGCGACACTGTGACCACGAGCACTGTCCCTCTCCTTCCGTGACCCTGACCCTACTGACTTGTCAAGTTCACATTGCCCCTATTCTTAGCCGCCCCTTTTCGTCTTCATGGTAGTGCTGAGTGTGATTTCACGGTAACTGAGGTTGGAGGTGAACCTAAGAAATAAGGAGGGGTATTTGGTTACAGCTAATTCAGCATTAACACAGCTAACAGACCACAGCCCAGAACACCTCCGTTAAATTCCAGGGCCTGACCCACTCTTGTACCAGTTGGGGGTCATTGATGTCATTCCTGTGTAAAACATGCTTACAATACACAGTTTAGCAAAGTGGATAATTCTAATAGGTAAAAAGATTCCATATTCCACTTTTGCATTGAAAATCTTTGTCCAATGTAGAGTTAAGCCATCAAGTAAAAGAAGAACGAAACTCTAAATTGGGGTAAACTGTATTTTGTAGAAGTTCAGGGTTTAAACTACTACAAAGATAGAATTTCACAGAATGTTAAGTCCTGTCTCTTGCAAGTTTGTGTTCTTCTACACTTGGGCTAGGAACAGCGCCTTGATCTACTTTGAGATGTCCTTAATATTTGTTAGTCTCAAGTCAATGGCTCAGCAGTTTTTTCACTTTCAGACCCATAGGTTTTGTGGGACTGTTTGCTCCCCCCACCCCTTGGGGCCTGACTCTCTGGATTCCGGTCCTTCATTCCCATGGTGTTGATATTTGGACTTTAGGACTCTGGGGACCTACTTAGCTAGCAACCCTGGAAGAATGACAACTGACTGCGAACATTAGTTGCAGTACTATTCTCTAGAATTTTTCATATGCAACTTGATATTTTTCATTGGGTGTGGTTTTATACCAGAAGATCAAATGGGAAAGCATGTTTAAACCCGAAATACTATCAGTGCTGTCAATAAACACTTCTTTAAGATTCATAAAATATTGGTCACTAAAGTGAATGCATTTAAAATTTTAAACCCATCTATATTGATTGGATTATCTGTTTGTTTAGAATAAACAAAAGGGACTTACTAAAAATAATTAAATTGAAAGAACAAAGAATATAACTGTATTTACATAGGGAAAAAAGTCTTTACGCCACCAACTCATCATCTGTGTGAGGGTCTCTTACTGTCCAAGATGGGTCTGTCTTGCACATCATAGGTAGTCCTACCCACTAGCACAATGCCAGTCACATATTAGGGGCTCAATAAAAATTGCTGGCTGACAGATATTGAGGAATTAAATAAGAAAATATATGTTAAGTGTAGAGTAAAATATCTAGCTCAGAGAGGGCTTTTTTCTCCCCTAAGGGACTCCTTAAGGTTGATTTAAAGTATAGATTTTTTTTAATTAAAAAAAAAACTTTTATTTCTCTAAAATAAGGGACTCCATAGTTTGTTAGACAACCATCAGAACCCAACACAAATGTATATTCTGGTATACTCTGTTACTAGAAGAGCAAGTAGATTTTAGGCACTATTTCTCTGCTTAGTACCGTTATATATGGTTGTTTTCCTCACAGAGAAAATAGCTTAAAACAATGCTTCCCCAAATCTGTTCTTTGAAATACTAGTCATTTGTTCAACAAGTTTTTTTTTTTTTTTGAACTCTCAGAATGTGTTAAGCAGTATAATTGGTGTAAGGCTTTCAGTTGTCAATAAATAGGCATTGTCCCTGTTTCAATGTAATGATATTGTGAGAGATAAGCTAAAGAAAGAAAAACATAAAGTATGGGTCCTTTGGCTGCAAAGTGACAAAAAAACTACTCCAGCCAACTTAAGCAAAAAGGAATTTGATGGAAGGATAACAGGAGTTCTAAGAATCAATGGGCAGTCAGCCCATACAACCAGGCTCAGAAGCCTGCAGGAGTCAGAGCAATTCCCAAGGGCACAGAAGCCGTGATAAGAAGATCATGTTGGGGCAGAAATGTCATGATCACGTGTCTTCCACTGCTGCAATGGGTACACCCGAGTCTATTGCTCTGTGATACTCCCAAGGTAGATTCTAGCTTCCAGTTGTCCTAAATTGTAGCTGGGGTAGGGAGGGACCCCTGATCAAGGCCCCACCAGATTTAAGACAAGAAATGGACCCTGGGTGGCTGGAAAGCAACATACATTCACAGAGGAAATAGGGAGCCCAGGTCAAATAAGTTGGGGTAACACTGAAAACTGGCTCCCTGTCACATTGTTGTATTACAGACTCTGAGATCTTGCAGTAAAGAAACCTCTTTCACTTTTTTTTAACAACTATCCTAGAGTTTGGTTGAGTACAGAATACTTTTTCTTTTTTAGCTTACCCCTTAACATACTTTAGGAAGCATTTCGGAACACGGTAGGTTTTTGTAGCTTTCTCTCCCCCCATCTCTCATCACCTTGCCCATGAACCAAGATGTGAAAGCCTAGCATAAATTTAGTGTTACCAAGCTTTTATAAAATCTATACGTGATGATCAGAGTTGAAACTGTCTCTAGACAGCTCAGATTTCTACCTAAAACTACATCATAAAAGAGAGCTATAGCATAGCTCCTTCTTCAACTCCAGAACAAACACCTGCTATAACTGCCTTGTCCCGTAGCAAATGAGAAAGTAAGTGTCATTCTTAATGCCACACTCATGGTTTTCTGTCACAAACCAGTAATGACATTAAGGAGTCCCTGGGCCAGATTTCTAATTCCCGGACTTCCAGACGGAACAGATTGTTATTAATTAGGCTAATACCGAATTTTACTTGGGGCTGATATTATCCAGTTTTTAAGCAGAAAATATGAAATAACTCTGGCTAACACCTCAATTTATTCAATTACCTATGGGTACATTTTGTAGCTAATTCATGCTATTCGTCAGGAACCAGTATCACTCAAAACCAGTTATACCATGGGAAAGTCTTTTACCATTAACATTTTGATTGTTTGTATTTTTTGCCACATTCTCTGGTGCCAAGCACTATTGTTGTTTATGTTGCTTTTAGTCTAATTCAGTCTAAGCAACTAGGCACATAATGGACACTTAGTAAATATTTACTGTGCTGAATAGAAAATAGTCCCTACCCACAAGACAGAATATTTTAATTGTAGTACTAAGTAGGTACAAACATAATGCAAAGGGATTCTCAGTCATTATTACAGTAAGGTAAATTTTAAAATAAATTTTTTTTCATGTATCAGATTGGCAAAGATGTAAGATTATGATACCTAGTGTTTGGGAGCATCTGGGTAAATAACTTTTGAGAATGCAAGTGGATACTAACATTTTGGATGACAACTTGTCAATATTTATACTTTTTTTATTTATTTTATTTTATTTATTTATTTATTTATTTTTAAAGATTTTATTTATTTATTTGACAGAGAGAGACAGCGAGAGAAGGAACACAAGCAGGGGGAGTGGGAGAGGGAGAAGCAGGCTTCCCGCGGAGCGGGGAGCCCGATGTGGGGCTCGATCCCAGGACCCTGGGATCATGACCTGAGCCGAAGGCAGACGCTTAACCGACTGAGCCACCCAGGCGCCCTATACTTTTTTTTAAATGCACATACCTCTTGGTATAGTAATTCCACTTGCAGGAATTTATGCTAGGTTTTTTTTTTTTTTTTTAAGATTTTATTTATTTATTTGACAGAGAGAGAGCGCACAAGCAGGGGGAGCGGCAGGCAGAGGGAGAGGGAGAAGCAAGCTCCCCGCTGAGCAAGGAGCCCGATGCAGGACTCAATCCCAGGACTCTGGGATCATGACCTGAGCCGAAGGCAGCCGCTTAACGGACTAAGCCACCCAGGCATCCCTATGCTAGGGTTACTGTTGGTTCACAAACTGGCCCTCGTACATGGAGGGCAAGGAGAGACCAAAGAAAAGAGGCAGAGCACTCCAAATTGCTACAGGGCAGGTTCACTAAGCAAGGGAACTTACGTAAGACACTTGCCTCTGGTGGCCACAGGACAAGGAGATCTCTGCCCCTGCCTGCTAGAATCTTAAAAGTTTATATATAGAGACCTTAACAGGGTTCAGTCATGTGTGCTATCCAAGACTATATCCCTACAGTGGCTCGCACTATGGGAAAGGTGCACTGAATGTACACTTCCAAGGACGGAGGAGGTGGTGAGGGGCCTCTAATTGCCTGGGTCCAGCTCTCGGGTCAACCAGTAGTCATGTCCTCTCCATGACCTCCTCCAACAGTTAGCTCAAGGAAAGTGCAAAAATGTTATGTGAAAGGGTACTCATGATAGTTTAGTAATATTCAAAAGAAAGAGAGGAAAAGAGGGAAAGGGATGGGGGTAGGGGGAGGGAAAACTAGAGTCCATCATGTGGAGACAGTCAAACAATTAGGATTTCAAGTGGCCATTAAAACAATTTAGTAGATGATGGGGCGCCTAGGTGGCTCCAGTTGTTAAGCATCTGCCTTCAGCTCAGGTCATGATCCCAGGGTCCTGGGATCGAGCCCCGCATCGGGCTCCCTGCTCCGCGGGAAGCCTGCTTCTCCCTCTCCTACTCCCCCTGCTTGTGTTCCCCTTTCTTGCTGTGTCTCTCTCTGTCAAATAAATAAATAAAATCTTTAAAAAAAAAAATTAGTAGATCTTTACACACTGATGCCAAAGACATATCACTGAGAGGAAAAAAAAGCAAGTTGAAAATTAATGGGAATATGATCTAGTTTGTGTAAAAGTAGAGGAAGAGAGGGAGGGCAGGAGAGAGATGTGTGTGTGATCATGTGTTTTTCCATTTTACTGGCTCGGGAGGAAAGGGGTGAATCTCAAGCTGGCTTCATTCAGTCCCCCCTACACTGGGACTTTCCCTGTCATACCACTATCATGGACCCTCTCATCCAGGAGGCTATTTCGCATACACCCTTGGCCATCCACAGCGTCAGGATGAGCCTCTCTCACGGCCCAAATGAGATCCTCTCTTGCTGGATCCTGGAGGGTGGTGTGACATCAGTGGGAAGGAAAATTAGCATAGCCTTTGACACAGGTGATAGTTGTATTGGGCTCAGCTGAATGAAGCCTTGGTGATGGGCAGTGCTCACAGTGGTAGAGGATGGCGTCTCTGGATGCCAACTTGGCTACCATCCAAGAATTCTTCTTGACCAGGCCCCTTGTCCTGGCTCCAGGGACTATACCCCCTTGTCATATCTTCACTATCTTCTCATCATTTTTTTTTTTATTTTTTTTTTAAGATTTTATTTATTTATTTGAGAGAGAGAGAATGAGAGAGAGAGAGCACATGAGAGGGGGGAGGGTCAGAAAGAGAAGCAGACTCCCTGCCGAGCAGGGAGCCCGATGCGGGACTCGATCCAGGGACTCCAGGATCATGACCTGAGCCGAAGGCAGTCGCTTAACCAACTGAGCCACCCAGGCGCCCTCTTCTCATCATTTTAACTCAAGGAAGCCTCCCCAGCGTGAGGAGCACGTCCCCTAGCCGTGTGCAGATGTCCCCACCCCACGGACGGTAGGAGAAAGATCCCCAGAGGCCCCTCTTTGGCTAACGGCGCGCCCCGCGGCGGGAAGCGCTACTCTCCCAGGTGGATCCGGACCAGGCCGTGCACCAGAAAGGCAGGCGCTGCGTCCCAGGCGCCCTGCGACCCCCTATTCGTCACACCCAGACTCACTGATTCACCGCAGTGCCGTTTTTTCGGGTGCCGCCCGCCCGACTGCTCGTGGCTTTTCTAGTGCCCCAAAGAGGTGGACCAGAGAGGTCCAGCCACTGGTGGGGAGGGTCTGGGAGGAATCGGGATGGGTGCCGCGAGGCTGGGGTGGGGGGAGAGAATGGGGCGGGCGGGGAAGAAGCTGGAGAAAGGCCCGGAGGCGAGGCGGGGCGAGGGGAAGGGTGGGAGGCGGGGTGTGCCTAGAGCGTGGGTTTCGGGAGGCAGTCCAGAGGCGGATGCAAGTGGGAATAGTTGTAGTGAGAATGATTTTTGAGGATCATTCCGGAAATGTGAACCTCTGTTCTTCCCTAAGCGCCTTCGACATCAGCAATTCAACAAACGTAAAACCTTGAGATTCTCCATAGAGCTAGATCTAGAGAATGAGATCGATGGACCCACGGACGGAAATCGAGTTTCTCTTTCTCTGAAATGACCCAGGACGCTCCTCTTCTAGTCAGCTCCTGTCCTGCTCCCCCACCCCCAACAACCTCTCATCGGACCTTCCCCTTTTGCCACCAGAAAGCTTTTCCACTCCTCCGCCTGCCTGCGTTTGCTTGGCGTCTCTGCCAGACCCAGGCGGTGGTGGCCGACCGCAGACTCTCTTGCCCTCAGAAATGATTCCAGTTCTCATGTGGGTGATCTTTTGTTTATCTCCACAGAGGTGATTAGTTTGGGGAACAAATAAAAGCACTCAGAATAAAAAAAAAAAAAAAAAAAGGAAGGCTCCCCAGCCTCCCAAGTTAGGAAGCTTTGTTCCTCCTCATCATGTTTTTTCCCTACACTGTTTCTGTTTCCGGGCTCATGAGACGCTGCTTGCCCTGGGGGCCTAGCCTTTTGAAACCCATAAAACCCAAATCTAGCTTGTTGTTTGTTTCCCAAACCTTTGTCTCTACTGTCACCCCTTCTTTGAAGCAAGT
This sequence comes from Mirounga leonina, assembly GCF_011800145.1. Classification (NCBI taxonomy): domain Eukaryota; kingdom Metazoa; phylum Chordata; class Mammalia; order Carnivora; family Phocidae; genus Mirounga; species Mirounga leonina. Next base: position 53,876,563 of record NW_023270807.1, on the reverse strand, counting down.
TTTGTAAAATGCTTACTTGGCTGAATGAGGAAGAGCCCCAAGTACTAAGAAACACCAAGAACAAAAACATATCTGTTACATCTAGAAATACCCTAGATGTGAAATTTTTATTCTCTCTGGGAAACGGGATCATGTGGCTCTTTTATTTCTTATTTTATACATTTCTGTGCTGTTTATAATTTTTATGACAAGGACAAATATAATGTATAGCATTAAAATGCTTTTGTAAATAAAAAGTAACACTTTTTAGAATCAACCCATAAAGGCGGGTATCATAGTACTCTCAATTGCATTACTGGCCAATGGTAGGCATCATAGTCAGAAAATAATTACTTAAACATGTTAGGAATCCTGACATCAATCAGGCCACATTGGCAACTACATCACTATGTCTACGTATAAGCTTGACGTGAGTGGAAGATTAAAAAACAAACAAATGAAAACACATATCAGTGGATCCTATACTCTAACACACGGCCAGGACAGACCAACTCTGATCCTATACTCTTTGCTTACTCTCCCTCTCTTTCTCTTGAGCCATGGTGACAAACCAGTCACAATATTTTGGTCGGAGTCTCCTCTACCAGTTATAGTTCTCTTGGCTTCTGAGTGGCAGAACCTGATTCTGGATCACTTAGGCAAGAATATACTTTATTAGAAGGATACTAGTGGCTCAGAGAATTGAAGGACTGGGAGAGAAAACCCAAATAACCCATCTTTGAGAAGGACTTGGAACCCAAATAACATCACTCCATTCAAGATGCAAATTGCCAGGGCAGTCTAACCGGCCCAGGCTAGGTTCTGAGCCCATCGCTCCAGGGTGGGGAGGTGGGGTGAGGGGAGGACAGGACCACGTGGAATGGGTGATGTTCTCTTACCTCAATAAGGGGCAAGGGATGCTGCACAGGTAAAAAACAAGAGCTGTTCATGATCTTTAACTTTTAAGTGGAGACCTACCCGAAGAATTTCATCTTCTCCTTTTATTATCTTCTCTCCTGATCCATTACTGCTGCAAAGCACATTTCAGGTTGAATCAGAATTGTTATTTTAAAATAAAACCATGAAAGTTCTTCTCAATGATATAAATTCTTACAAAAAGTGGTAAGTAACCTACTGCATGCAAAGATATCTCAGGGCCCCCGTTTCGATCATTTTCTCATGTTTAGGCCACTTATCATGGCATTGAAATTGAACACTTCGTAATACCTGAGAATTTTAGTTTCTAATTTTAGAATGATCTGTGTGGGATCAGTTTTCACAGGAAACTCATCCCTCTTTTACAGTAGCGTAATGTAGATTAATATAACTGACACTTATAAAATTCTAATTCCACAGCAGTAATGTATGAATTTAACCCTGCCATTAAGAAAAAAAAAATTGTTAACTTTATTCATGAACATCATCCTTTCATTCAAACTTTACTCTTTCCCAGTCACCTCAACCCAAAGGTAAAATAGGTCATAATAACTGTCAAAAATAACAAAAATACTTCTCCAGCTTCAGCCTGTCTGCTTAACAGAAACCAGCCACCCCACATCAAGTAGTCTCAGAGGTATCTCACCAAGAGCGCTGTTAACCTACCCAACATATCCTTAGTACCACACACATAGTAAGGGCTGCTCCCACTGGCACCTTGGACATCAGCTCTTTCCTCTTCACAGAGCCTTTTTTTTTTTTTTCCTGTCGCTCCTTTCTTCCAGACCAATGGTTCTCAGCCAAATGCAATCTTGTCTCTCAGAGGATATAATGTCTGGGGACATTACTGTTTTTTATGACTGGAGAGGGAGTGTGATACCATCATCTAGAGAGTAAATCCAGGGATGTGGCTAAACATTCTGCAAAACGCAAGACAGCCCCCCACACCCAGGAGTACCTGGCCCCAAATGTCAACTGTGCTGAGACAAAGAGACCCTTCTCTAGATTCCAACCTGAGTTGCAGAGAGCCAGCCTATGGGACTGTCTGAAGAACAAAAGATATTCTGCCCTCAAAAATCAGTCCTCTGGTATTTTTATGTTAAACATGGTCCTCATCTCTGGCTTCCCTTAGGATAACAGCACTCCTGCAACATTAAAGATAGGATTGCCTCTGTAGGGAAGGTAATGATCATTTGGGCCTTTGAGCAGGAAGTGGTCCTGGGGTCGTGGCTACTGTTTTCCATTACCAGTACTTTTCTCCTGCCTCATCCTTCTTCTGGTAACAAACCCCCTACCTTGAACCCATGGGTGGGCATGTAACTCAGGTCAGCCAGACAATAGGCCTTTACCAGGATGTTTTTCTTTACTTTTCTTTTCTCTTCTAAGTTTATTTATTTACTCTCTACACCCATTGTGGGGCTCAAACTCAGAACCCCGAGATCAAGAGCTTCGTGCTTTTCTGACTGAGCCAGCCAGGCACCCCAGGATGTTTTTCTTTTTAAGTCAAGGAGAGAGAATTTCTTTTCTGGTCTGAGACTATAAAGAAAGAGGCCGGGGGGAAGCATCTTGAAACAGTGAGGCTATGATGTGGAGAGGAGCAGAGAAGGAAGAAAGCAAGGAAAGAATAGGGAGAGAGAGAAAGTGATAGTGTTCTCATCCCAGGTCACCCCAAGTCCAGCTCCATCCTCATACTTCCCACCATTTGATTTTGTGTGCAACTTGTCATCTTCTGTTCAAACTAGGTTAATTTGAGTTTTATCATTTCCAACATAAGAATCTTGGCTAATATGCCTGTCTTCAGGATTGTTCATTTGACAGTAATTCATTGACTTGTACATTTATGTACAAACAGTTTATGGGGGGGGGAGTCCTTAATGATGACCACAAAAAATAGCTCACTCTCTCTCTATATATATATATAAGAAGGGGAAAAATGGCATATGATCCCAGCCATAAACAATAGGTTTTATTTAAATAAGTATAGGGAAGGAAAAAAGCTTTTCCTCTACCTTTTTATATTCTGTGACTGAGACCTATGAATGAAACTGACAAAAGATAGGTTAACAGAAAAAAAGCATACAAATTTTATTTGATGTCAGTATTTTAATGTTTATGCACACTGAAGCCTTCATAGAAAAGAAGGGAAGGCCTAAAGAAGTGGCTAGACCCTGGGGTTTATATACCATTTTAACAAAGGACAATCAGTTCTGGAAAAGTGACAAGATAAGGGAAAAGGAGTTTGGGTTTCTAGGGGTGGTAAATTATGGGAAGGTAAACATAGGGGGGAACTAATAAAAGGTAAGTTTACTCTAGTAAGGTTTATTTGTGCAGACTCATGGGGAACGAATGAGAGGTAAGGTTATTCTAGTAAGGTTTGTTTGTGCAGACTCATCTCCGTATTGACTTTCTGTCTCCAGTGATAAGAGTTGTTCTCTTTCTGCTACAGGAGAGGAGAGGGGGTGCACCTCCACAAAGGGAAATTTATGTCCTGGGTTTAAACCCAAAGAAGGAAGAAAAGAAGCTCCTTGTGTGTTTGCTGTTTCTTGATTGCGTTCAGCAAAAAAAAATAATCCTTAGGCCAAAGTGGCATATTTTGGAGTGGCATGTTCTTTTTTTAAGATTACAGAGCATTATTAATTCTCACTCTTGCTACTCCCAATTCTGTGAGTATTATCCATCCCGGGTTTTTTTTTTTTTTTTTCTTCATGAATAAGTACTCAGCAATTCACCTAATTCACCAAGAAATTATTGTAGAATTGGGGCTGAAATCCAGGTTTCTAGCTCCTGAGCTCAGGGCCCTTTCCTTGAAAGTACAGCTTCTTCTGAGTGGAGTAAAGAATCACAAAGAAGACAAACTAGGCCCCTCCTTCTACCAAGCTCCCAGGGTACCTGGCATGTATCCCTGTCATCCATTGTCAGAAGTTACTGAACTTTTGTGGACATATTTTAATGTCTTTCATTAGGTTGTGAGTTCTTCAACAGCATAACCATTGTTTTACTCATTTTATGTGGTCTTACTTTTTGTACCATTTACCATGCCCAGCACAGGTATTAGAAAAGCACTCCATAAATATTAGGACATGGACATCTTTGAGGATGATGGATATGAGTTAAGAAGCCGTGAAATAAAAAAAAATAGCTTTAGGCCCCATTGTGATTGAATTGTACATTTCAGTCGAGGAATATCTAGAAATCCCTTCAGTAAAGTAGATTGGGGCAACATTAGGGAAGCTATGAATGCCAACCTAGATGTTTGTAGTTTCGTCAGGAAACACAGGTGACATTCACTCTTTCTCTCTTTTTTTTTTTAAGATTTTTTATTTTTTTATTTATTTGAGACACAGAGAGAGAGAGAGAACACAAGAGGGGGTAGGGTGAGAGGGAGAAGCAGACTCCCTGCCGAGCAGGGAGCCTGATGCAGGACTCGATCCCAGGACTCCAGGATCATGACCTGAGCTGAAGGCAGTCGCTTAACCAACTGAGCCACCCAGGCGCCCTTTTTATTATTTTTTAAAGATTTTATTTATTTATTTGAGAGAGAGAGCATGAGAGGGGGAGGGTCAGAGGGAGAAGCAGACTCCCTGCCGAGCAGAGAGCCCGATGCGGGACTCGATCCAGAGACTCCAGGATCATGACCTGAGCCGAAGGCAGTCGCTTAACCAACTGAGCCACCCAGGCGCCCTCACTCTTTCTCTTATGAGGGTTGATCTTCCTAATGGTTTGGAGGAAAGGTTCTTGTCATTGTCTAGGATTTAGGTGCTAGAAATGTGGAACACAGTGGGGACTGAGGAAATGGAAGAGAGGAACAGTGTTGGGACTATGACTAAATAAATACCTTTTCCCTCATGAGGAGAATGATGTGGGGTGACCTGGCTGGGTACCTGCTCAGTGGGTTCTGGTGAAGAGAGTTAGACTAATCAGTTTATTTAGGAAAGCCAGGTTTCAAATGCCAGCAGGATTAAATACGACCAATATCCAAGGGCCAAAGGCAGAATCACAGCTAAGGCTGCAGAGTCGAGGATTTGGAGCCAGCTGACCAAGGAGTCAAAGGCAAGCAGGTTCTTGGCAAATGCAGAGGGTCCTCAGTGATGGTGATAACCCTTTAGTTGGTTTCCCACTGTATTACCACAAATACGGAGGCTTGAAGCAACACAGATTTATTATATCACAGTATATAGACTGGAAATCTAACATGGGTCTCATTGGGCTAATATCAAATTGTCAGCAAGGCTGGAGGCACTAGGAGAGACAATCTGTTCCCTTGCCTCTCTGCCAGCTCCTAGAAGCTGTCCACATTCTTTTGCTCGTGGGTCCTTTATCCTCAAATCTAGGACCTTTGGGCCAAATCCTTCTCACGCTGCTGTCTCTCTGGTTCTCTCTCTTCTACCTCTAAGGACCCCTGTGATTACATTGAGCTACACTGGATAATCCAGGATACTCTTCCTCTTTTAAAGTCAACTGATTTGCACCATTAATCCCATCTGCATCCTTAACTCCCCTTTGCCATGTAAGGTAACATTAGGACATGGACATCTTTGAGGACCATTGTTCTGCCTACTATGCCCTTCCCCCTGGTGGAACGGAGCTAGGCCTGGCCTGCATGATGAAAAACTTAGATGCCAAGGAAAAACCTAGAGATCATCTAAGCCAGGCTACTCTCAAAATCACTGCCTTCTCTCTGAATTTTTTTCTAGTCATGAACAGTTAACTCTTATGAATTTAAGATGGATGATAATTTATGAAAATAAAGCTTACATAGTGCCTTTCCCCGTGCATCCAGACTGTGGTATGCTGGAGCCAATGTGTACCACCTGCAAAAAGTTACTGTTCCATTTTCAGGAATTTTATAACATCAAGTTGACATTAGTCAAGGTAGCACTATTTACACTGTGGACGTGATCAAATGCTACAAATTCGAGACTTTCTCCCGGGAGATCCTGGTGTTACACATTTGCCATACCACTGGTATGTATGAATTTAAAAATGAACACCAGCAACAGTCAGGATGGGCCCCACATTATATTTCAGTGGCTGGCTATTACAGTTAGTTTGAGTCTTCCTGCCAATGCCAGGACCAAACAGATCACAGTGTTGTCTGATTAACTGCTGCGTCCAATAGGATATGCAGGATTCAATTTATTAGTTGCTGGGGTGTTGCCAAGGGTAATTAGAGTTATGATGTATACAGAGCAGGTATGTCAGGAAGGCCATTTCGTAATACTTCATTAATGCTCCTTCCTAATCTTAGCAAGGTTGTAAATATCCACAAACCCATGCTTGATGAGGGCTCAAAACCTTCAGAGTTGGTCCAGGACATGGAAGCAGATAGCAGGAACATGCTGGAATCATATTTTTTTTTCTAAAGATTTTATTTATTTATTCATAAGAGACAGAGAGAGAGAGAGGCAGGCTCCCCGCTGAGCAGGGAGCCCAATGCGGGACTCGATCCCAGGACCCTGGGATCATGACCTGAGCCGAAGGCAGATGCTTAACCATCTGAGCCACCCAGGCACCCCATGCTGGAATCATATTGCATCAACATTTTTTCAGTCAACAAAAAATTCTGAGCTTCTACCAGAAATTCGGAATACCACATCAAAAATGACAGTGTGGTTCCCACTCCCACAGGGCTCACAAGCTACCTTGGTGAGAAGTGTGTGCGTGTGTGTGCAGGTGGTGAAGAGAGAAGAAACAGACAAATGAAGAGGTGATTACAGGACAGGGTGACTGGTTCATGGAGTTACTTACAAGGTCAACTCACTGAGACTTCCTGGTCAGGCAAGAGGTCCTGGAGGAAGTGACATAAAAACTGAGTTCTATAAGAAATAATAATAATCTCTAATATTTATCGAGTAGCTTCCACTCTTCAGGCGAAGTCCTAAGCACTTAAACACACTTTACTTCATTAAGTTCGTCTGATACCCTTGAGACAGGTATTATTATTATCTTTGTTTCACAAATGAGGAAACTCAGGGTGCCTGGGTGGCTCAGTCGCTTAAGCGTCATGACTCTTGGATTTGGCTCAGGTCATGATCTCCGGGTTGTGAGATCGAACCCTGCATCGGGCTCCATGCTCAGTGTGGAGTCTTCTTGGGATTCTCTCTCTCCCTCTCCCTCTGCTCCTCCCCACCCACCCCCCAGCTTACGCTCTTTCTCTCTAAAATAAATAAATAAATCTTTTTTTTAAAAATGACGAAACTAAAGTACAGCTAAATTAAACAAACTTGCCCAAGGTCTCCCAGAAAGAGGTAGAAGTAGGAGGAGTTAGCCATTTTAAGGGAAAATAGGGAGAAGAGTGCTCCAGTAAAGGGAACAGCATATGGAAAGTCCTGGTAGTTTCCAGGAAAAGAGGAAGTATTTGACCAAAGATTCAAGTGGAGGGTGATGAACTACAGACAGAGAAAAGCCAGACAGGGTTGTGAAGGACCTGGTAGGCAGGTTTATCTGTCCATTTGTTAATCAGGGTCGTGAGTGAGTTAGCTTACTTTCAATAGGGCAAACGTAGCATTAGTATAGAGGCAGAGGGACGGAAGCTAGTGAGGAGGGTATAACCCAGGAAAGAGAGGCGAGGGGCTGAACATGGCTGATGTAGGGGGTACACACGGGGTAAGAGTAGAGGACACTGCCCAGGTTTCTGCTTTGGGCCCCTGGAGAGATGGTGATGCCCATCACTGAGATGAGGGACATAGGAGGAAAGGCAGTTTTGTGGGGAAGATGATGAGTTCAGGTTCAGAACACTACATCTGAAAGGCCCATAGGACACGGGCGGGGAGGTATCTAGGAAGCAGGTGGCTCCCTGGCTTTGGTGCTAAGGAAACTGGGGTGACAGATTTGGGTATCATCAGAATAAAGGTGAGAATTGAAGCCAGCAATGGAATGAGATTACCCAGGAAGGCGGTATAGAGTGAGGAGTGTTGAGAGCTTCAAACAAAGCACTGAGGAAATCCATATTTAAGGGGCAGATGGAAGAGTGGACACCACAAGGAAATGAAGGACAGGCCAGAGAGGTATTTGGGAAAAGAACATCTCAAAAAGGAAGGCATGTCCAACTGTGCCAACTGCTTCAGAGAGGTCAAGTAAGACAAGGAAAGAAAAGTGTTTGTTGGATTTAACAGTTGGGGCTTTGTGTTATGCTTGGAAGTAGTTTCGCTGACGTGGTAGAGATGGAAGCCTGTTGGCCATGGACCTGAGGCATGAATAGGAGGCATGGAAGCGGAAATAGGAAATGTAAACAACACTTCCAAGAGATTTGACTTTATCAGAAGAAGAGATCTTAGGTAGGAGGTGGGGGAGACAGTGTTGAGATTATTTGAGGAGTCCTGGCCACATTTAAATGCTGGTGGAAAAGAGACGAGCCAGAGAGTTCAAAGAGTAGACAGTTCTCGATGGAGAATCATTTGGAGTAAAGAGTTAAGAACAGTGAGGGGGCGCCTGGGTGGCTCAGTCAGTTAAGCATCTGCCTTTGGCTGAGGTCAGCATCCTGGGGTCCTGAGATCGAGCCCCGCATCAGACTCCCTGTTCACTGGGGTGTCTACTTATCCCTCTCCTTCTGCCCTCCCCCCACCCTGCCTCATGCTCTCTCTCTTTCTCTTCCAAATAAAAAAAATAAATAAAATCTTAAAAAGAAAAAAAGAAAAAGCACAATGAGAACCAGAGGAGAGGTTGAAAGCCCTTGAGAGATTTGGGGTCCCTGAGCAAGTGCGAGGGTCAGGCTACAGGACTGGTGGACAGGTAGTCTCAAAGTGCACAGAGAATTCTTTCTCTTCACAAAAAGCACCAAGCTCTTCAATCATGAAGGTGGAAGACACAAGAAATGCCAGTAGAGTTTGGATTATATACACCTGTGAAAAAAACACCGCCTCTGGCTTGGAAGTCAAGCCTATCAGCCTGGCAGGGATACGGGCTTCATGAACCATGTCTGTCTTGAAGTTGTCCTCATGGCCTGAAGCCCTGCCTTCTAGACTGGGAACACCCTCTCCCGGGAGGGACAACGGATGGAGCAAGGGCCAGGAATGCTGGCACCAGCCATCATTACAATATAATCCACAGTCAGTGAGCAAATCGTGGACAGTGCCCTACAGAACCACAAATCCAAAGAGAAGAAGCAGTTACCAAAAGCCAGCAATGGAGGTCAGGGATTTGAAAGATCCAGAGAGAGGATAGAAGGGGAAGATAGATAGACCAGGAAAGCTCCAAGGAGTAAGAGGAGGGACATCTGGCTGAATACTGGAGAGGAGTGCTCTTCCTGGTGGAGAAGGATTCTACTTGTTTCCAGCAGTGCAGGTTGGAGGAAGTAAAGGGGAAGATGCCAACAGGCTGGCATGTCACTGAGTCGCTTATATCAAAGGTGCATAGAAGGAAAACAAGAGCTACCGGGAAACAACGTACTAGTTTTCCTAACGTTTGATCAAGTGCCTGAGAAACCTCAATGCAGGGGCAAAACTGAGTTTGAGCCCTGGGCCCAGATTTAAGATTAAACTGAGAGAGGCATCCTATGTCTCCTCTCCGGGATCTGCCGATTTGACTCCCAAGCCCTAAGTGTAAGATCTCACCATGAGCTGAAGGAAAGCCCACTCTGAAGGTCATTCACATGGCCCAGGGCTAAAGTCAGGAGAGGCCCCTGATAAAAACCACTCCCACCCCTTATCCCATTGCAGGGTGGCTGGTGAGCATGAGTCAAGCCCAGAAGCTGCAGCGTCTGCAAGGGGCTTTTGACTCCATCCCTAACACTGTGATGTGAATGGATGTAGCACGGAGAATTAGCCAGCTGCCTCTTGGCTGTGGAGCTAGACGTGACCAAGCAGGGTAGCTGGACAGGCCTGCCTTCTCCGGGAGGAAGACCAAGGCCTTTGACAGGTCTGTTTTCAGGATGGCAATTAGAACTACAGGGAAAGAACAAAGTTCAGGCCTGGATCCTGCCTTTAAGGCCCAATAACTTCACTGAAAAGAAAGTGGCCTAATGAATGTTTACGAGATGACATTAGTCATTCCTCCTGCTTTGAGTAGGAGCTAAAAATGGGGTAAAAAGTGAGGTTCATCTTCTCTGCCATAGGTAAGGAGCTGAATCAAGCCCACTTTCCCCATAAAGAAGAAAGGAAATGGGACCTGATTGAACAAACAAATCATTTAATTAGATTGAAAGAAAAATTTCTTAATGATTAAGAATGTATGATGGGTTGAATTTTGTCTCCACCCCCCAACACACAAATTCACAGGCTGAAGTCCTGCCACCTAGTACCTCAGAATGTGTCCTTATTTGGAAATAGAGTCATTGTAGATGTAATTAGTTAAGATGAGGTCATACGGGGGTAAGGTAGGCTCCTAAGCCAACATGACTGGTGTTCGTATCAAAAGAGGAAATTAGGACATAGACATAGAACTCCATGTGAAGATGAAGGCAGGGATGAGGTGCTTCTACAAACCAAGGGACACCAAAGATGGCCAGCAAACTCTCAGTCGCTAGGAGAGAGACCTGGAACGGATTTTCTCTCCAGCCCTCGGAAGTAACCCCACAAACACCTTGACCTCAGACTTTCAGCCTTCAGAACTGTGAAAGAATAAATTTGGTTGTTTAAGCCACCCAGTTTGTGGTCCTGTGTTACAGCAGTCCCAGCAAACTACTACAGAATTTCAAAGTACTATCTGTATACTTTTAGAAAGATACTTCAAATCTGGTTGTCTTGTTAAACTATTCATATGATTAACCATATTCATTTTATAATACATATTCACATAGAATTAACCATGCATAATAAACAAATAACTATAATTTTAGTAAATAGCAGTATTTTATGTAAAATTAGCCGTTATTGGAGCACCTGGCTAGTTCGGTCAGTAGAGCATGTGACTTTTGATCTCAGAGTCATGAGTTCGAGCCCCACTTTGGGCGTGGAGCCTACTTAAGAAAACAAAAAAATAAAATTAGTCTTTATTTATCCAGGACAGCACTTGTTTGAGAGCCAAAGCTTAAGTCTCTTCTAGTGTTATGTGTCTCTAATTTTATTAACAAAGCATGTGCCAGTTCTAATTGCTTCATGGTAATCCAGATCATATTTCTATTAATACTGAGGATTTACCTAAAAGGCTTAAGGGATTACATGTGGAAATGCAGCAAAGATTGAGGAATAAACCAGTAACTTCCATTAAGACACAACTGATTTTTAAAATAAACAAAAAAATGTAAATTTACATTTTCTTATCAGCAACAAACCTTTTCTAAGCACGTAGTGTTTACAAATCACCACATAAACTGCTGTAGATATATAGTGGCGAGTGATAATGATTCTGCCCCATGAGTCTTTCACCAGAGTTGGGAAGGCCAATGCAAAAGTAAAAACAAGAAACAACACAATTTAGAGTGTTCACATACAATGCAATAGATCCTACTGCTTCTCAAAAGTACTCTTTACATTTTCTCTCATACACAAGGGAGCCAGCCCACACATCCTTGGATAGTCTCTTTCAAGTAACCTCTCTGACTAAGCCACAGAAAGGGGAAAGTTTTTTGGGTTTTTTTTTTTTTTTTTTTTTTCTGATTTTCTTACTTTAACGGGCTGTGAGTATTAGAAAAACGTAAGCAGCCATGAGAGCAAAGCAATCTCTTCATGTATTTTCTTACTTTTTAGAGTTGCATTTTGCTATATAACTAATACTCTCCTTTGAAGAAAAATATTATGGCTCTTTGATTATCACTGCATAGCTAAGGACCCTCCTTAAACATAGTGGTTTAAAACAACAATCATTTATTATTCTTTCACTGTTCTGTGGGTTAACTGGACTCTGCTGGGTCGTTCTTTTGCTCCATGTGGTGTTGATTGGAGCTATAGTGATCATGATGTTCTACTGGCCTGGGATTGTCAAGACAGTTTACACACATAGCTGACATTTGATGTTGGCCTACCTGTTGGGGCTATTACTTGGAATATCTTAGTTTTTTCCCATGTGGTCTCTCATGCGGCTTGGGCTTCTCTACGACAGAATAGTCCCAAGAATGTTCCAAAAGTGTGATAGCAGAAATCTGCAGATCTCCTTAGCCTGAGCCTGGGAAGTGACTTGGTCTCTTCCACCATATGAGGAAAGTTTTATTTCTTTTTTGCACTATCTTCTGTTGGAATGTTTATCTTTCTCTGCCCCTAGGATCAGGGCTATTAAAAACAGGCAGGTCCTAGGTGTGGGACTTCTCAGGTGACACTCTGGGTTCCAAAGAAGGGAAACTCTCTGGAAGGGGTGGTGTTGTGGGTGATAAAGACGTCTGCTCTGGACGCAGACACCTAGTGTAGCTCTTCTCTCCCAAAGTGAGCGGATGTTGTCATGGGGTCAGGGAAATTCCATGTCACAACAGAACGTGGGTAAATGGTAGCCTGGCTCATTTCTGGTCTTGGAACTCCTGGCACATACCTCTAGTTCTCTGCCTAGCACCTCTCTTTTCCCACCTGTCACCTGTATGGAAAAGTACAAAGTACTTTAAAGCTTTCTTTTTTTCTTTTTCTTTCTCCACTTGACTTTTATTATTTTTTTCACTAACATATAATGTATTTTTTGTTTCAGGGGTACAGGTCTGTGATTCAGCAGTCTTACACAATTCACAGTGTTCATCATAGCACATACCCTCCCCAGTGTCCATCACCCAGCCACCCCATCCCTTCCACTTCCCACCACTCTAGCAACCTTCAGTTTGTTTCCTGACATTAAGAGTCTCTTATGGTTTGTCTCCCTCTCTGGTTTCCTCTTGTTTCATTTTTCCCTCCCTTCTCCTATGATCCTCTGTCTTGTTTCTCAAATTCCTCATATCAGTGAGATCATATGATCCTTGTCTTTCTCTGATTGACTTATTTCGCTTAGCATAATACCTTCTAGTTCCATCCATGTCATTGCAAATGGCAAGATTTCATTTTTTGATGGCTGCATAATATTCCATTATAGACACACATACACCATATCTTCTTTAGCCATTCATAAAGCTTTCTATTCAAAACTACCCATCCATCTTCTTATTAATTATACAATTCCAGCAGGACAATACTGCTGACATTCTATGTCTAACTTTTCATGTGTCCAAATCACAACTGCAGCCCTACATACAAAAGGCATAGCACTTTTAAATCTTTTCTGAATGTGCTGATGCCCTACAATAGCTCTAGTTTCCTTTTCTCATTAGCTCTCAAATGCTGAACTGAAAATAATTCCATCTAGTAGGAAAGAGCCCTCGATGAGGAATCAGGATACCTGGATTCTAGTTCTAAACCTGCCCCTACCCATCTGGAGAAGCTCAGGTAAGTCACCCCATTTCTCCTGAGTCTGTTTCTTCATTCATTATGGAGCTAAGAGATGAGACTGCCTTAGCTAAAGAGTAATCCAGAACAAGGTGAGCAGGGTAGCAGATTGGCTCTTTTTAAAACTGTGGGATAAGCTGGGATGCAAAGCATAGTCCAGAACCAAAATCAAGACCAATCACACAAGGTGTTGAGTGTAAAAACTGGGTCATTAAATCCAGAAAGACCCTAAAATTAAGCTTCATGACACACATGTGAAATTCCATGGCAGAGCAGTTAATTTAGGCGTTTTTTTTTCCTCTCTGCAGGAAAAACAGGAGTGTTTTTCTCTATGCAGTGTCTCTATGATTACTGCCCTTGACTTGGTGTGGTTCTGGTAGGGATGCCTAATACTCGATCCCAACTGAAAAATGGGCACATAACCCACTTCAGGTCACTTAGTGTCCCTCTTGCTAAGAATTTAAATCTGGGGCAGAAAAAATTCCAGCAGCAGAAGGCAACTGGACTTGATTCAGCAAATGGTAACATCTCAGTCCTCCTGTTGTGAGACCCTCTAGAGCTGCCCCTGTAAAGCATTTCCTTTATCAGGTCTCAGTACCCTTCAAAAAAAATTGTTTTTTCTAAAGTGGGCATTCAGTTTCTCTTGTTTCCACGAAGCAAACAAAGTGTATCCTCAAACACTTAGAATTCAAATAGGCATAAGTAAAAAACTTTGGTCTTTACGGGCAGCCGAACTCCTCCAGAGAGTGGCTAAGATCAGGAAGGACATATATCGGAGCCTGCACTCGGAAGTGGGAGTGGGAGGGGGCAGGGGCGGGTAGTCAGTGGACTGTTTCTCATTGAGAAATGAGCTGATTATGCCAGATTATTTCTAAGCTCTAACATCCTATGATTCAAAGTGATCAACTCCATGGCCCAAATGATTAGTGCGATGTTTAAGTGGGATGGACAAAGAGAAAAGGCTTTGTCTTTTTCTTTTTTAGTCTTTCTATTTTTGGCAAGGGCTTAGTGGACAGAAGGATTCAGAAGTGTAGGGTGACACATGAATCCAAGCAAGCACTGTAATTCTGGACTGTAAGCGCAGAGGTGACAGAACCCTGGTAATAACACTCACGTGACATTGTTATATCTCACAAATTAATCTGCCAAATCATAAGGTAAGTTTATCGCTAAATGTATAGATTTATTCTTGGACACTTCTGTGTGTGTGGCAGTCTTGGCGTTTTCCTTTTCCAGGAATATTCCTTGATGTTAACATCAGCTTGTACTTTTGTACCTTGGGCTATGGTGACACAGAAAGTCCTTCATTCATCTTGAAATTTCTTCCAATTTTTCTTGTATGCTACCAAGGAGTACATTTGCCTGGCAACAGAAACACAGATACACCATTGGTTGCTTTGCTGGCCTGTGATCCTTTTTGGGGGTTTTATGGCTTAGCTGTTCTAGAAGGGACGACACCAATACACACAAGTACCATGTTAAGCATGTTTCTGCCTCAGAGCCTTTGCATTTTCTGTTCTGTTGGCCTGGAACGCTGTTGGAGGGGGTTATCAAGAAGACATTACCACCAGTTGACCTGTGAGCTGGACCTGGGTAATTGGAGGCTCCCCACCCTCTCTCCCGTCCTTGTCACAAGCAAGGCTTGGGGCTGCCTAGAAAATGTTCTTTTTCCATTAAAATGGGAGTCAGAAGTCATGGCGTCTGGTGTGGCTGTCTGTCAACTTAATCATGTTGTCTCAGGCCCATGAAGATTTAGTTTCCCTTGGCTGCTGTACCAAATAAGAACAAATTTGATGGCTTAAAACCATACACATCTCTTCGCTTACAGTTCTGGAGGTTAGAAGTCTGAAATCAGTTTAACTGGCCCAGATCAAGATGTCTTCAGGACATCACATGTTCTCACTGGAGTCTCTAGAGGAGAATCTGTTTCCTTGACTTTTCCAGCATTCCTGGACTCATGGCCTCCTCCTTCACCTTCAAGCAGGCAAGGCAGCAGCTTGCCTCAGTGATGACACCACTTTATTCTGTGTCAGATTGTCCTCAGCCTCCTTATTATAAGGAAACTTGTGACCACACTTTGGGCCCACCAAGATAATCTCCTCATTGCAAGAGCCTTAAATCGATCACACCTGTAATGTCTCTTACAGTTAAGATACTTTCTCAGATTACAAAAATTAGGATGATGTCTTTGGGACCATTATTTAGCCTCCCACACCTCTAGATCTTAGTTGTCCTATGTGTTAAGTGTAGGAAGTTTGCTGCATGATCGATTATTCAGGAGTATATGAGCTTCCTGTCCTGTTGGATTCTGAATTGGAAGATGAAAAATTATTAGTCACTCACATGCAAAGTAACACTATTAGTTGTACATCTTGGGCACTAACCAGAACCCTAATTTGGGGGGTGGAGGTGGGGGGCTGGCAAGGGAGCAGGGGTGGGATGTTGTTATTCACATGAATCATATTTCACTTGTCATCTGGCTCAACCAACCAGTTAAAAACAAAGATGGCCTTGTAGCAGGAGTTGGTACAGAAATGAGCTGGGTGAGTTCAGTTTCAGCATCTTGAGATTACAGAGTCACTCTTCTGATGAACAGCAACTGCTCCAGTCTTTAAAGGGCAGCAAGCCAGTGAAAGGAAAGCCTGTGGGCAGTGAAGTGTGCAGAGAGGGTGAGACACAATTTCAAGAGCTTTTTGAGCATGAAATGTTTAACAGCCATATTATGACTTTATTGCTCAAGTTCACTGAAAACAAATAATAACAAATTTACCAAATGTAAAACCACCCAAAAGTCTGTACTTTTTTCTCTTTCATAGATCTTTTAAAAATATGACTATTACTTCATAGTCATATTTTAAAAGAGTAATCCTTGTTTTTGGTGAGATGCTCTTAGAATGTTAAGATATATAGAATTTGCTTCGGCATGACTGGGGAGGTGGGAAAATGAAAAGGTATATAGAAGAAATTAGATTGGCAATGAATTGATGATTACTGGTGCTGGGTGATGGGTACAAAGTAGTTCATTATACTAAACTCAGCATATTTAAATATGTGTGAAATTTTCATAATCAAAAGTTATTTTTAAACAAGTTGCCACTCATTTTTAACAGAGCAACAGGCTAAATAATAAGATTCTCTCTTGTTTGCATCAACATGTACAATTTCTTACAGAAAACACGGTCAAGGTCCTTATCAAAAGGTAGCTAGCTAGGTATGTGAATTACTTCCTCAACAAAAGCAGAAACCTCCTCTATTAGTTTACTTGATGACACTGTGAGATTTGTAGGCAGGACTGATACTTTTAGCTTTCTCTGGAAGCAGAAGTGCTGCTGTGTCTGGGGCCATGGGGTTGGGGACCTGTAAGTCAACATGATCGCATGGGTACATTCTGAGCTTCAATTTAGTCAAAAGCTCTAAAAAAGATTACCTACACCAAGAGTGGCATGAGAATATTAAAACAGGTAACTACATTTCATGCTCCACCCTCTCAATCACAAATCCTACTAAGCTGCTGTCTTATTCATCCAGTGTAAGTGGAAGGTATATTTAACAGTGCTCTTCCACAGATCTCTGATTAAACAGTATCTCTAAGAAAAATGGACAAAAGGACCTTACCTTCCACATGGACAATGATAGCAGGATCTTACCTGGTTCCTCTCTTCCAAACCACCCTTTATGTAGATGTCAATCATTTTTCTAAAACAGGCCTATGACTCTCTAACTTCAATTCAAGAGACCTTCACACATAGAGAAAAGAAAGACCAAACTCCATAATCCATCATTTAAAGACCTCTACCAGCTGGCCTGTGTTGACTTCAACAATATCTTTACCTTATTCTCTGTGTCTCTTTCTTCCTAACCACCCTCTCCTTTTTTTTTTTTTAATCCGTGATGGCATATGTTTCGATTCTTTGAACTGATTATGAATCTTGCCAGTTCCCTCACTTATAAGTTGAATGAAATCATTTGTATGTGTTTTTATCTTTGTATGGGTTGTGATTTTCTCCTTTTTTAAAAAAATTATATGCATTTTTTTTGGTGATACAGGTCTGTGATTCATCAGTCTTACACAATTCACAGTGCTCACCATAGTATATACCCTCCCCAATGTCCATCACCCAGCCACCCCATCCCTCCCACCCCCCACCCAAACAAACCTCAGTTTGTTTCCTGAAATTAGGAGTCTCTTATGGTTTGTCTCCCTCTCTGGTTTCCTCTTGTTTCATTTTTCCCTCCCTTCTATGATCCTCTGTCTTGTTTCTCAAATTCCTCATATCAGTGAGATCATATGATCCTTGTCTTTCTCTGACTGACTTATTTTGCTTAGCATAATACCCTCTAGTTCCATCCATGTCATTGCAAATGGCAAGATTTCATTTTTTGATGGCTGCATAATATTCCATTGTACATATATACCACCTCTTCTTTATCCATTCATCTGTCCATGGACATCTTGGCTCTTTCCACAGTTTGGCTATTGTGGACATTGCTGCTATAAACATTGGGGTGCACGTACCCCTTCAGATGACTACATTTGTATCTTTGGGGTAAATACCCAGTAGTGCAATTGCTGGGTCGTAGGGTAGCTCTATTTTCAACTTTTTTTTTTTTTTTAAAGATTTTATTCATTTATTTGAGAGAGAGAGAGCACATGAGAGGGGGGAGGGGCGGGAGGGTCAGAGGGAGAAGCAGACTCCCTGCTGAGCAGGGAGCCCGATGCGGGACTCGATCCCGGGACTCCAGGATCATGACCTGATCCGAAGGCAGTCGTTTAAGCAACTGAGCCACCCAGGCGCCCTATTTTCAACTTTTTGAGGAACGTCCATTCTGTTTTCCAGAGTGGCTGCACCAGCTTGCATTCCCACCAACAGTGTAGGAGGGCTCCCCTTTCTCCGCATCCCCGCCAACATCTGTCGTTTCCTGACTTGTTAATTTTAGCCATTCTGAAGGCGTGAGGTGGTGTCTCATTGAGGTTTTGATGTTGAGTGATGTTGAGCGCTTTGACTTTCTCCTTTTACTGGCAAAATCTTTGTGTGACTGCATGTATGTTTCCCCCTACCCTCATGTTTTTGTTCCTACTAGGTTCTTTCCGTTCCTTGTCCCATGTGATAACACTACATTGCAGTACTGTCATTCCTGGTCACAAGGACCTGACTTTGACTTTATCCTTCGTGCTCCACACAGTGCTTTGGCATGTTGTCGGGCGCTTGCCACACTGAGTGAGATGTGAGGGGAGGATGCAGTTTTTGCAGTCTCCTGGGTTGATGGCTCCAAGGGTGGGAGGCGCGCCTTCCTTGGGCTCTGGGATTGCCTGGGTCCGCTGCCACCCACTTCATGCTCAAGCCTACTCGCAGGCTACCGGCTATGTTTTGTTCTTTTTCTTTTTCTTTTTTTTTTTTTAAAGATTTTTTTTTATTTATTTATTTGAGAGAGAGAGAATGAGAGACAGAGAGCATGAGAGGGAGGAGGGTCAGAGGGAGAAGCAGACTCCCTTCTGAGCAGGGAGCCCGATGCGGGACTCGATCCCGGGACTCCGGGATCATGACCTGAGCCGAAGGCAGTCGCTTAACCAACTGAGCCACCCAGGCGCCCCTGTTTTATTCTTTTTCTATTGCTGCATAGCTGGTAACCACAAACTTAGAGCCCTAAGACCATATCCATTTATTATCCCATCGTTCTGTAGGTCAGAAGACCAGGCAGGCTTGTCTGGGTTCTCTGCTTGGGGTCACTGGGCGTCACAGAATTCTGCCTATCACAGCTGCCTCCCTGTCTGGGCTAACAGTGGGACATCCAACAGAAATGAGACTCAGTAAGGGGTTGTGTGCACTCGAGTTTAGGGGGGGGATGAAATTCCTAGAGACAGAGGAAGGGAGAAGCTAGCAAAAAAGGAGACAATTAGGATATAAAAGGCACAAACTGGGGCGCCTGGGTGGCTCAGTCGGTTAAGCGACTGCCTTCGGCTCGGGTCGTGATCCTGGAGTCCCGGGATCGAGTCCCACATTGGGCTCCCTGCTCGGCGGGGGGTCTGCTTCTCCCTCTGACCCTCCCCCCTCTCATGTGCTCTCTCTCTAATAAATAAATAAAATCTTTAAAAAAAAAAAAAAGGCACAAACTGACAATAAGAAAGTGCTCCCAAAAGTTTATGGGGAAGGATATTTCATATACCTTCTAGGGTATCCACCATTTTATAAACAACAGGCTAAACGCACCCTCTAAGATACCTCTAACATGGATAAAATACTAGACTATTGTAATAATGTATTAATGAAATAAAGTATCTGGAAAAACTATAAAGTGCTAACCAAACCTAAAGTTATTGCTATTAAAATATTTCATATTATATTAATATTTTCAATATATAAAAGAATAGCTGACAGTTCTTGTATGTTTATTATATGTCAGGTCCTGTGCCTTCACATTGCTTATGTCTCTCAGCAATCCTGTCAGGTGAGTAGTATTGTTATTCCCATTTTACAGGTGAGGAAACTGATTAAAAGAAAAATTTAGGGACTTACCCCAAAATCATGCAGTCAGGAAGATAGAACCAAGATTCAAATGCAGCGCTGTCTACTGCCAGTCATTCATAAGCATTATGTTAATCTATGGATGTTAAAGAAAGAGTCAGAGAAAGTTAGAATCAGAAAGAAAGGGCCAGACTTGAAGACACAGACAGATGGGGAGAACAAACATGGTCTCTACCTCTGGAGTTACTGAGTTGGGTTCACTAGCTAAGATAAACTACTCTGGTGACAATTTGCTTTTTACAGCTTTTAAGGAGAACGTCTGGAATTCTCTGTTTCATATTCTCTGTTTTCATAATCTTGGAAATAAAAATTAGATCTTGAGGATTTGCTTGTTATTTATGACTTGGCGCTTTTTTTTTTTTTTTCCTGGCCAAATTGTCAGGGGTAACTTCTGTAGCTGGGGCCAAGATGGATAATTATTGTACTAATTAAATTGCTATGGACAGAACAAAATGACCTCATTAGAATCAACCCCAAACCTAGCCATGAGGAAACATTCCTTAGTTCCATAAAAAGCAAGATCATGGGGTTGTGGAAGGGTGGATACACTACGAAAGCAATCTGATGCAGGGAAAACTGGAGAGGAACAAGGAAACAGCAAGTGACAAACGGGGATGGCGAGCAAGGGGAAATGGTGGACTGGAAAATAAACACCATTGGAAATGTGGCTATCTGTTTGGGGGGAAAATAAGGATCCTTACATCACAGCGTGATTTTAAATGTCACTCTGTACATAACTAGATCTCTCTTGTCCCTATTATATTTATTGTTTGGTTTACCTATTTGTATCAATATCACACTATAAGGTTTTATACTGTGTTCTGATATCTTACAGGGTAAATCCTCCCTCACTGCTGTTTTTCAAAAATGTATTGGTTCCAAAGCAATCTTGAGAACAAAGCTGGAAGCATCGTGTTCCCTGATTTCAAACTATATTATAAATCTATAGTAATTAAAATAGTGTGGTATTGGAATAAAAACAGACATGCTGATCAATGGAAAAGAATGGAAAGCTCAGAAATAAACCTGTGTTAGATACTTCCTCATATATATATATATTATGTACTATATATAATTATATATGTTATATATTTTTTATACTTTTAAACTGTGAAACCCATTAATTACTATCATCTCAATTTGAAGATGAGGAGAGTAGGTTCAATCAGAGTGAGTGACTTTCACAAGGATCTACTTCTGGCAGAGGGTACGTGTCTAGGGCTTGGACTCCAGCTCAGTGGCTGTCTTTGGGTTTATTTGATATTTACTTGACATTTGTTTAGTACTTAGTATGTACCAGGCTCTGTTCAACATGATGAATATAGCAGTGAACAAAATAGACACAAATTTCTGTCCTCATAGAATTTATATTCTATTATGTTGGCAGGATCCTGGGTTTATTTCATTAGTATCCTAAGATATTTAGCAATACATACCTATCATAACACTCCATTCAGAGAGATGCTTAATTCTGAGCAGCATCCTGGTTATACTTTCCTTGGGGACCTGACTTCAACCATTAACAGAAGCCCAGGAGAATTCTGAGCCCAGACTTCCTGTTACTTTGCATATTTTGACAAGAAGAGCTGGAAGTATGCAGTTGTAATTTGGGTTTTATTTCCATGATGACTCCCAAGTGATGACAGCTACCTGTGCATTTCCAACGGGAGTACCTCCGCTTCTGTTCTGCTTTTTTGAGCGCTTGCGCAGCACGAGGCCAGAACCAGGCAATAATGTAGCTGGCACAAGTTGGACACTCCTGAAACACTGGATCCAAATTCTACCTATATGTGCGAATTCAAAGAATCCTTTCATTCAGTAATCTCCACAGCCCCTACACTTCCTGTAACTTCCGTCACACGTTACTTACACGCTGCGAGCTGTATGTCTCACATGTTACTGTGAGTATGGTAAAATTTCTAAGAAAACGAATTTTTTACTTTCAAAATATTTTATTTTATTTTTTTTAATCTATTTTTTTTAAAGATTTTATTTATTTGAGAGAGAGAATGAGATAGAGAGAGCATGAGAGGGGGGAGGGTCAGAGGGCGAAGCAGGCTCCCCGCTAAGCAAGCAGGGAGCCCGATGTGGGACTCGATCCCGGGACCCCAGGATCATGACCTGAGCTGAAGGCAGTGGCTTAACCAACTGAGCCACCCAGGCGCCCTTTCAAAATATTTTAACAGGCAGTGAGTAGAAAGTGCTACCATAACTGTTGAAGCTCCTGGACATAATGAGGGAGAGGAAAATTTCTTGGCATCCACAGAACTACGAATATCTGGGCGATAAAGCACATTGATATAGGCATGCTTAAGTCTCAAAGATGGAAATCTTGGAGTAGACTGCCACCCTCAGGATAACTTCCCAACTAACTCTACCAGAGAAAACTGGCTTTAGCCTCTATCCATTTCAAAGGCCCAGTAAAAACACGTTTCAGATAATCGATGGTGGAAGCTATGTTCCTTGCAGTACTTTGGCTATGATTAAGCATTATATTTAATAATTACATCAGTTTTCTTTAAATAAAATTTCGCCTTTCTTTTATTCTTTTTTAAAAAATTATTTTTATTCAATTATCTTTACATCAATTCTTTCCCTGCTTTTCACTGGTTAAAAACAACCAACCAACTTAATTTTCCTCCGGAGAGCTGAGAACACTAAAAACAGATCTTACAGCCACAGTCTGTGGAAAATATGGTAACTTTGGAAACCCTGCTACTTCCTCGTGAGTCCTTTTCATGGATTAATGACATTTCTAAAAAATCATAAGTAGAAGGAGCAACACAGTAATCTGCTTAGAAATGGGGAGCTGGAGGAGGCAGAAAGAGAGAGAAAATGTGTAACACTGGTGTTTTTTTCTAATATCTTACTGGCTATTCCTTTCATTAAGTTACAGAGAAGTCTCCCTGACTTAAAAAGAATGAGAAAGGCAGGACGAATGAAAAAACAAGCTAGGGAATGACGCAGTGACTCAGAACTTAATAGTATACACAAATAACACAAATTGGTATAAAAAATAAACAGAAGAGAAAGGACAACACGACTGAAACCGATACTGATGTAGGAAAGAACGTCAGGGTTCGGAGCCGAGGACCAAGAAAGAATTCTTGAGATGTCTTTGGTGCAAAAAGGTGATTTTATGAAAGCACGGGGACAGGACCTGTGGGCAGAAAGAGCTGCTGCACCGGGGTCATGGCTGATTATATATTTTCAAGTTGGGAGGGGGTTAGGGATAGCGTAAGTCTCTAAGGAATTTTGGAAGCCAGGTTTCCAGGACCTTGAGAGGGCTAGCTACTGTTGGGAAAAGGTCATTCATTACCGTCTAATAAAGCCTTAGTCATGAGACCCTTCAGATGTATATCGGTGGGCCATACGCTCGGGGGATGATTGCCAACATGTACCTTGGGGGGTTTAGACATAAAGGAAGTTTCCAAAGGAACTTTTATATGTTAAAGTAGACTTACAGGATCCTGGTGGTGGTGGGGGGGTCGGGCTAGGGTTGCCTTTTGCCCTTAGCATAGTATTAACATCGAGGCAGTTGAGTCCCTAGAGGAATGTCACTCTGCCTGTTTCAAGGACTTGTCAGTGGGCTCTAGGTAGTAAGGAAATTTAATAATTTTTCTTCTGCCTTTGTTTCCCACATCAATACAATCAAGTCAAATTGCCTTAGGGGAGCAGGATGTAAAAGATCTAGGAAAAAGAGAACAAGGTAGTCCAGAAAGGCATCAGGCAAGGGCACAGGAACATAAAGGGCATTTAAATATAAAAGAGTGAGAACAGATCCTCATCGGGAAAGAATACACTTTATCTGTTTTTGAGATTTTTATTATTGCTATATTTTTGAGATTTGTTCCTATTTCTTTAAGTCATCTCTGCAGCCAACCTGAGGCTCGAACCCACAACCCTGAGCTCAAGAGACCGACGCTGCACCCTGCGACCCAGCCAGCGCCCCCAAAGAATACACTTTCATTATTTTCCTCTCAGGAGACAGGAAAGGGCGATGTAGGACCTTCCCTTATCCTGGTGCACTTAGTTCCATTTTTATTGGCTTTTCTTTGGCTACATTGACCTATGAAAGGATTTCAAGATCAGTTTCCTTACGACTTTGATTCTCTACTCAGCCGGCAACTTCAGAATCACGTGGAAAGCTTGAACCAACGGCGGTGCTCGCTCCGGGGGCATTAAATCCCAAAGTCTGAGGTGAGGCCTGGCCTGGCACTGTTTTAAAGCTTCCCGCCGCGGTGCCGGAGTCTGCAGGGGTGAGAACCACCGCGGGTCGGAGCCTGAGCCCCGCGTCCTCCCGCGGAAAGCGGCCAAAGTTCGGCGCAAACCTGGCGCCCACAAGCGAGGCGCTCCCTTTGACACGCTCGGGGCGGAGACGCTGCGTGCGCCCTCCCGACCGCTAGGGGGCGAGCCGCGCGCATTTAGAGCCCATTTTCCGGCGGGTAGCCGGGTCGACCCCACATGCGCATGCTCGATGCGTCCCGGAGGTCGCCCGCGCCGGTGGTTTCCCACGTGCGGCGAGAAGCAGAGAACATCATGTTGTAAGGAGATGGGGGCCTCGGTGTCTCGCGCAATCAGGAATTTCAACCTGGAGAACCGGGCGGAACGGGAAATCAGCAAGATGAAGCCCTCTCCCGCTCCCAGGCACCCCTCCACCAAGAGCCTTCTGCGAGAGCAGATGAGCTGTAAGTGGTGCAAGGGCGCGTCGCAACTCCGCGCGCGGGCTCCCGGGGCGGGCTGGGCGGTTCCGCGCCGGGGGATCTTGGTCCCGTGGCAGGGGTAGCCGGGGTCGGCGGCAGTGACTCGTCAGCGGAGCGCGGCAAGGTGGAGCCCCCAGGCCGTGACATGGAGACAGTCCCAGGGCGCCCGCGGTGGCGTGACGGCTGCGCCCACTTGGTAGTTCGGAGACGGCGGCCGCTGCCCCAGCCGCCCCGGCCCTCGGAGGCTCTTATCTTTACTGTCCACCGACTCGCTGCAGGGAATCCCAAAATGGAAGCGATCATGTTCCTCGGAAGTGCTCTCTGGGTGTCTTCACAGAACGATGAGCGCCGAGCCCGACCTAGCATTTTGAGTTACGTGTACAGTACTTCCCGTCTTGTCCGAGTGATTGTTTATTAAACAAAAAAATTAAAAGTGGCTGTCTTGCGTTGTGTTAGGCTCTTAGAGGAACTTTTCTTTGGTTTTAATATTGTGACGTTCTTTTTCTTTTCGTAGGCCATCCAGAAATTAAGGGGGAAATCGCTAGAAAAGATGACAAACTGCTGTCGTTACTGAAAGATGTGTATGTTGACTCCAGAGATCCGGTGTCTTCTGTGCAGGTAGTGTGTGTTTTAATTCAGCAGATAAGTAGTTTAACTTTTTTGTGCTCCAGGAAAAGGATCAAGAGGAGTGTGGTAGGTAGTAAAAGGCAGTGAGTGCTCTGCACGTTTAAAATTGTCAGCGTAGTTGTGACCAGATGACAGTGCATTGGCAAAACTTAAGCATAGTGGTGATATTATTTCACAATTTATAGGATTTGGTAAAGTACTTCTAGTGCTTGTCATTTGAGTCACCAAAGGAAAGCTTTAATACTGTTTTCTTATCCTTCAGTGGATTGAGTTTCGTTCTAATCCGAGGGATTCCTTTAGTGTTGTGTTGTTGGTGTTCGTTTTTTTGTTTTTGTTTTTTAAGGACATATTCAGTTAGGAAATGTAAAAATTGGGAGATTACGGAATACATTGGGAATCGGAACCTATATGTAAATCCGTATATAAATGCCACGCACAAGTGCTTTGTATATAGTTACGAACAAAGCAGACCTACTCCTTGCTCTCAGTGCTTAGAATATTGTGAGGGATACAGAGATTAAACAGATGAGCAACTGTAGGTACATAATTACTGATATGTCTGTGAAGGACAAGTATAGGCGATGTGAGTACATCAGAGGGACCTGTTTGTGATTGGACGGGGTGGCTTCTGAGAAAGTGACATTTAAGCCCCAGCCTGAAGGATGAGTCTGAGTTAACTAGATGAGTTTGTTGGGGCAGGCAGGTTCTAAGTAGGGGGAAGAGTTTGATTAAAGGAGAGAGAAGTGCCAATGACAACTCCCAGATTTCTTTCCATTCTAAAGTTCTCTGGTACTCTGTCTACATAGGCAATACTGTTTGCGCAGATAGAGTTATTAATATAATTTTCATTAGATGAGTGAAATAAAGTTCATGTAAAGTAAGGTTTGTGAGTTGTTGCGTGTAATAGCATTTATAGGGTTCATTTATCACCAGATGTTCCCATAAAAAAGAAGTGTTGATGTTCATGTTCTTTGTGTTGAATACTTCCATCAATAACAGGTGTTGAATAATACTTCCAACAGTTGTTTCTCATGCTATACTAAATCATGCATTCAAAAATTGGCCCTTGGGGAGTGAAAAAAATTTAACAGTTTTTACAAATACAGTTACCTAGATACAATACATAGACACACAGTGGTATTAAAATTTTATGGGGGGTATTAGGAAAAGTCTAAAACGACTCATGCCGGGGGGAACGACAATGAAAAAGTTTAAGGACCTATTTATGTTTTGTCCCCTTTTCTCTTTTGGGTAGTTCCTAGTTTTCTTAATGATCTGTGATGTCTCTAGACATTAGTGATACCATGTCAAATAATTTATTTTTGTGTGGCTTTTTAACTTACTGCTGTTCAGAATTCCGTCAAGTATGTTGGCCTTTTTGTTCTTCATGGTATTGGAAGTCTGGACTCAACTCTAACATGAAAATGGTTTTCTGTATTTTCTTTCAGTACTTTTATGACTGTATATTTTATATTAAAATCTTTATTTGGCAATAAATGTAGTGTTTGGTGTGTGGAGATCTTTTCTCCTAGATGATCAGTTGTCTAAATACAATTTATTGAATAACCCAGTCTTTTCTCCACTCACTTAAATACTAATACATACAAGGC
The DNA here is from genome assembly GCF_011800145.1 of Mirounga leonina. NCBI lineage: Eukaryota > Metazoa > Chordata > Mammalia > Carnivora > Phocidae > Mirounga > Mirounga leonina. The sequence continues at coordinate 53,849,912 of NW_023270807.1, read as the reverse complement.
TGTTTATGGATTCATCAGTTCTAGTTATTTTTCTATTTTGACACTAGGATCATATTATATTAATTAATGGAGCTTTGTAATGTGTCTTGATATCTTTTTCCCCAAAAGTTTCATGGCTGTTGTCACACTTTTTTTTCCCCCCAGATGAACTTGAGAATCATATTGTTAGGTTCTTTAATTAGTTAATTAAAAAGATTTATTTATTTGAGGGGCGCCTGGTTGGCTCAGTCGTTAAGTGTCTGCCTTCAGCTCAGGTCATGATCCCAGGGTCCTGGTATCGAGCCCCCATTGGGCTCCCTGCTCAACGGGAGGCCTGCTTCTCCCTCTCCCACTCCCCCTGCTTGTGTTCCCTCTCTCGCTGTGTCTCTTTCTCTCAAATAATTAAATAAAATCTTAAAAAATATATATTTATTTGAGAGCGCGCATGCGTGTGCTTATATGCGCAGGGCGGGGGGGGGGGGGGGTGCGGTGTGGGGGGCTTGGGGGTGGCATTTCTCAAGCAGACTCCCCCCTGAGTGCAGAGCTCTATGCAAGGCTCATCTCACAACCCTGAGATCATCACCTGAGCCGAAATCCAAGAGTCAGATGCTTAACTGACTGAGCCACCCAGGTGCCCCTCAAATTGTCCCGTTCTTTAATAAGTCTGATTTGGATTCTGAGTGTAATTGGAATGTATAGGTTAATTTGAGAATTAGCATCTTTGTATTATTGAATCTTTGGGGGATAGAGGGAAAGCTGTTACTGTGGGATCTTTTTTCACCCTAAGTTTTTAAACTATTTATTGCCAGTATGTCAAAAAGTGAGTAATTTTTGTATTGCAGCTACCCACATTGCGAAGTTATTATTAGTTTTACAGTTGATTCTGTTATTTTTCTGAAGATAATCTCTATCATCTGCATAGAATTACAATTTTCCTTTCTAATATTTATGCTACTTTTATTGTTTGTAGCATTAACATAGCAGTGAAAGTTGGTATTCTGTCCTATTCTTCCTTTACATAGGGTGCCTCTGGTGTTTCAGCATTAATTATAATAAAATGATAAGGTTTCTGATTAAAAAATACTTCTATCACATTCGAGACTTTAATATGCTAAGAGTTTTTTAATCAAGAGAGGATGTTGAATTTTATCGTTTTTTTAAGTGCCATAATTTCAGTATTTAATATTAATCAGAAGGGAAATTTGAATAAAAGTAGATATGGAGTAGAAGAAGGATTACCTGGGAATATAAAGTTAAGAGAAGCTTTGAGTTTGGAAAGTGAAGAAGTTGGGAAGAGTGTTTCAAATCAAAGTTAACAGTATAAAGGTAGGAGTGTGTGATGCCTTTAAGAACAGTTAGAGTTCATTACAGTCAGGGGAAGGTGTGAGCAATACATTTGGGAGAAATGGGATAGGATAGAGGTAATAGGGACCCAATCATGAAAGTCATTATTTGTTGTGCTAAGGAATTTGCATTTTATCTTGAGGACAGTGGGAAGTCTTTGAAGAGTTTCACGTCATATTGGCTTCAGAATGGGCTGGGAGGGAACAAAATGCATTTTATGCAGTCATAGGACACCATTTGGGAGGCTTTTGTAGCCGTTCCCACAAGATTCATTGGCTTGGACTAGGGTGATGTCGTGACAGGGAGAGAAGTGAATATGGGTTCAAGAGGGACTTAGAAGTCACTATCAAGGGGTGCCTTAACCTTAGTTAGTTAAGCGTCTGCCTTCGGCTCAGGTCATGATCCCAGGGTCCTGGGATCAAGTCCCTCATTGGGCTCCCTGCTCAGCGGGGAGCCTGCTTCTGCTTCTGCCTGCAGCTCCCCCTGCTTGTGCTTGCTCTTTCTCTGTGTCAAATAAATAAATAAAGTCTTAAAAAAAAAAAAAAAGGAAGTAGTAGTCATATCAACAGGATTTGGTCATTGATTGTGAGGGAGAGGGAGATGTCAAGTATAACAGAAGCTTTAAGTTTTGGAATGGGATATGGAGGGAAGTGATACTGGTCACGGGAGATGGAGAATATGGGGATAGAATTGGATTTTCAGAGGAAAGGGTTAAGTTCAGTTTTATGTTGATTTTGAGGTGATTGTAGATTTAAAAAAATTTTTTAAATATTTTTTAGTTTTTTTTTGAGAGAGAGAACGCGCATGCACATGTGTGAGCAGGGGGAGGGGGAGAGAGAGAGAGAGAATCCTCAAGCAGACTCCCTGCTGAGTGCAGAGCTCAATGTGTGGGTCTGGATCTCACAACCCTGAGATCCCAGCCTGAGTCGAAATCAAGAGTTGGATGCTCAACCAACTGAACCACCCAGGTGCCCCATTGAGGTGCTTGTAGGTTATCCAAGTAAAGATGCCCATTAGGTATTTGGGAATTTAGATCTGTAAGTAAGAAGAAAGGTCTAGGTTTGAGATCACCTTTGAAAGTTATTAACATGTAGGTAGTAATGAAGTCCAAGGGGTATGTGGGATTATTTCAGTAGAATGTAAACAGTAAAAGGAGGGCCTGGGCCAGAATTTGGAGCATGCTGACCTTCAGGGGGCAGCTGAAGGAAAACAGTCTACAAGAAGAAAGAAGGAACCACTGGAGAGACAGATGGAAACCTAGGAGAGGAGTGTCATGGAAACCAAAGGGAGAGATGATTATGGGTGTGTTGGGTGGTCAACAGCATCAGATGCTGTCGTGAGTTCACATAAAGCCTAAAAATTGTCCTCTGCATTGAGATCTAATCCTGGATTGGAGATCACAAATCATCAGTTATCTTGAAGGCTCAACTAAGAAGGAAACTGGCCATAAAAGAAGTGTTGGTTCAGGTTTGGTGGGCATTTTTTTTTTTTTAAAGATTTTATTTATTTATTTGATACAGACACAGTGAGAGAGGGAACACAAGCAGGGGGAGTGGGAGAGGGAGAAACAGGCTTCCCGCTGAGCAGGGAGCCCAATGCAGAGGTGGATCCCAGCACTCTGGGGTCATGACCTGAGCCAAAGGCAGATGCTTAACGACTGAGCCACCCAGGCACCCCTTGGTGGGCATTTTTAAAAGGTAGTGACTTACAGCATTTTTATACTTTGACCAAATAGCAGCAGTAGGCAGGGTGCAGTTGAAAGAAAAAGGAAAAAGGAATGATTGGCATAGCCAAGTAATGAACCACACACAGAGCACAATGCAAGGATTGCACTTGGTTGGGACAGACAGATGGAAAGATGGGTATGCATATGTTGTTTTGGGTCTGTTGGGTATTGGAAGCACAAGTTTATTTTCTCTCAAGAGGCACGATTTCTAACAATATTTGAATTCATTTAAGGTCTTTGGAGGCATTGGATATGAATACAAAACTAGGAAATGGAGTGGAGATTTTCGAGTAAGCTCTTAGGGCAGCATCAGAATTCTGCCCTTGTAAGGCAGTTTTAATCTAATCCATTAATTTTTGTTCTTTTTTTTTTTTAAAGATTTTATTTATTTATTTGATAGAGAGGGAGAGCACAAGCAGGTGGAGTGGCAAGCAGAGGGAGAGGGAGAAGGAGGCTCCCCGCTGAGGAAGGAGCCTGACGTGGGGCTCAATCATGGGATCATGACCTGAGCCGAAGGCAGTCGCTTAACCGACTGAGCCACCCAGGCGCCCCTTTGTTGTTCTTTAATATACATGAAATAATGCGATGAGTGGATGGTATACATTCAGTTGTTATTTTCTAGAACTACCTCAATTTCTTTCTTTTTTTTTTTTTTAAAGATTTTATTTTATTCATTTGAGAGAGAGAGAATGAGAGACAGAGAGCATGAGAGGGAGGAGGGTCAGAGGGAGAAGCAGACTCCCTGCCGAGCAGGGAGCCCGATGCGGGACTCGATCCCGGGACTCCAGGATCATGACCTGAGCCGAAGGCAGTCGCTTAACCAACTGAGCCACCCAGGCGCCCGAACTACCTAAATTTCTTAATGGTGATTGAGCTATAGTTATGTAATGGCAATGGGGCAAAAGTACCATCAAACTATGTGTCATTGTAATGAGAAAATGTAGTTTGGAGAAGCATGTGTAGTATTTATTTGAAGTAGTGGGGATTTGAGAAGTGTGGAAGTCGATGTCAAATCTTTTCTCTCTCTTGTCTTGAAAGACTTTTGTTTTTGTTTTTGATACTAGGTAAAAGATGGTGGAACACGTCAAGAGCCAAAGGAGTTCAGATTGGCAAAAGGCCGTGACTTTAACATGATGAGTATCAAGAACATTCCCAAAGGCAAAATTTCCATTGTAGAGGCATTGACACTTCTCAATAATCATAAACTTTATCCAGAAACATGGACTGCTGAGAAAATAGCAGAAGAATACTATCTAGAACAGAAAGATGTAAAATCCCTTCTCAAATATTTTGTTACTTTTGAAGTCAGAATCTTCCCTCCTGAAGACAAGAAAGCGATACCATCAAAATGAAGAAAATTTTGAAATTACTTTTCCTATATGTAGTCCCCGTTCCCATGCCCTGTTTAGTTTCTCATTTTCAGCATGTTAAATTATACAAATCACTGAATGTTTAAAGCTCCCTTCTTGGGAGAGCATACTATTTATTGGGCTTTGCTGAATTTTCAGGATTGCTGATAGAATGAATTTTGTTTCTTGTGAAGTTTAATTTGGTTTAGGTATATGTTCACATGTAATATCAGCAAGACTAATCAGCACATATATAAATTTATGATAAACTTAAAGTGTAATTTTAGGCAAATCATATCATCAGCTTTTAGACTGGTCATATGGCCTCTTGGGAAATGTCCCGAATCTCTCATTTAACATTCAAAGTTTCACCGTCCAATTTAGGTGGTTAATTTATTCTTCCTATGGAATTGTGAAAGTAAGAGTTTTCCTAACTCTTAGGACTGTGATATTTTCTTGTTAGGGAGAGGGAGACTTGACAGCGAGGTAGGATAACAGTATTTCCCAAACGAAAGCAGACAGGAAAGTGGATACAAAATCAATAGAAAGTACATTTTATTATTACAGGAATAAGAGTGAGGACTTCTCTTGTTTTGAACTATTTTATTTAAGTATGGAATAACTTCTTAAAATTATAAAAAAGAATTGGTACTTACAAAATTTTAGCAATCTCTGTTTTGACAACAGGTAGATCCAAAAGCTTTGAGAGGCCAGCAGTTGTGGGAGCTATCAGAAAAAAAGTCACTTCTCTGGATTTAATATAGAAATAAAAGAAAATTGTAAAGAAGGGTTAAATCACAGAACCATGGTAGATGAAATTTAGTGATGAATTATATATATGTTTTCTAATTTAAATGCTGGTTGAAAGAGAGGAAAAAATTGCAAGAAGTTTAAAATTTGAACATTGGAAGGGACCTGGGAAATTGCTGCTTCATCCACTGAACCAACTTATGAATACAGTGTGTACCAGTACTAGGGTCTTGAGTGAGATCATCTAAGTTTAGCTGTGTCGTATTACCACCTGTGGGATCTTGGGTAGATTGTGTAACCTCTTTGAGACTGAGTTTCCTCTATGAAATGAATATAATGCTGCCTTATTTAAATCTAACGGTTACTGTGAGGATAAATGATAATAAAGGACTGAAAGAATAGGACTTATTTTTTCAGTTAAGAACAGAGGGCTGGGGAGGTTTCATGACTTGTTTAGGATTATTCTCTAGTTTATGACATAGCTGGGCCCAGAATCTAGGTTTTCAGATTCCTCGTGGCATGTTTTTTCCTGCTGTGCCAAAAAGAAGCTTATTTCAGAAGAGCAGAAAATGCAAGTTGTAGGAACATTGGGGAATGTGGTAAGAAAAATTCCAGGTTATCTGTGTCTTTCTAAAGGAAGGCAGATATTTGCTACTTCCCAGGGATTCCCTTGGAAATGGTATGGAAGATGCTGAGGAATTCAGCATGATGATGGAATGAAGCATTTGCAATGCTGAGAAGGGAAAAATGGACTGAGACGGGAATTTTTAAACATGTTTTCAACGGCAGTTTCTTTATGTGAATAAACTGTACCTGTTTATTGTGGTTCAAAACAGTAGTTCTTTTAAGAAAACAACTGTGTAAAATTGCATTTTAAACTCTGGTAAGTTAGTTATCAAAACTGTTTTACTTTATCAAATAAAGGTCAGTACTTGAATTAAAGACTGCTATTTCTGAGCCATCTTCCCTATTCAAATCTATACTGTGGTTAGGCTTCTGTAAATCTGGCTGTTATATGGTGTCCCATGATCAAATAAAGTACTCCCCAAATCTTTTATTGGTCTTTCACTGCTCTTTATTGTATGGAGAGCACTTGGGTAGTAGTGATGTCACAGAAAGCATGGAGTTTAGATTAAGAAAACCTGGGTGTAGATCTCAGCATTGCCATTAGCCATGTGATCTCGGAAGTGAAATGGGTAATAATTGAGAACATCTTAAAAGCAATGACTGGGGCGCCTAGGTGGCTCAGTTGGTTAAATGACTGCTTTCGGCTCAGGTCATGATCCCCGAGTGCCGGGATCGAGTCCCGCACTGGGCTCCCTGTGCAGCGGGGAATCTGCTACTCCCTCTGACCCTCTCCCCTCTCATGCTCTTTCTCACTCTCTCTCTCAAATAAAATAGTAGGAAGAGAAGTACTATAAACCATATTTTACAGGGGAAATTGAAGCACAAAGATCTAAACTTCAAAGATTACCTAGTAAGTGTAGGAACCTGGATTTAAACCTTAATAGGTTATTTTCAAAACCCTGTGCTCTTAAATGCTCTACTGCGTTACCCCTCTGGGACTGTAAGGATTAAGTGATGGCGCTCAAGGTGTGGGACTACTCAGTGCCTGCTGTATATGAGAATCATTGAACATGTCTGGGTCCTCTCTGCTATGACAGACTGGTTTAATAAGATGCCTTTGTTGATGGGCTCTAGGTCAGGGATGTTTTTAAAAAATATTTAATGACTAGTGTGGTAGCAGACTGTTCAGTGTGAGCTGACCATCTGTGCAGATTGAATAACCACAATGTCTGGACATAAGGTTATTGTGAAGAAAAGGAAGGAGCAGGAGATAGGGTGGTTTTGAAGGAGAGAAGCTTTCCAGAGCATGAAGAGGGGAAGAGGAAAGAATTCCTGGAGATGAAAAGATTTGGCATTAAAAAGGTTAGGAGAGGAGGAACGTTAATTATTGGGTGGGCAGGAGGACTGAGGTCCAGAGAGCCGATAAGAGCCGCCCAAGTGGGTAGATGCGGCAAAGTTCTACGATAAACAGGGTTTCCATATCATTTATTCCCAAACTGGGACACTTGAAAGTGAAAAGGGCATCAGTTGCATTAGGACGGTAGGGATGATAGCATAAACTAGAATGTCTTAGATAAACTAGGAGGTGTGGTCATCCTAACCACAAAAGGCACTAACGAGGTCTTGAAGGGCATCTCACCATTAACCACTCAGGAATGGCACCTCTCATGGACATCTCCTCCATATCTACTTCATGCCCTTAAACACCCATAATCCCAAGAAAAAGAGGGTGGGGCCCTGGACAATTAGTGGTGGTGTGATTAGGAAGCTTCTGTACACATAACGAGGTATTGAACTGAAGCAGCTCTAAGCACCCTGAACTGGGGCCGTGCTCGAAGATAGTTTGTCGGGTACAAGTTGAAAATCTTTAAGAAATGAGCACATATAAAGGATTAAAGGAGCTTTATGCATCTTAAATAGCCATCACTCATTGCTTGATAGCTACTCTATCTTGTTTGTCCTGACAAAGACCAATCCATTAAACACTTTGAGAGAAGGAAGATCGGTTTATCTGGATACTCCATTTCTTCTGCTTTAGGAATAATAGGACTGAGTTACTTGTTAGGAGAAAAGGTGAAATATCAGAAGCACTTAGATCTAAATCCCCATATAAAAACGAAAGCTTTACATTCAGAACATTTGGGTCACTAATTCCGTGGTCTTTCTTTGCCATTGTTGGTGCTCCAACAGGAGAACTGTGTCTCGGGAACACAGGTGAGTACAGTCGTAGAAGACTAGCTTACCAGTTAGAAGAACAGAATCCTGAGCAAACAGGAGGTTCTGTGAGTTTTTACTGTGTTGGTGTAAAGTATATAGTAGGTAAATTGCTTCCCTTTTGCTTCCTATGGGGAAAAGAGCAACAGGTGGGTCATTATAAAGATGAATAATTTGGGAACAGGAATTTAGTCAAAATGGGATAAACCAGGACTTGGGAGTTGAGTAGTAATGCCTGACATGAAAGGAAATAGATCCCAGTGCACAGTCTTGATGAGCAGGAAGATTTCTCAGTTGTGCGAGGGAATATAACCTTTGGAAGAGTTCATCTAATTTTGAAAGAGGAAAACCACGACAGTGCTACCTGACTGACCATATAGTCTGCTTATGGATCCAAAGCGAGTGAGCTAATAAGAGGATGTAGGTGAAGTGAAGGATTGTTTACTGATAGCCAGACCTGGGAATAGAGGGGGCCACTGAGGAAAAAAATAAACAATGTTTTATGGATTTCTAAAATAAGCCTCAGGCCTTTCTCTTTTATTTCAGAAAGATAAGTATTGATTAAATTTAATACATGTATGTAATGATTTTGAGCAATTTTGCTATTTTAGTATAGTTTGAAACACCTATGTATGGGAAATATCATAGCCAAATTTTTCTTTAAATGTCTTCCTGCATTTTGAGGTAAGCATAATACAAATCGTGCAATAATTTAACTGAACTATGTAATGATGATTATTTTATTTTAGAATTATCTGTAATTTCCTTTCATTTTCCAATAATGATCATTACACAGTGGTGTATTTTTGTATAACATTTTCTTTTATTTCTTTTCAGTAGGTGGTATTCTGATTTCACATACAGGAGATGAGTATGCTGCTTTTTAATTACCCAAATAAAAAACAATACAAATGGGCTCCCACTTATTATTAAGATTGGTGTAGGGAAACCCTTGCATAGAATATTCAGCTCTTGTTAACTCTATTCATTGTTCCTTAGGCTGTTACCCATTCATTATTCAGTCATTTCTGTATTAGCCTTCCTGCTGGTACTGGTCTGCAACTGATGCTATTGGTTCAGATAAGGAGCTTAGAAATGGAAAATCTACTTAAAATTTGAAAGAAATGAGGGGAAGGGAGGGAGGGAGAGAGATAGGGGAAGGAAAAGGGAGAGAGGCAGAGAGAGAGAGAGAGATTATTTTTTGCTTTATAAATATCCCAGAAATACCACATCACCAAAGTAAAATGAGTACCTTTTCTCCTCTTAGGTTATTTTTTTTTATTACATCCTTTCCCTTTATTGCTAGCCCTGGTACTTCTGGAGGACTAGCAAAAGGTAAGATAAAAGACTTTTTGAAGGTCTAGATTTAAGAGATTTTAAAGCCTCAAAACAACATCCTTAATGAGGCCTTTAAATATTTAGGTTGCCACGTTCTATTTTTTTAAGAGACCCACTTTTAGGTAGGTCAAATGTGTGACCCACTTCTGAATGTAGATATAAGATTAATAGCACGTTTTTGTTTTTTTTTAAACATTCTCTGCTTGCTCGGGTAACTTATTAAGCAAAAAGAAGACATTTAAACTTTGCTTAATAGTTTTTTAAAAGTGGCCTTTCAAGTCATTTCCTCAAATCAATAATATTGCTAATTATTCAGTTACTTATTCATTCACCACAATTATTTATTGATCTGTCTACGATGTGCCAGGTACTATTCTAGAAGCTGGGGATGCAGCTGGGAAGATAAAGTCTCATGGAGCTTAAAGTTCCACAGTGTTGGCTGCTATTTCAGTTATCTGTTGCTATTGCACAGCAAACCATCTCAACACCTAGCAGCTTAAAACAATTCGTTACTATGTCTCATAGTTTGGCAGATTGTTGGAGCTTAGCTGGGCCGTTCTCCCTTGGGATCTCATGCAGTGGTGGCTGGGGCTGGTGTCATCTGAAGGCTAAACTGGGCTGGGCATTCAAGATGGCCCACTCCTATGGCAGGTAGCTGATGAAAGTTCAATTAAGACTGGATTAGAACATCCATAGGCAAGGTCTCCATGTGGCCTGGGCTTCCTGTAGCGCTGCAAGTGGTGGGGTTCCAAAAGCAAACCTGGCAGGACAAAGAAAGCAGAATTGTCAGAGCATCACTCCTTACTCCCTTTGTCAGAGCAGTCAAAGAGCCTGCCGCGATTCAAGGGTAGAGGACATACGTAGTCCACGCTTCCCTATGGGAAAAGTGTCAAAGAATTTCTTGCCATCTTTGCCCTTCCTGATATGATGCACTGCGCAGTGCATCATATCAGGAAGGGCTTGCTGCCAATCTGTCCCATTTTGATGGTGTTAACTTTGATAGCTAGGTGAAGGTGGCATCTGCCATTTTCTCTGTAAAATGACTGTTTCTTCCCTTTTAATTAATCAGATACTGACTAGGAAGGGGAATGAGAGGTACTAGAAGCATTCTCTGTCTTGACCTGGGTGGACAATGCATTAGTATATACATATGTACAAATACATACATTAAACTGTGCATTTCAAAATAAAGTATTTTACATATTTTAGTTTATTATACTTAATGCCTCAATAAAAAAAATTAAAAATCAAAGTTGCCATCTTCATCTTCCTTTCTTGCCCAGTTGTACTTTGGTTGGCTGGTTTGGCAGTGATTCCACTAGTCTCTCAATTACAAAGACAGCAAAACTCAGATACCTCAGGCTGTTCTCTAACTCACCCCCCACCCCACCCCACCCTCTTCAGCTGTCGGCCACAGTCATGACTCTCTGTAATTTGTTTTCCAACTGCATCCAGACTGATTTTTTCTTTAAAAATGCAAATGAGAAACTGTTGCTCCCCTGCTTTAAATTCATCCCATCAGCCCTAGGATAAAGTCCAAATTTATTAAATTATAAGGCGCTCCAAGTCTGCTTAATCTCTCCAAACTCATCTCTCACGACTTTCTCTGTGTGAACTCCAGCCTTTCCAATGAAGTTTCCTACTGATGTATGTATTTACCTATGACCCAAAGTGCAAAATAACACCTCAGTGGTTTACTGAACGGTAATTTAGTTCAATTCTGTTGAATGACTATTCCTAAGTATTAATTGAGTGCGATCACTGAGCTGGGTACAGAGGTAAGAGTCCTGGTAAGGAATCAACACAACCCTTGCTTCCTGTTCAGATAAGAGTACCCCACTACAGGGCAGAATTTTAATAAGTGCCCTTAGAAGGATAAACACAATGCAATGGGAGTTCAAAGAAGGGAGAGATGAGAACCTTCTGGAGCAGGGTTTATTTGCCTTAATTAATGCCATTGTCCTAAGGAGAAGGAAGCTGCCATTTATGGGGGGGGGGGGGAATCATATAAAAGTAATTAGTTCATCAAAGAATGAAGTTTCCAGAGAGCCCAGTCCCTCTGGCTCTAAGGTGTGTTTCGTGACTGCAGGCAGGTTTCCCACTCCCTGTGAACACACTTCCACTTTTCTTGAGAGGCTATTGAAAGCACTTGCCTTTTGTGTGGCTTTGATTTTCTTATGCTGGTAGATACTGTTTCTATTTTTAATTTCTCCTTGCAGAGCACGGCTGTGGCCGGTGCAGTTAGGCTGAGACTCTCACTGTGACACTCACTACGGGGCTTTTGTGCGGGACCAAACATGCTATCCAGAGAGAGAGAGAGTTCTTTCATGTTTGCGGAGAAGGTGTGACCTCTAGCAAAGTCCCAGATCTTCCTACTTCATTAGCTACCTAATGGCCCTTTTTTACTTAGTATTTATATTTATCTACATCCGAGTCCTTTGATTCCATAGCTGATATAGAAGAGCCGATTAGACTGGTTTGTTAGGACTCTGCCATAACAGAGTACCACAGACCTGGTAGCCTAAAGGACAGAAATTTTCTCAAAGTCCTGGTGTCTAGAAGTCTGAGATCAAAGTGTGAGCAGGGTTGTTTCTTCTGGGGCCTCTCTCCTTAGCTTAAAGATAGCTGCCTTTTCCCTGTGTCTTCACAAGCTCTTTCCTCTGTACCTGTCTGTGTCCCAATCTCCTCTTTTTATAAGAACACCAGCACATTGGATGGGGGCCCACCCTAATCTCCCTTAATCTTAATTGCCTCTTTGAATGCCCTTTCTCCAAATACGGTCACATTCTGAGGTGCTATGGGGTAGGACTTAGACACATGAATTTTGAGGGAACACAATTCAACCCATAACACCGACCTATGTCAGATTTTAGCTGCATATAATTATTTTTTAGGGACATAATTCAATCTTGGTGTCTTTTACATTGCATAAAATTCAATTTAGTTTATGCTGCCGTTTAGTCTTAACATTTCTGTTAATGATAACTGGGTGCAGTGCCCATTGAAACATCCTCTAGTGCTGGGTGGTATCTTAGGATAAGGTCCAACTCTTTTCGTTTTGCAGGTTCAGGTATGGTGTGTAAAGTCAAATCATTAAAAGCAGAGGGTAGAACTCAGGGTCTTGATTCCCTGATTCACCATGCAATGTTACACCCATCTTGTAACAGCTTAATTTCCTAAAAATTACCTGGAAATGCTACAAGATTTTAGAGTCTTTTGTCCTTAGAAATAAAATTAGTAGCAGGTCTAGTTTTAGCCTTATGGCTTCTAATTCAAAGCACTAAGACTTATCAGTGCTTTGAAAATATTCACAACCCATATGTAATACCTGTGATAATTTTTCATGAGTGAATTAGAGGTTATGGAGCATATGAACAAGGCACACCTGTGTTCAAATGTCAGCTTCTCCCACTGATTAACAAGTTACTTAAACATTCTCAGTTTCATCTCTCCACCATTGAAGTTCCCCCACTGCTTACTTACCTGTGAGAATATATCAAAATAACAAGAAATAAATATCTTCACGATCTTCACAATAGAAGAACAAAAGTCACATCATCATAGCAATGTACCATTTTAATACATTTCCCTACCATAACTGTGATAATGATTAAAAATACTGGTTTCTAGGCCTATGACAAATTTTTTTTCTTGCTATTATTTTCTTTACAGCTTTGTAAATTTGAATCCTTGTTACTTCACAAGTGTCCCCAGATTTATGAACTTTTACTACAATTTTGAGTTTTTTTCAGAATTTATAATACAGTTTATGAGTATAAAATAAGTGGTTTCACTGAGAGTTTAATCAATGAAAAGGAAAGAGAATTCTATAAAAGAATGTCAAATGATTTGGGGTAACATGAGAGATAGTAGGAGATGTAAGACATTGGAGAGAAGATTAATTTTTTTAGATTGATTTATTTAACGCGGGGAGACCACAAGTGGGGGGAGGAACAGAGGCAGAGGGAGAGAATCTCAAGCAGGCTCCATGCTGAGTGCAGAGCCTGACATGGGGCTCGATCCCATGACCCTGAGATCATGACCCAAGCTGAAACCAAGAGTCAGATGCTTAACCAACTGAGCCACCCAGGTGCCCTGAAAAGATTAATTCTTAAACATTTAACTTGATACACAGTGTAATATAGTCAGACTCCATCACTTGAGATTTTAGTCTTTGGCAGTACTAGATAGAAGCAGATCATTTAAATTAAAGTGATCTCTAAGAAGAAAGCAAGCAATAGTTATCTCAGCAAACTGTTAGTTTGAGGCAAGTATTGGTAACACATTTAACTTGTTCTGGAGAACAATTTGCTTTTAAAATCCAAAATTGCTTTAAAGACTTAGTATATTGCTATGTATTTGAGGAGATTATGCTTATTACAGATGCATGATTATCTCTCCAGTTGGACTTCTGTTTAAAACAGAAGGGTGTGTATGTTTACACACCTTTGCTTGTCCTGTGAACTTACAAAGCATAAAACTGTACTCCTTTAAAATTATTGTCAGTAGCATGGCTTCCACCTTTGTTACTTTGATGTGGGAGATTTCTATCTAACTCCGATGATGGTAAATTTTTATAAAATGAATAATCTGTGGGAAGCCCAAAAGTAAAACCTTTTATTCCTTTGTAGAGTACTATAAATGTATAAAGCACTGAGTTTGTAATGATAATGGTGATAATAATAATGGTATTTTTATCATAGTTTATAGTTGCTGTGTATATTATTTACTAGGCATAGTATGAGTACTTTACATTCTTTATTTCATTTTATCTTCACAATTACCCTATATGACAGCTTTTTTTAGTATCCTCAATTTCCAGGTGAGAAAACCTTAGAATGCTAAATACTTGCTTGACCTAAGATCATGTTGCTAGTCTGTGGGGGAGGGGCTGTCCCAGGAGCACTTTCTCCCCAGAGTCCAGGTCTTGACCACAGTGGTGGTGGGCTACCTCACCATCACCTCACCTGTATCCTACTTGTAATGTCCAGCACCTAACAAGCAAGACTCTTTAATTTTAAGGTCAGACACAAGTATAAGCATTGCCTAAGATTCCCAGGAAGGTAAATTTCAAAGGGCAGTGAAGTATCACAATGAATCTTACAGGCGTAGTGGTTACTGGGCTGGACGTAAAAGGAGAGGTAGGAATTCACCATGGAGGAAAGTTTAGTATGGAGAGAGGGAAGCACATTTGTCAAGGTTTAGAGGTGAGATAGAGAATATGGACATGGTCAGTTGTTTTACTCAGATTTGGGTCAATAGTTTGCCTTACATTCTTATATCCCACATCTCTCTGCCCCTTACCAAGGATTATGCCTTTGGTTTCTTTACTTTCACAGGTTTAGAGGACCTAGATTATCTTGTATTGCTAGAGCCTGTCTTACATCACATCCTATCCTGGGACTATGCAGTCTTGCTGTTTGCCTCATCTTTGATGAATCAATGCTGGCCTTCGAGGTGCACACAAATGGTTCTGCATAGTGTCCTTGTCATCACAAAGGATGTTGACAGAGGCTTTCAGATGCTAATTAATTAGACCTTCATACCTTGGGCATCTCAAGGGCTCAAGGAAGAAAGATCAGCTCCCTAAATGAGACTCCTCAAGACGGGTACCAAAAGTTCTCTCCTCTCTTAACAACTTATTATGTTTATTAAGGCACATGAGTTGTTCTGGTCATTGTAAGGGAGAGAAGACAGAGCCAGGAAGGGATAGTGAAAGGTTTTGCTTTGAGAACAAGGAAGGAGGCTCTACCATCTTTATCAAAGCTCATTCTCATTAAAGGTTCTTGGCTATCATGTTACTTGTATCTGTGATTTTCCATACATGTCTTCCATATATATTATTCCATATTTTTTTCCGTGTATAATAAATACACCTAAGAATCTTCGAAAATAAGAAAAGATCTGTGATACTTGTGCTTCTCATCTTCCATCTGACTAGCCTCTGCCATCACTTCAACCTCTGGACTTACAGGTATAGTCATGTCCTGAGCACAGTAGCGGTACATTATTCCCATTCTAGTCATCATTAACCGCATTGAGAATTTTCAAAGACATTTCTCCAGTTCTATTGCTAATGTAGTTGATTTTAACAATTAATTAATTGTTAATTAAAAATCAAATTGTTAATTAATTAAAACACAGTCAAGTAAATATTTGACCCTTACCATTCTGTAGGGCTTCACTACTGACTTCTACTTCAGGCAGAATTAATCTGTCCTAACAGTTAGGTCTCACACAGAGACCTAAGATGCCGGCAAACGTTCTCATATTTAACAGCTTTGACCGAGAGAGCTTTGAGTGGTCAGTCGGCATCGCAGACCTTTCCTGGGCTCCTCTCCTGCCAAGCAGATTGTGACAGCATGTGTTTTTAAACAGACACCGTATCAGTCTGACCTTGGAGGTTGTGCAGTGCCCTGCAAACAATATGGGAATGAAAGATGAAGAATGGCCTTCCCCCACACTGTCTCCTACATTAACTCAGGATGGGGGGGGGGGGCAGAGTTGCCCTAGATTTTGTTCCAGCCTCTTTGAAACATCAAAGAATGAAATAAAGCAACCAGACACCTCAGTATTAGAAAACTCTTTGTTCAAAAGGTGAAGGTGGAGCGGCAAGCTCAATCGTTTATCTCTTGAAAATGTTCCTTCCCCATTGTCAGTTAGGAGAGAGGAGGTCAGGTCTCTTTTTGAAAAGGAAAAAAGGAAGAGTTGGCAAGAATTTGAAGATGGTTTGAAGTGCATTTTCCCCTGGATTTTCAAGAATAGTATTTGCATATATAAATACTTTAACTTATTCTAAATGTGAAAGAGGAAAATCATCATTTCTGAGGAGGGGCGAGCTAGAGTTAAAAATACAATATGAAGGTTCCAAAATAATGCTAGTATCTGCAGCAGTTGATTTACTTTCACTGTTATGGCTGAGGGCAGAGAGAAAAGAGGTTAAGTTATTTTCCTCTGCTAGGGTTCAAACTCCTTTTCTTTCCCAGAAGTCTTTTTTTTCTTGCAAAATGTTTATTTTTTCAACGTAGTGTACAATTTAATGAATCATTTATTTTCATTCATCATTTTGTATACTTAGGACTTCATAAACATCTTGTTCTCAGAAGGATTCCAGAAGAAACTGAAGTCACACAGGCTTTTCTCCGCTTTACCTCAGAACAACACAATAATATCTTCTAGGTATTTCTATTTTTACCCTGTAATGAGAACACAATCTAAAATTGCACACAGCCCTGAGCTGTTACATTTCTGGTTCACTTTAACCTGAATAAGGCCTTCGGGTTTTCCTGAAATCAGATGCGTGTGATGCCTGTTTTCAAGGCAGTACATGGCTTGTTACCATCAGAATTCAATGTTTATTTCTCATTGTAATGAAAAAGGCTCTCTGGCTGTCCAACCAGCTGTAATTTTTCACCAGTTCTGAATAAACATTTCAACCCCTAACGAGTCATCGTTGGATTTGATGAAGGAAATGGAATTAGAGAGAGAGTAATTTACATCCATGCTGGCCACCCATTAAAGTTTTTCAACAAATGTGGGTGAAGCAAAAAGATGGCTGTGGTTTTCAAAATGTGGAGAAACAGTTGACAAGGATGCTGTTGACAAAGCAGATGTTACTGCTCTGTGAAATGTGCCATTCTGTGAACAACAACAACAACAACAACAACAACGGAACAGGCAAAGCTGCTGTCCTTGCTGGTGTGACTGGTGTGCAGACCTCCCGCTCCATGACAAGAAAACCTTCCATGGAGATGAGATTGGATTCCCAAGAGCAAGACCTGGCCTTCCATCCTAGGAGCTGACCCCACAGGATCTCTCCCTGCCGTACATTCCAGCATGCTCCCATCCTCCCATCCTCAAGACGGGAGTTCTGTTCTGGAAGGAAGGCAATCTGAGGCAGATGGCCTCTGTGTCAAAGAGGCCTGGGTCAGCTTCCCCTCTAACCTGTGTGGCACTCCCGGAATTGGGGCCCTCCTGGGCAAGTCAGACCATTTGGGGCAGAGACTCTTTTGCTGAGCATCAGTAAATTCACAACTCTCCCGGGTGTGCTAAGGAATTCTCTGTCATCCAACCACTACTGCCTGAGAAGTTGATCAAGGACAGGCGGCCTGAATCTCTCACAGCTCCCTTTTACCCCTAGAAACCACTGGATGCATTTTTCTCAGACAAGCAAGTGAACATTCACCATTTTAGCCAAAATGAGGCAAGTTGTACAACGTTAGCTTTTTAAGCTTTCCATGCTTTCAAAGCTCTGGACTTGATGCAAGAAAACGTCCTTCTTAGTACGAAATTGTATATTTGACTTAGTACGAAATTGTTATAGTGGAACGTTGGGAAAGGTCAAGGAGCCTCAGAATGATCAGTGATGGCATAGGTAAGTGGGCTCCCACAAAAAAGCGGGGAAGGGGAAGCTTGCAAATCCAGTCAGTCAGCAGAGACTGCAAAGTGCAAACCTTCTCAGCATTCAGCATTACTCCCTGGAGCAAGGCACGACACCGCACGTCTTCTGAGTCTCTGTTTTCCCCTGCAGCCTCCGTGCCCTCTCAGAGAAGAGACAATTACGCCTAATTTTATATTCACTGGCTGAATTTCTTTAAACCACTTTAAATATCACAGCAGCATCCTTAACCATAAACAGAAATGTTGTTCTGAACTGATTATTTAAATGGGTTTGTCACTTTCACAGACTGGAAATTGTTTAGGGGATTTTGTTTCCAAAAGAACTTTAGAAACTACTTAGCAAAGATCTTTTATTAAAGTGAGACAAGTGATAAAGAACCGAATCTTTCTAAAATTACAGATTATGAATCACCGGAAAAACTGATGGCATATGCATATCAAATCTGTGCTTGAAAACATCATATTGCCAGAAGGCTGTGACTGGAATGGAGAGTAGAAAAAAGATGCAAAACGTGATTGACGAATGTGTAACAATGATCACCTAGATCATTTTTGGCAGAAAAGCAGACCTGGTGACTATATATATATATATATATATATATTTTTTTTTTTTTTTTCCTGGTAACTATATTTTTGCTTCTCTACTAGACATTACCAACTTTAGATGCTGAAAAAAGGTACTTGTGTGATGGTTCCTAGCAAAAGAAAAATCAGAGTATTTTAAAAGATATTGACATGCATGTAAGCTGTTTGCTTACAATGGCAATGCCTTGTTTTAAAATAATGATGTTGGGTTTGTGACAGTTATTTGATTCTGATATCTGAGAGCATGATGACTATATATAATCTGCGAAAATGAGGGGCACCTGGGTGGCTTAGTTGGTTAAGCTCCTGCTTTCGGCTCAGGTCATGATGGGGTCCTGGGATCAAGCCCTGCATCACATCAGGCTCCCTGCTCAGCGGGAAGTCCGCTTCTCCCTCTCCCTCTGCCCCTCCCCCCTGCTCTATGTGCGCGCGTGCGCTCTCTCTCTCTCAAATAAAAAAATACATATATATAATCTAAGAAAATGAGAGAAAAATGTCTGTCCTCAAAGGTCCTGTGGGTGAGAGCAACAGATTGACCCTGTTGAGTTTTGCTCCTTCTCCTTCTTCCTCACCACCCTCCTCCTCTACTTCCCTCTACCCCTCCCCTCCCCCTCCTCCTCATTCTCATCTCCCTCCTTCCTCCTCCTCTTCTTCTTCCTCTCCTTCTCCTCCTCCTCCTCCTCCTCCTTCTTCTTCTATATTTTATAAAGCAAGGGGATTCTCTTTTAGGACCATCTCCAATATCCCACTTAATGCGTCTTCTTTGAGAAGTCATGACTGCACCAGGGAGCTCTATTGTAGGTATTATTTGTGCTTGTCCCTGTAGGGCAGAAAGAGTTCATGAAGTTAAAAAAAAAAAAAAAAGGAAAGAAAAAGAAAAACTATGTGTTTGAGTTTGAAATGTGGACTTTCCTTCTTTGAAAGCAGAATGGTCTTTTATTTTTCTGCATTTCCTCTAATATGGAGCAGAGAAAATGATGAGTAAATGATTTTGAATGAATGAACAATCACATTCAGACTGGAGCAGATTTCTGTACAGACAGAATCTAGTATGTATCATACCTAGAATTGATATGATACATCAAAAAAAATCAACTAAAAGTCTCCATTAAAAAATTTTTTTTTTTAATGGAGAAAGAATTGTTTTTCTCTCATAGGTCTTCACAATACAATCTTGTGGAAGGCTTCATAAGAAATGGCAAAGAGTTTACACTTGATGCATTAGCTCTGGAGAGTTACTGAAGGATTTAGAACATCCAAGAAACTTAATGAGAACGGTTGTGTCCATGACAGTTGGGGCTGGGAACTAGGGGACATGAGGAAGGATTCTGTTATGACTTCTCCAGGTGTTGCAGGAAGGAGAACTGGTCTTAGGTAGGGTCAGTAGAAATGGAAAAGGGATGGCTATGAGAGGTATTTTGAAAAATTATAAACTCCTTGAGAGCTGGAATTCTGTCTCACTTGTCTCTGTGCCTGCTCATGCAGGATAAGGGACTGTCAGGATCCAGTAGGCATATGTTGGTGTAAATTGAACTGTGTGACAAAATATAGCACATGAAGACTACATACAAAGCAATAATGCCTACAAGGCCTCTGGTGGGTTGTTTGGGGTGAAAATTCAGTTATATTTTGAAAAATGATTCTAAATAGGAAAACGGTGATATCCTTGAGAGAGACTTCTCTGGGGTGAGGGTCATAATCAAACACCAATTCCATACTTACTTATGGTGCCTTTGAGCTGTCCCCACACACAATTCCTTAATCCTTCTCTGAGCTCCAGGGACACTCGATTCACCAAAGTGTGTTGTTGCTCTTATCACATCGCATTACTATTAGTTCCCTCCTATTATAACTTCTTGAAGGTAGGGACCTAATCATGTTGTTTTTGAAAAAATTGAGGTATAATTGTCATTCAGTAAAATGCACACATTAGTGTACAGCTCAGTTACTGTCTACTTATGTATACACCCAGGTAGCCACTACCTAGATCAAGATGTAGAATAATTAAATCACCCCCAGAAAGTTCTCTTCTGCTCCATCTCAGTCAAAAGTCAGAAGTGTCTCGGCCCCCGCCCCAGGTAACCATGATTCTGACCTCTATGGTGTAGATGATTTTTGCCAGTTTCTGAATTTCATACAAATGGAAACATTCAGTGTGTATTCTAGTGCTTCACAAGAGGTTCATTTGTATCACTGTATTTATTGGTTGCTCTTTTTAATTGTTATTTATTTTTCCGAGGTATGAATATTTCACTTTCCTGTTGATGAATATTTGAGTTGTTTCTAGTTTTGAGCTCTTATGAATAAAGCTGATATTACATTCTGTGCATGTCTTTTTGGTGATACATGCACTTATTTCTCTTGGGGTATGGACCTGGGGGCAGAATTGCAGAGTTATAGGGTAAGCACATGTTTCACTTTATTAAAAAATGTCTAATCGGTGTCCAAAGTTGTTGTGGCATTTTACTCTCCCACTGTTAATGAGCCTTGCAGTTGGTCCACTGCCTTATACACTTGGTATGGCCGGTCGTCTAATTTTGGTCATTTGGGTGGGTACATAATGCAGGTTTAGTTTGTATTTCTCTGGTGAATAATGATGTTGAACACCTACCCCTTGGCTTATTTGGCCATTTGGATATCTTTTGTGAAGTGTCTCTTCAAGTGTTTTGCACATTTTAAAAATTGGATTGTTTGTCTTGTTAATTAATCACGTTACTTTTTTGGATTCCCAGCATTCAGAATAGTGATAATTAACAAATATTTTTATAGGTTTGTTGAATAAGACAATGAGAGTAAATAAAATTGGCTTTATTTGCAAATTGTTCTCTGTCACTGGCCACAGGAAATGGGTTGTGGAAGTAATTAGCTTCTATGATGCATTTAAATTTGTTGGTTTTTGAAAATATCAAGACATAAATTCTAAACACAGCTGGTTGTATTTGTGATAGAGCACTTGTAATTTTACATTAAATTTTGGTTCATTCATGCATGCATTTAAAGTACTCATCATCATAGTGTCTGGAAGCCCAGAAAGATTTTAGACCAGAATACAAATTGTAACATTACTTTCTGTTCTTTCATCATGTTAATAAGGTAGATTAGATACGATGTCCAAAATGTAGGATTTATTCCATTAGTTACATTTTTTATTTGATTTCTAGACTAGAAATGTGCTTTTAAATTCCTTAAAGATAAATAAGCTTTAAAAAATAGGAAAAAAAAATTTAAGTCCAGGTTTGAGTTTATTTTATGTTTTAGTAACTATTTTTTATTATAAAAGTAGAGGCCACTCCATTTTGAATATTTAGAAAATACGGTAATATAAAAAGAAAATAATCTTCATTTGACCAAATCCAGATTCCCACGCTGAACATCTGTCCTTCTTTCTGCGTTTTATACACATGCCTGTGGGTGTGTATATATATATCTACATATATGTGTACATCTGCGTGATCTATGTAGCTATATGTTTATTTTTATAGTTCCACTCAACTTTCTCTTACGGTAGATTATGGAAGCTCATTAGTATATTCGTAGAAAGAAGAAAGTTGGCTGTTTGAGGTCTCTGGTATCTTTTGCATAGCGTTTGCTTCATGTAGCAAGATTGAAAATGGGTACTTAGTAGTCCTTTTCCACTATCTGTGCTTCTTAGGATGGGAACTGTGTCCATCTTTCCTTCCCGCTAGCACCTAACATTATACCTTGTGCATGCGGCAGACACTCATCAAGTGTTTGCTAACCAGCCTCTAGAGGGCGGCTGGCTCTGTTAGACGCATCGCCGCTGCAGGGACAAGGCCAGATTCTGTCCACTAAGTCAGAGCAGGCTGTTCTATGTGGTCCCACTTAGATGAGTGTGGAAACTCCTGGTTTGCTTCTATGCCTGAGGCGTTGTAGATTCAGGAGCTCAACAGGATCCTTAAAGATCTTCTCATTTAATTCTGTCCATCCAGGCAGATGAATTGCTAAACTCTAGGACAGCCATGAAGTCTCTTGAAGCTTTTTAAAGATGGAGACTATTGAAATATTTCATCAAATGCAGTCTCTTCCAAACATTATTTTATGGGTAGACTTAATCAGTAATTTAAGTTATGTTTGAGATAGCTGAGTTTCAACTTTGACTTTTCTAATGTTAAAACAGATAATTATAGGGGTACCTGGGTGGCTCAGTCAGGTGGGCTTCTGGCTTTTAGGGTTCTGGGATAGAGCCCCATGTCGTCGGGCTCTGCACTCAGCGGGGAGTCTGCTTGAGGATTCTCTCTCTCCCTCTCCCTCTGCCCCCCCCTTCCCTCATGCAAGTGTGCGCTCTCTCTTTTTCAAATAAATAAATAAATAAATAAATAAATAAATAAATAAATCTTTAAAAAAAATAACCTCAGATAATTATATTCTGCGTTTAGGTGGTAAGAAGGAAATGATAGCAGAAATCAGTATGCTGAATTTTAAAGAGGTTTGTTCTCTAAATCGTGAATATACAAAGGTGTAGCCTTGTGAATTAATGTGACATATAGATTTAAAATATGAAAATTAAATATGATTTTATAAAATCTCACTTATCAAGAAATAAACCCAAAGGAAAACATAAGTATAATACAAATAGTTATCCCTGATTAGGGCATATTTTCCCTTAGACTAATAAATGCTTTGTGTATAAGGTACCTCCAAATATTATTTTCTTTTAGGATAAAGTAAGTTTATGTGGATCACTCATGGAAACTTTACATGAATGTACAATGGACTTTTTAAAAAAATTTCAAAAGGTTTAATTAATGCAAATAAAAATGGACCCAAACCCCAAACTTTCCTCTCAGGCAAAGGATGATACCAGGTGTGTGGAAGGATGCCTCCTCCTATATCCTTGTCTTCCCAGAGTTTTCAGTTGGCGGCAGTGGGCGGGAGGAGGGGACATCTAGACAAATCCTTTGATAGGCCAAGATGGCTCTGGAAGTTGAGTGTATAAGCTTTCTTAGTCTAAGAATTTTCTAGGTGCTATAATGTTCAGGCTGTGGGATATTTTTAGCAGCGGTGATACTGAGCACTGACCGCAGACACCCTGTAGTATAATGAATGCAAAGCCTGTGTATCACTGCTGGCCCCGGACAGGGTAAAAGGATTCTTCTTTCCCTTTTTCTGCACCCCTCCTTTCCATTAAGGTTTCACTCTTTAGTAGGAAGAATGAAGCTTCTAATTATGATCAGAGTGCATCAATTGTATTTTTGCAATTGATGATGGTTAGTAAGTAGGCAAATTTCTTTAGTCAGTACACCCAACATGGCACTGAAATCCTGCTATAAGTCTAGTTCTTCTTACACCTGAAATATCAATTTAACTGAGTCTAAGAAAACCCAAAACTTGGATGAGGTTAATGAATTTAAGTTCCTTGAGCAGTCAGTTTCATATCAAAGCACTTAGTGGGGTTAAAATAATTTCATATTATACATATCGCAACTTATTTCATGCTAAGTATAGAGCATTAAAATATAGTTTGTGCTTTATGTGAGTAAGAAGATGGAATCTTTATGTGGTTTACTCTTTTCAATGCATCCCTTTAAAAAAAGTGATAAAATAGATACATTCTACTATGAATCCCCAATGTTCCCTTCCTTATTAGACATCAGGTCTGTTGATCAGTGCTCAGGAGACCTTGTTGGCCCCACGTGTCTTTAAAATTGCCAATTAGCAGCCCTGCCCAGATGCAGCTTGTTACCAGCCACAAAGGAGGGATGTTATTTAAAAACAGGCAACTCTTTTCTTCCATGATTGGGCTAAATACATGCAAGTAGGGCTATAGGAAACAAAGGATGGCTTTGAAGTTGTTTAAATCCTTCTACAACTGAGAGCCATTGCCGCACATTTTCCTGTAGGCTTCAGGACCTCTCCTCTGAGTGCAAGCACCCTGGAGACAGGAGGCGTTGTTTTGCTTCACTCAGTGTAAACTGCTTTGAGACTCTCTGACATCATTAAGTCAAATTTTAGCCCAGACATTTTGTTCAGACCTAAACTCTGAATGACACTTGTTCGGTTGATTAAGAGGGAAGTACAATATCTGGGAACTGCTCATAATGTGATACAAATGCCAAAGGGTTCAACTTGAACTTGAGATACTTTTGTATCTCTCAGCTCTCATTGTTTTACATTCTGATGTAAAGATTTTATTTTTTTTCTCCTTCTGACACACTTCGGCCTGGTTAATAATGCCTCAGGTCTGGGGCATGTTTGCTTGAGAAGTATGGTATTCTTTTTCTCCTACTATTTCCTCCCACTTCAACTTCCCACCTTGCATCTTCTGTCCCCAAAGAAGTATTTGCCTTTTCATTTGTAATCTTTCGTGGTTTATTATTTTAATACTGTGAGTCTGAGTATGAACCTACAAAAAGTTATCATCTGAAGAAAATAATACTGGACCAAATTTATAAAAGATACAGAAATCTAGATAAATTCATTTAAAACAAGTATTATATCCTTAATGCTGTGGGGATAAGCCCTAACCACTGCCTTTAAGTATAATAGAACTAACAGTATCAATAATAGCAGTGTTAATATTTATTGCAATCTTATTTTATGGCAGACATTGTGTAAGGTATTTTACATTCATAATCTTTTTTTTTAAAGATTTTATTTATTTGTCAGAGAGAGAGAACAAGTGGGGGGGGCAGATAGAGGGAGAAGCAGGCTCTCTGCTGAACAAGGAGCCCAACATGGGATTCGATCCCAGAACCTGGGATCATGACCTGAGCTGAAGGCAGATGCTTAACTGACTGAGCCACCCAGGTTGTCCCCATTCATAATCTTTTTTTTTTTAATATTTTATTTATTTATTTGAGAGACTGAGTGAGTGAGAGAGAGCACAGGAGCAGGGGCAGAGGAAGAGGGAGAGGGAGAGGCCAGCTCCCCTGCTGAGCAGGGAGCCCAACATGGGTCTTGATCCCAGGACCCTGGGATCATGACCTGAGCCAAAGGCAGATGCTTAACTGACTGAGCCACTTCCCCCCATTCATAATCTTCTAAGATAATTTCAACGGTCCCCACATTCCAAATGAAGAAATTGAGGCCCAGAGAGGTTAAGTAATTCCTCTAGGATCACACAGGTCAAATGGGATCCAGGTAGGACAAAGATTTGGATTGAATCTGTCTGACTCAAAGGTGACGTACCTGCACAACGTGTTAAAATACCTGTGCAAGGTATTGGTGATGGGATGTTCAGGTGTGCAGAGAAATGTAAGAAAAGAGAAAATAATTCAAGACTTGGGTGGTCAGGAAAAGTTTTGCAGAAAAGGTGAACACTCTTAGAAGTGGTAAGTTGGAAATGTGAAGAAAAGGAGCCTGGGAGAGCTCTTGAGGGAGGACTCACACCCTCTGCAAATCTGTGCAGCCCATGCCATGTCGAGCCTATAAGTCCTCAGGGTCTCCATGTTTGCCAATAGCATCAGGCAGCCTATGGACGGCAAAAATGGTGTTCTGTTCACTGTGCCTCCCATAGGCCTCCTGGGTACAAAACGCAGTGGATTTGGTCAGCATTATACCATTGACGGAACTTTTGGGAAAATGTCAGCATTAGTTTCAATTAGGGAATCTTATAATTTGTCAGAAACTTTATGGTTTCCTTATCATTTCAAGAAAATTGTCTTATTTTGGTCCTATCAAAGTAGAATGGGCATTATTATCCTCCTTTAGTAGTGAAAAAAGTAAAGCTCAGAAAGGCTTTATAAGAATAGCATCATACTATATTCTTTATTGCATCTTTCTTTTTCCCTTGACAGTATCATTAGCATATTCTTACATGATTAGATATTCTTTTACACCATAATTTTAAATAGTTATGTACCCATGTGCAAAGCAGCATTGTTTATATTTGCAGAAATTTTGGGAACAACTTATACATTCATAAATTACAGATCAGGTAGAACATGGTACATTTATAGATAGAAATACCCCAGAGCCATAAAAAGGATCAAAATGTGTTATCAGAGAATGCTTTCCAGAATATATTTTGAGTAAAGACATCAGATTATGAAATAGTATGAACCCATTTAGTCAATGTGAGTATAGATTTATTTAATCTAACAGGCTGACAATATTTAATGGTTGAAATTCATTCTAATTTATTTAGTAAGCATATTTTTTTCACTAATCTTTCTTTTCATCCTAGGCAGGCAAATTGCCTACCCAAGGAGATGAAGATTGCTCTGGAAAACATCCCTATGGGGCTGGGAAAGAAGTTCAGGGCTGAAGGGTTTGTTGTGATTTAAGAGAGAGAGAGAGCCCCTTTTCTCTGCAGATGTATAATTTATCTCTTGAATGTCTCCTATATTTTCCATTGGATTGGTATTTCTTAAGTCTTAATGTATTGTGTTTATGCTAAATGTTTATTTGCTGACAAGATCAGTTTTAAACAATGACATGGAAATTTAGGTCATTTAAAATAGATATTTCGATGTTAGTAGTTGGGAACCAAAGATGTTTATTTTATAAAGTTATTTTTATTTCCGAAGCAATTAAGATGTACTTTTATGTTTGAAAGTCCATTTTTTCTCTTGAATGAGTAGCCTTTTGGAGGTACTTACAGCCTAAAAATCTGCTAAAATTATGGATTGAATTTAATTCTTAAGGGGTACTTCTTGAATTCTTCAGGACTATTTCAAGTTCTCAGATCGCTTCAACTAGAAAGACTTTTAATGATCACCATTGAAATGTTTACAGCTAAATTTAAATTTAGTTCTTTGTACTGAAATGTCTTAAACAACATTCCAAATTAATAAAGAGAAAACAATATTTTCCTATAACTTTATGCTTTTAAGTTTACTGTCCAAAACAGATAAAACCAAAATAAAGAAAAAGAGCATTCCCTCACAAACTTATCCTCCAACATCTCTATCTGCTTTCATTTTTATCTGTTCTCTTTAAGTTTTCATCTATGTATAACAGAAATTTAAAATTTGTAGTATAACATAAAAATATTTATTTTTATTATTAATAGAAATTAAGTTTTACATTTCATGACCAAGCTGCAAATCTTTATAAACATCAGTTTCTTTTCTGGTGCTATGTTTTCCATACCAAGATTTCTTGGATTCTCTCCAAACTCCTTTTCTGGTCTGTTTTCTCACTGAATTTATGTGTCCCATGGCCTCATCACTTATGAAATTATTTTCTCATTCATTCCATAAAGTAAAAGGCAGGAGAGCTCCCAAATTTTGAATGTGTTGGCTTTTTGAATGACTAAGGGGATGGGAGCTTCCTCTTTTTCAATACCGTAATTCTAGCTTTACCAAATTTCCATTTTTAAAACATGCTATTTATAGTCTTTTAAGCCTAAAATATTTGATACTAGATGAAATTGAAATTTTTGTAGGCTATCAGCACAGGAGATCCATCTTAGTTAAGAAAAGGAGGAAAAAAAGTAACAGGTTTGTGCCCAGTAGATGCTTGGCTGTAGGACTGGCTAATGAGTCCCCGGACCCAGGATGACTTGGTGAAGAGGATGCTTCAGCCTGTCTTTCATGGTTACAAGAAATTGTGGCCACTAAAGACCTTGTAGAGGAGGAAAACTTTTCCCTTCTTCTTTTCTAGGTTCTTTGGCTGGCATAATAATTAAACTGACATAAAACAGCTTAATGGGAGAAAAATTTAATTTCGTATGTATGGGAACTCATAAAAAATTATGAGACTCAAAGAAGAGACTAAAGCAGGCAGCTGGTATACCTTTTAGACAAGGAATAAATTCGTGAATAATTGACAAGACAAAGGGGTTTGGATTTGCGGGTAATAAATTAGTGAAGCAGTAACAAGGGTTGTTTACACAGCCTTCTCTGCCCTAAATTTCCTTATCTCTGGTGATAAGGATGTTTCTCCACCTCCAGGTACAGGGAGGGTAACTTCCACCTGGGAGATTTATTTCCTGTTTTCAGAGGACAAAGGAGGTCAGAGTGTCCTTCTTTAACGAACTATTTCTTAAGCAACTTTAATTCAAAATAATTGATATGCCAAAGTGACATATTTTGGGGTGGCATATTCTGTTCACCTTCAGACTGATGCCAAGATGTTTATTTCTCTAAAATACAATGACCTTGGAAGCAGGGCAAGAGTCACTGTTTCTTTATATGATGGCCCTGCATGTAATTCAGATATTAACTCTTAACCAGATTTGTACCTCAAAGCAACTTGGGAAAGACGATTTTTAGTTTTAAAATCCAGATTTACAAATTTTTTCCATGTTGTCAAACTTTAAATTTTCCTTATGTATGTAAAAGTTCCATTGATTTTTGTGAGATAAGTTGCAGCAATATTTAGAATCAGTAAGAGTTTAGAATTTGCCACGCACTTATCTAAGGGATTTTTGTTTCATTCCTTTGATCCTCCTGTGAATTAGGCATTATTATTGTTATTGGTTCCACTTTAATGAAGACATGACTATTGCACAGAAAGTTTAGTAACTTGCCCTGCTTACGAGGAGGAGCCAGGAAGATGAAGCAGGTGGTCTGGTTCCAGAGCCTATGGACCTAGCGGTCAGCTACAGCAGCCTCCCAACATGCAACACGGCAAGAATGAGAGACTTGTTTGCTAGCTGAGAAGTCTGTTCTTGTTGTGGAAGCCATCGTTGCATGAATAGGAAATAGGTGATGTTGGAAACATCTATGTTAATTTTGAACGTTTCAGAGAAGGTATTTAAGTTTCAAATTATTTGTGAACTATAGCAAAGCCTTCCCTATTTTGTAACCTCACGTAGGATGCAAAAGAACTGCTTGGATGTAATACTTTAAGAGAAATGGGGACACTCTCCGGGTTTGGGTGGAAGCCCTTTCAGGCTACATTTTAACCTCGGTTCTGGATCATGCCCTCAGTCTCTTCACACACTAGCACCACTCTCATCTTCTCTTTCAACATAAAGCTTGTCTTCCCTCTGTTCTCTTCTAATGAATGATCAAGAGATAATGTATCTTCATTTTCATGCTAAACATCAACACTTATGCTTCTGTAGGCCAGCTAGAGGTCAGTCCAAGCAGAGCTCAGTAGGATATATAAGGTAAATTTATTTATTTATTTATTTATTTTTAATTTTTTTAATTAACATATAATGTATTATTTGTTTCAGGAGTATAGGTCTGTGATTCATCGGTCTTACACAATTCACAGTGCTCACCATAGTACTTACCCTCCCCAGTGTTCATCACCCAGCCACCCCATCCCTCCCACCCCCCTCCACTCCAGCAACCCTCATTTTGTTTCCTGAGATTAATAGTTTAATGGTTTGTCTCCCTCTCTGGTTTCTTCTTGTTTCATCTTTCCCTCCCTTCCCCTATGATCCTCTGTCTTGTTTCTCAAATTCCTCATATCAGTGAGATCATATGATACTTGTTTTTCCCTGATTGACTTATTTCACTTAGCATAATACCCTCTAGTTCCATCCACATCATTGCAAATGGCTGCATAATATTCCATTGTATATAGATACCACATCTTCTTTATCCATTCATCTGTTGATAGACATCTAGGCTCTTTCCACAGTTTGGCTATTGTGGACATTGCTGCTATAAACATCGGGGAGCACATACCCCTTCGGATCCCTACATTTATATCTTTGGGGTAAATACCCAGTAGTGCAATTGCTGGGTCATAGGGTAGCTCTATTTTCAACTTTTTGAGGAACGTCCATTCTGTTTTCCAGAGTGGCTACACCAGCTTGCATTCCCACCAACAGTGTAGGAGGGTTCCCCTTTCTCCGCATCCTCACCAACATCTGTCGTTTCCTGACTCGTTAATTTTAACCATTCTGACTGGTGTGAGGTGGTATCTCATTGAGGTTTTGATTTGGATTTCCCTGATGCCGAATGATGTTGAGCACTTTTTCATGTGTCTGTTGGCCATTTGGATGTCTTCTTTGCAGAAATGTCTGTTCATGTCTTCTGCCCATTTCTTGATTGGATTATTCGTTCTTTGGGTGTTGAGTCTGGTAAGTTCTTTATAAATTTTGGATACTAGCCCTTTATCTGATATGTCATTTACAGATATCTTCTCCCATTTTGTCAGTTGCCTTTTGGTTTTGTTGAATGTTTCCTTTGCTGTGCAAAAGTTTTTTTATCTAGATGAAGTCCCAATAGTTCATTTTTGCCCTTGCTTCCCTTGCTTTCAGCGATGTTTCTAGGAAGAAGTTGCTGAGGCCTAGGTGGAAGAGGTTGCTGCCTGTGTTCTCAAGGATTTTGAGGTGGTAAATTTAAATTCCAGGCCCCTAAGCAAATTTCAGATTTAGAGGTGATTGTGTGAAAGAAACAAAGAGAGGCTGGAAACACAATAGTTGAATATGAGGAAGAAACATAATCCTCTGTAACATGTTGCCCAGAGCCCACCAGGCTGTAACTTCCTGCTCCAGGCATCTTCCTCCTCCCCCTCCTCCTCACCTGGCTACAGCTGGAGGAAGGATGCTTGCTTTTAATGGAGAGTTGGCTTCCTTTTGATTCAGCTGTTTGGATTCCTTGAACTAAATCAGAGGTGCCAATCAAAGCTCTACCCTATCCTCTCTGGTTAGGATCCTTTCACTTCAGTATGGCCTTTAATAATGGTGAAATAAGTCATCTCTGTTTAAGCCACAGTGGAGTTGGCTTGAGCAAAGCTGGACTGTTTGCTTAAAAGCGGGTATGGGTGGGAGAAACAAATCTGAGCCTACTGCTGCTGCATTTGAGGTTTTGTTTGTTTTTTTTAGTTTAGTTTTTTTTAATTAATTAATTTTTAAAAAAGATTTTATTTATTTATTTGAGAGAGAGAGAGCATGAGTGGAGGGGAGAGGCAGAGGGAGTGGGAGAAGCAGGCTCCCTGCTGAGCACAGAGCCCTACTAGGGGCTCAATCCCAAGGTCCCGGGATCATGACCTGAGCCAAAGGCAGATACTTAACCGACGGAGCCACCCAGGTGCCCCTGGTTTTTTAGTTTTTATTTTAAAAATCTTAACAGGTGAAAAAATGGAACAAATTATTTAAGATTCCAAATTTGGATTCTAGTTTGGTTTAATAAACCAAATGCTTCTGACTAATGTGGAAATTAAGCAAGAATCTTTAAAAATAGCCAGTGAAAGTTTGCTCATAAAAACAATAACAACAGCAAAAGCAGGAAACTGCTCTTCTCTATAAGTAGGGGCTGCTCCATGAATGGAAAAGGGAAAATCCCAGGGAAGTAGTATCAAGAGGGAAGAAACCAGCAGGTGCAGTGGCAAAGCCCAGAAGAGAATGAGATTCATGTGTGCTCACTGATTCTTGGCTTCTGCCCTGCCCTTGAGTTGGTTTCTGTCATTCACAGCTAAAATTGTCTTCACTAATATTATAAATAATATGAAAAGCTAGAAAGCCTTAAAAATGTAATTCATGACATACTTTCTGTAGAGAGAAGTGTATTGGAAACACTCAGATGCCAAGATCTGATTTGTCCGTCTGTCAAGGTTGAACAATGAATGTCCTCATGGGTTTGAAAGAGTTGCTACTATAGCATTTCTCAGGCCAGTCCTCCACACCCAGAGAGGAATGACAGTAATCTTTTCTTTTTTAAGATTTTTACACTTTATTTACTTGAGAGAGAGCATGAGCCAGCGGGGATGCGGGGCGGGGACAGCAGGAGAGAGAGAAGCAGACTCCCCGCTGAGCAGGGAGCCCAACATGGGGGCTCGATCCCAGGACCCCGGGAGCATGACCTGAGCCGAAGGCAGATGGTTAACTGACTGAGCCACCCGGGCGCCCCTGGAATGAAAGTAATCTAATAGTAGGAAGAAGTCACAGAGTTACTGCAGGAAGGCACGATCCCATCAGGATGAAAGAAAGTGCTTGCCTCCCTTAACCCATTGTTACCTTTGACTCAGGGAGTTGATCATTTGCATGTAACAGAATATTGGGGCATTTTAGGAAGGCCTCGTGGAACAGGATAATGACAGGAAGATGTCATCCCTACTAGACTTCTTATCCTGACAGCCCCTCCCAACTCTGTAAGATGCTCAAAAGAAACTAGAATTAGTGAATGGAAGCACAGAGAAATCAATAATTTAGAATAACTTGAAAAAAAAAAAACAAGGTTTATTTACACTGGTAAAATATAAAGGAATATCTCTTCTCGAAGTTGCTTCAACGGGTAAACAGAGAAGAGGTATGAAGGTGTGTGTACCTCCGGCCCCTGAAACTGATATGAGGAAGGAAAAAGAATGAGTGGTTGAAAATAATATGGAACTGCTGTAGATGGATTGTGAGGTGCATAAGAATATGTGACTTGAGGAAATAAATATGGAGAGGGTGGGATGTGAATGTCCTGACTTGTTCAATTTAGACACTGCATACATAATATTGTTTTGTTTTCTCTTTGATGCCCTAGAAATAAAAATTGAAAATTTCCTTCAGTATCCAGGAGAGTTTAAAGAGTCAATCCTTTCTGCCATCAAGGAAGGAAAAACTAGTTTTAAGATTTTAAGATTTCGTCTCTGGGCATAATGGACCTTCACAGCTCATTGTGAAAATACAAGAGGAAGGACAGGGTCTGGGGAAGGAAGCAGAGTGGCACATAGAAGCTGAGACAAGAAGGAACTTCTTCAGCCTGGACTGAGGTTCCCTGGGAATAGAGAGGAGAAGGGGCTCAGTATCTGGAGTCTCTGGCTCCTGGCATGGCTGCCAGGTGAGCCTATGGAGGTGAGCTCCTCAGTAACAGAATTGCCAGCCTCCTGGAAGATGCCCACTTCCTACTGCAGGCAAGCAAGTGAAGAGATTAAGAGATGACATCAGGCTTGATTAATGAAGATGCCTGCAGCAACCGTTGACCAAAGGGCTACCAGAGGTCTTCTTTCCGCAGATACCATGAATGTCTTCTGGGTTCTGATGAAGCTCTGGGATGGGATTAGTAGTCCCAAATGAATGACCCAAGTAGAATTGATCTCCACTGAGATAGGCCCTATGGCGAACATGGATTGAATTCATGAAAATTAAGTGATATTTCCTTCATGCTTGAGGCCGTGGACTGGGTTTCTTTTTCTTTTCTTCTTTCTTTCTTTCTTTTTTTTAAGATTTCATTTATTTATTTGACAGAGAGAGACACAGCGAGAGAGGGAACACAAGCAGGGGGAGTGGGAGAGGGAGAAACAGGCTCCCCACTGAGCAGGGAGCCCGATGTGGGGCTCCATCCCAGGACCCTGGGATCATAACCTGAGCAGAATGCAGACGCTTAACGACTGAGCCACCCAGACGCCCCGTGGACTGGGTTTCTTACAGCTATGTAGTTTTACCCAGTATTGGCTTTTGCCCAAACACTAACAATGCATCTGGGCTTGTTTTCTGTGAAGGTAATTCAGGTGTATCCTTCTCCATGAAGGGTACATATTTTTTCCTTTTGTGACTCAACATCTGCGCCTTTTTTTTTAGCAGAAATGCTAAAAATGAATAAGATTATCCTAGATTTAGGAGGTTCCTAGATTTAGGAGGGAAGTACTTCCTACCCATCAGCCTTTAATTCTGCTTTAAAAGGATTAGTCTTTATATATGATGAGGATTTATTTGGATAGGGTCAAGCTTCAGTGCATGGGTCACAAACTTCACGTATCTCTCCTTCTAAGTCTACTGGATATAGGCAACTCAGATTCACATAAGCAAGTGATCTGCTTTGCATAAATGGAAGATTGGAATTTAAAGAAAAAAGTTTTTGGCTGAGGTCACTCGTGGCTAAAGTCATATCAAAGCCCCATTTTTCTTTTTTTGTGTGTTAATTCTCAGATAAAAGGCCTAGGGTGTGGAGTAGTAAAGTCTTAACTCTCTGATGATAATTTAGGGGTCTTGCCTTGAGAAAAATTTCTGTGAAGTAGAAGCAGCAGAGGGCAGATTTGGATTTGATTTGGGCAAGTGCTGTGAGGCACTGAAAGCTTTGCAAAGGGAACCTGAATTCCCAGGCGGAAACCAGCACTGTCAGAGACATGTGGTTCCGTTTGTAAAATTTATTGGATCAGATGTGGAAGGCGAAGGGATGAAAGGGTACCAATTTCATTTAAAAAGTTATTTTTCCTAATGATAAAAGCATTCACTACATGCTCAATTGAGGAAAGTGGAAAATAAAATATAGAGAAGAAAACAATCATCCAGAAATAACTATTATAAGCATTTTGGTGCATTTCTATACATTCTCTCTCTCTCCTCTCTCATATATTCCAAGATATGTTCTGGAAATATACTGTAGATACTGTTTGTATCCTATCTTATTCACTCAATAATAAATCATTAGCCTTTTCTTATGTCCTTAAAAATTATTCCCAAACATCATTTTGAATGACTGATAATTCATCAGAAATGTATAGCATGACTTAACCATTCTGCCTTCTTAAGGGATAATTTTATGGTGAAGATCATTGCACAGAAACCCTAGACATACTTCAATTATTTCCTCATGACAGATTCATAGATGTGGAATTATTTGGGAAGACGGAAGATACAAACTTCCTCAGGCTCTCAATTTATATTATGAAATTGTTTTCTAGAAAAGTTATATCAGTTTATGCAAGAATGCCCATTTTATGATACCTTGAATGTCCTTTATAGTACCTTCTAAAACTGTTTGTAATTTGAAATGCTGAAAAAATTGCAATTGTTTGAATTTGCCCTTCTTTGCTTATGAATGAGCTTGAACATATGTCGTATGTTTAGTAATCACATACATTTCTTCTTCTGTAAGTATGTCTTTTACTTGCTTTTCTATTGGGGGCTTTAGTGTTTTTCTTAACATACATATTGAAGACAGCAATCTTTTGTTATGAGTTTTATGGTATATATGTATTTCTATACTAAGACTACTAACTCTCACTGTTGAAATCTGGTTTTGTCTCATGTATATATCCTCCTCTGAAGTTCTAATCAATTCTTCAAGGGCCCAGTCAAATCTTATTTCCTCTTAGAAGCCTACCAACATCCCTGAGGTGAAATGAAGCTTCTCCCCTTACATGCCACCACCATACTTGTTTCCATCTGTTTAGGAGGAAGCCTCCCTCTTTGGAAAGCAACCGTTCTGTTTTAATCATTTTGATATGCCTTACAGTACTCACTCAAACCTCTGCACAAAGCAAGCATCTGATAAATACTTGTTGTGTTAAGTGAAGTGAAATCAAAACCATTATAGCTTAACTTTCAAAATAATAGATCCTTATCATCCTGTGATTACAAGGGCAGGAGACTTGACAAAATCATCTATGGTGCTGATGAGCTAAGAAAAACAACTCATCATGAATTTTTCTCTCAGAACCCAAGCATAGGCTGGAGGGATTTATGACTCTAGAGCAGTTTGGTTGAAGTTAGTCACTCATATAAGCTTTTTCTAAACTATAACCATGAGGTCATATAGTTAAATTTTACTGGGAAAAATAGAGCCTAAAAACCACTCTAGGTGACACAGTTATAAAAAAGAGAAATAGAAGCTAGACAGGCACACTTAATCACAACTTCTAATGGGTTTAGAAATATGAAAACAACGACCAAAACAACAAAATATCCAAGAATGCAGAGTTAAAATGGCCAGGAGTGATTCTGAGTGGTATAATTTTGTTTTATTGGTACCCAGGGCCCTGAAGGACATAGAATAGAGTGATAAACATAACCAAGAAGTACTACAGTATATGGCGTAATGGCAGACTATTCACCAGGAATACTGATATAAGAGACTAACTTTAATTTTAAAATTCAAGCCCTCAATTTGCTTCTAGAATCAAGAATTATCTTTTTTGTTTTTTGTTTTGTTTTAGAAAAATTCATATGAATATAGGTCTAAAAGATAGGCCACAACTGGAACCCGAGAGTAGTGTTAAAGTGCTAATTAATAGTGGGATTACTTGTGCCTCAGTCTCTTTGGCTCACCTGGGGTCTGGGTGTGCTCACTCCTCCGGGCTGACAGACCCTATCCCCCGACACTGATACCATTGCTCTTAGGGGCTAATGACTGCAGAATAAGCAGATCCTCCAGAACCTTAAGAAAGAAGAAAACCTTAAGAAAGAAGGAAAACCTTCACATAGGATGTGCTATTTTTTTTTAAGCCTTGATTTTCAAAGTATATGATCCGGGTGTGAAGCAGAAGAGGGCTGGAGCAGGCAACTAAATTGTTCTGCCCACAAGATAGAAGAGTTCTCCTATTGAGTTGTGGAGACTGAAGAGAAGTAGAGTTACATGCAGCCCTCTGCCTCTCCAAGCCCTCCGCCTCTCCAAGCCCTCCCTCCTTCCTTTCCTAAGAACAAACTTTTTTGTCCACAATATGGCAGAGAACACAAGGGGAGCTTGTCCCCGTTACTTTTGGGAGATTTCAGTGTAAAGGGACTTTGTCCCAGCAAATGTTCCCAGGGCCAGCAGGCATGGGAAGTCTCACTGACATGTTGGTGAAGGGATAATGGGCCCGTGTGAATGCTCACTAATAATGTTCTTATCTTTTATAATAACATTATGACCAGAAGTTTAAGACTACACTGGAGTAATAGTAGACAAATTGAATTTTAGAACTGGAAGGTACTGTAATGATGCCCTAGTCAAACTCTCAGCATTGTACTGATGAGGTGGCCTGAGCAGAAAGTTTAATTATTATTATTA
Source organism: Mirounga leonina (assembly GCF_011800145.1). Classification (NCBI taxonomy): domain Eukaryota; kingdom Metazoa; phylum Chordata; class Mammalia; order Carnivora; family Phocidae; genus Mirounga; species Mirounga leonina. The sequence goes on along the minus strand of NW_023270807.1, from coordinate 53,813,094 downwards.
TTATTTTTTAAAGATTTTATTTATTTATTTGACAGAGAGAGACACAGCAAGACAGGGAACACAAGCAGGGGGAGTGGGAGAGGGAGAAGCAGGCTTCCCGCGGAGCAGAGCCCGATGAGGGACTCGATCCCAGAACCCTGGGATCATGACCTGAGCCGAAGGCAGACGCTTAACAACTGAGCCACCCAGGCACCCCAGAAAGTTTAATTATTTACCAGAGTAACCCAGCTCTTTGGAAGCAGAGTCCGGACTAGATTCCAAGTCTCCCAGTGCCCTTGCTCCTGCTCTCCAGGACCCCGACTCCCTGTCCCCACAGGGTTTCTACTCTTCATCTCAAGCATTTCTTTGATGGTCTCACAATCTGTAGTTTTTCACATAATTAAAATTTTTTTTTAGTAAGGCACATGTAGAAACGAAGTTATTTTTAAAAAGAGAAACAAAACCCATGGGAGGACTAGGAAAAAAGTACCAAGCTCTGGTCCTGTTTCTTCTATCCTACTCTACACATGCAACTATGTTAACTCTTTTCTCTCCTGTTCCTCTTGTATTCCTTTTGGTCTTTAACTCAAAATAAAATACTGATGTGCTTATTGCTTATCAATGTCAGATTTTTGCTTGTGGATTTGGTAGAAGAGAATTGAGTTCTTTCTAGTTCCACAACTCAGATCATCTACTGTCTTTTATTACCACTGACTCTCTTTACCTTTCTGGGCAGAGTACTGTGGATGTGACTTATTCTGTTTATTCCAGACTTGTGTAGAGTGTTGTTATACATCTTTTGTCTTTATTATTTTCTAAAGTACATTATTTGATATGCAATTACATGTAGATTATGTGCTTCATACAGTTTTAATGCATATGTCTCGGATGCTTAATAATCCATTGTTCAGTTTTGCTTGTTTTTGAGCTCGAAAACACCCATAGTAGTATATTGTAAGTGGTCAAGACGTCTTGGACTTGTTGTCTTTACTCAGTATTATATTTCCAAGAGTTATCAATTTGTGTTGTATTTTTCTGAGTTCATTTAACATCTTTTTGAGATTCCATTATGTGAATGTGAATTTATGCATCCATGCTGCTGCTGTCTCAGTGGACATTTGTTTTTTTTCTTTTCCTCCCTACCTCCTGAGGAGCATTCTTGTGTCTCCTGGTGGGCATATGCCCAGAGCTTCTCTTAGGTACATAATCAGGAGTGAGAATACTGGGTCACCTGCTATAACAATGTTCAGCTTTTAGACATATTGCCAAATTGGTCTGCCCGCTCACCAGTGATACATGTTTCCATTGATCTGACAGCTCTCCACATCACTGTGAAGTGGCATGCTAATGAGACTGAACATTTTTTATGTTTTATTGGCCATTAATTTTATTCTTCTATGAAAAGCCAATGTACATGTTTTGTTGATTTTTCTGTTTTATTGTCTTTTCCATATTGATTTGTAGGAGTCATTCATGTATTATGAATACTGCTCTTAGGTTTGTATGTGGTATAATAAGTCAGGGTACTGTCAGGAAAAGAAATCACACCAATTATTTGAATAGGGAAAATTTAATATAAAGAAGTATAAAGTAGTAGAAGGTAGTTATCTATTAGAAGAAGTGAAAGATGAAGGTAAGAGGTCTAGATGTGCTTAGCTCCCCAACTTCTCAACTGCTAAGGCTGAGATTCAGACCTCTTCAAAGAGGGCAGGGCCTCTTTGAAAGCCTTCCAGTGGTGAAGGAACTTATGAGAAGGTGTGGCTAGTCTGTTAGAAGTACCTGCCAGTGCAGGTGTGGGCATCCTAGGTGTGGTCTCTAGAAGTGGTTCACCATTGCTGGAGGGCAAGGTAGGTGAGTGCTGGTCTGTGGAAGTAACCAACCATTGCAGATGGGGGTGGGGTGAGGGTGGGGGGGCTGGCAGGAGGAAGGTCAGAAGTTGTGTCTTATCACTTGATCAGATTCAGATTAAACATTGTTGGCATCATAGGTGATACTGTATGCTAATCTGACCACATCAGGAGGCAACTAATGACAGGTTAGTTCTTGCTATCTTCTAGAAATCTCCATGATAAACCCACATGTTCCCATTTGCTATTAAATGATGTGTAGGATGAAATTTTACACTCTGAGAATATATTCTTACTTGACAACCTTTCATGTAATGGTTCTCATAATTTTTGCCCTGATCAGATAATACATTGGGAATTAAAAAATGATGATTTTTTCAATTCTATCCAACTGCATTTATTAACCTGCATTCTCCTGTGAAGAGGTACTTTCTTTTCACTTTGCCCCTTTTCTTATGACAGAAAGCAGGCAAACACTCAAAGGCTGATTAGATAATGTCAAAAAGCTACAGAAGTCAGCCAGAAGAAACTCCCATGGGTCAAATTTGGGACAATTTGAGCACCAGAAAGAATGATGGTATAACTAACTATAATGTATTCAATAAATAAAATCCGTAAGTCTATAGTGATATAAAGAGCACAGAGAGAAAGAGGTCTTTCAGCTATTGAGTTTAAACCATTTACACTTTTAGTTATCATTATTGATATATTTGGATTTATCTTTACATCTTACTTTTGGACATCTCTTTTTGTTCCACTTTTTCTGTGCTTCTAGTTTTATGTTTGTTTATTTTACAGAGATTGATTTTAGTTGTTAGGATTCATTTATTTTTGCTTTTTCCTTATTCCATTTTCCCCCTCCACATATTCTGAATTTATACACTATTTTCATTCCTTTAGTGTTGTCTCTGAAAAATTACCATTTCTATTTCTCAAGATAAAAACAATGTGCCTCCTTAACTGGACACACAAAGACCTTAGAACACCAGCTCCCATTACCCCCCTGTCTGGTGTACTATTACAGTCCAGCATTTGAGTTCTGTTCTTATTTAAAATTAGAAACTGTCATCATCATCATTATTATTTTTATTTTAAGATTTTATTTATTCGTTTGAGACAGAGAGAGAGAGAGAGCATGAGTAGGGGGAGAGGCAGAGGGAGAGGGAGAAGCAGGCTTCCCACCAAGCCAGGAGCCAGATGTGGGGCTTGATCCCAGGACCCTGGGATCATGACCTGAGCCAAAGGCAGATGCTTAACCATCTGAGCCATCCAGGCGCCCCATCATCATTATTATTTTATAGAGAAAATTTTTGTTTGGATTTTTATTTGGATTTTTATTTATGTTTTTAATTTACCATTCTTTCCAGAATCTTAGACCCCTCTGCTAGGACCATTTTCCTTCTTCCTAAATTATATCCTCTAGTAGCTCCTTTAGTGATGATTTCTTAGTGGGAAATTCTCAGATTTTGCTTATTCACAAATGTGTTTATTTTACTTCCATTCTTATTTATTTATTTACTTGAGGGGGGTCGGGGGGAGGGGGAGGAAGAGGGACAAGCAGACTCACAAGCATGGAGCTCCGGGCTGGGCTGGATCCCACAACCCTGAGATCATGACCTGAGCCGAAATCGAGAATGGGACACTGAACCGACTGAGCCACCCAGGTGTCCCTACTTGCATTCTGAAGGAAATAGTTTTGCTAGGTACCAATTTCAAGGTTGGTTATTTTCTCTCACCACTTTGATGATATTATTCCACTGTCTTCAGAATCCACTGTTGCTATTGAGAAGTGTGGGTCATTCTAATTGCCATTCTTTTGTGTTCTTTTTTGTTTTTTTATTTTTAAGATCGTCTCTTTGTTTTTGGTGTTCTGTAATTCTACTACCAGGTGCCTAGGTGTGGGTTTCTTTTTGTTTATACTGCTTGTGTGCAGTTCTTGAATCTGTAGATTCATGTTTTTAATCAATTCTGGAAATGTTTTAGTTATTCACTTGCTAAACATTTCTTCTTCTCTATTAGGTTTATTCTCTTCTTCTAAGACTCTCATTTTATATCTATTAAACTCTCTCAGTTCACTCTCCCAATTCTTTAATGTCCTTGTATTAGTCAAGGTTCTCTAGAGAAACAGAACCCATAAGAGGTGCATGCGCATGCGCACATGCGCGCACACACACACTCATCTCATGGAGAGATGAGAGAGAGGGAGAGAGAGAGAGAAAGAGAGAGAGCGAAAGCTTGGCAAGTCCAAAATCTGTAAGGTGGGTTAATAGGCTGGAGACCCAGGGAAGAGTTGCAGTTGGAGCCCAGAGGCAGTCTGCTGGCTGAATCCCCTCTTCACCAGGGAGGTCAGTCTTTTTCTATCAAGGCCTTCAACTGTTTGGATGACACCCACCCACATTATGGACGATAATCTGCTTTATTAAAAGTCTACTGATATAAATGTTAATCTCATCTAAAAACTACTTTCACAGAAATATCTAAAATAATGTCTGACCAAATATCTGGGTACCATAGCCCAGCCAAGTTGACACAAAAAATTAACCATTATAGTCCTGTTCATGTTTCTCTCTGGTTTTTCTATTATAAATTCGGAACCATTTCTTTGCATCTGTCTTAGCCACTGTCTAGCTCTCAGATTCTTTTTAGTTGTATAAAATCTGCTCTTTATTAGTTAATTGAGATTGTTTCAACAAATATATTTTCAGTTTCTATAAGTTATTTAAAACATATTTTTGCTTATTCTATATATTCCAACAGTCACTGATCAATCATATTTGTGAGTCATTCTTCATTTTTTAGACCTTCCTTGTGTAACTGCTTCATATTGTAGACTTAATAAAATTCTAATATCTGTAATCCTTGGGCTCAAAATCTGTTGTTTGTTGGTTTTGCATTCTAGCTTGCTTTCTCATATGGAGATCTTTGATTACAGTCCCACTGACTGATCCTAATAGGTGGGAATCCTGTGGGCCTAATTTGGAGATTGTGGAAACTTCCCTGTGGAAAGGATTTTCTTCTGCTTTAAATGATGTTCAGATGATGTCACAAACATGGGACAATTTCAACTCCTCATGATATAGACTGGGCTCATCTCAGAGTCCCAGGCTCCCCAGCTTCCCTTCCCCACCTGGCTAGATCAAGGTTCAATTCCTAGATAGCAATGCTGCTATCTGTAGCCACTGCCCGACCACCCAGATCTTTGGTCTCAGCTCCATATAACTGTTGCTCCATCTTAGCTTATGTGTAATTAATCACTATGAAGACAATGTTATCATATAAGATCAATAACCATAATAAAGACAGTAGCATCAGCTGACTTCTTCTTTCCTCAGTGGTGTATATAAGGAAAAGGAGGAGTGAAAGCTATGAATGTCCAGCTGAGAACGTGCTTAGAGAATCAAAAAGCCTCCATAGCAGCTTTGAAAGAGTCCTTTCTCTCCTGTAGATTGCAGGCTAAATATGGCTGAAGCCTGAGCCCCAAGGCCTGACGGGAAGTCCTGCAGAGTTGTAACATCAGTGAATTGCTCCATTCTACTTGATCTCTCATACAAAAGTAAGGGTGCTGGTGGGAAGGATGTGGATGAAGATATTTGGGCAGACACATGTGAAGCTGAGAGATTTCAACCCTCCAATCTTTGAGACTCTCTCTTGACAGAGGAGTCCTTTCCTGCTCTTCAGGAAATCAGCTTAAGTCTGCATTAAAGTCTTTCAATGAGTGCATCCTAGGGAGCTGTTGCACATACTGGCATTGATTCTTCTCAGGACCCATCCCCTCACTATTTTTTGTCTCTGTGTTTACATATAAGAATTATATTACAACATGGTCCAGGTAAAGAAAAAATAACAGGACATAGTTTCCGTCCCAACAGGTACAGTACCTCACCACATGCTATTGTCAGGAGTGTGAGGAGCATGCATGGGAGTGAGTTCTAGTGGTGTTCCCTCAAGGAGGATGAACTAGAAGCCTTGATTGGGCTGAATTTTTTGCTATGGTGAGCTCACACGGAATTCTGAATTTAATGTGTTCGTTCAAATACTTGTGATGGCGTCACCAGTGTCTACCACTCTGGAATTCCACTTTTGGTCACTGAGGTCAGGGAACCTAATCCCACTGCAGCATCTTGTGCCACCATCGATGGTTTACTCAGGACGGCTACCCGAGAGCTATGGAAGGATGGCGATGCCCCTCCTCAATATATTTCTTAATGCCTTGGTGACAAAAGGACCTTAAGGCCTCTTGAGGGGTATGGCTAGGAGATGGCTGAGAATACTGCATATGCTTGAAGCCTTTGAACAGTTCCATCTCTCTGAGCTTTCAGATGCTTTCCTCAATATCTTGGTTCTCAAAGTGTGGTTCTAGTACCAGTGATGTCAGCATTCCCTGGGCCCCAACCCAGCCTACTGAATCAGAAACTCTGGGGTGTATCCCAGACATCTGTGTTTTTTTTTGTTTTTTTGTTTTTTAATTTATTTGAGAGAGAGAGAATGAGAGACAGAGAGCATGAGAGGGAGGAGGGTCAGAGGGAGAAGCAGACTCCCCGCCAAGCAGGGAGCCCGATGCGGGACTTGATCCCGGGACTCCAGGATCATGACCTGAGCCGAAGGCAGTCACTTAACCAACTGAGCCACCCAGGCGCCCCAGACATCTGTGTTTTAAAAAACCCTCCTGAGATTCTGTTGTATGCCAAAATTTGAGAACTAGTACTACATAGCTCTGAAAGCACACCATGTAAGAAGTCCAGCTATTCTGAGGTCACCACACTGGAAAGACTAGAGAAACTACATAGAAATAGAGAAAGATGCTCAAGGACCCCCCAGCTGATCCAAAGCCCTGGCTGTCTGACAGTCACTTTTAGTGTTTTTAAAATGTCTTTGAATAGATACAGGACTTCGAGAAATATATAGTGTTGTTTGGATGTATGTGTTTTTAATTTACATAAGGAGTGTTGTCTTGTACGGTTTCTTACATTTTTCACTTGACAGTACATTTTCATGTATTTATCACCACTGTGTGGTAATTCATGGTGTCTATCTACCACATTTAACATTCTTTCTCCAAATGATGAGCATCCAGTTTGCCTTCAACTCCCCAGTACCAGAAACGAGTGATCAACATCCTCATATATGCCCTGTCCCACTTCATGAACCTAGGAACATTTCTATGAGGAGTATACTGATGGAGAAAAACTTAAATTCCCATTTTTATTTAGAAATAATTCTAGTAGAAGACAAGGCTCTTCTGTCAGAAGTTTTAAAAGACTGGTTGGGTCACAGTCAATACAAAAAGCCTTGATGCTTTTCTAGTCTTATATATAAAACATACCACATAATACAAGCACATACATAATTCCATATTCTTAGTTTTGGGGTTGAAACAAACAAAAAAGTCACACAAGCGACACATTGCTAATAGCTGTGATATTTGCTGCTGAAGTCAATACTAATTGATGCTTTTCTTACAAACTATGTACACATGAAACCAGCTGAAGAGTGCAGTTTCCTGTGGGAATGTGAATTCCCTAGATGGTTCGCAACAACATAGTCTCAGTAAATATAACCAGATGTCAGTGAAGGAGCATGGGCTAATGCTAAATGCTTTAAGAATACTCATGCACTTAATTGCTGTCTTGACAACAGGTCATTCTTCAGGACTTATATCGGTATCTGTTGTTTTGTACGTTTCTTAACCATTCAGAAATAAATGTTGTCGTAACGTCCTTAGAAATGAAAGCAGTACATATACTCCATAGATCTCTTGAAAGCACTTCTAGTTTATTATGTATTATGTAGACTGTGGATATCGGGTACACATAAGTTAACTTTCTATTACCCGGGCTTGAAGGAGAAGAATAAGGAGTGAGTGTTGTTAGTGTGTGAAGTTTCCCCCAATTCTACCACTTCCTCCTTTTCCCCTCTGGGTCTGTCTTGCTCATAGAGTGGTATATACAGGGACGAAGCCAATGGGGGAAACGATGATAGACTTTTTTTTTTTTTAAATTAAAGAAAGGAAATGGCTCTGTTGCTTTTTAGACTTACTTTTTAATAACCAGGAGTATATCTGGTACTTCAGGTCAAGACTGTAGTAAAAACAGAATTGGCTAAGCCAGAGAAGTATCTGCTAAGCACTTGAGTATATCCAGGCTGCTGGACCTCCTAACTTACTCACCCAGAAAAGGACAGAGGAGGGAAACTGCCTGGTAGATTCACCAAAGGAGGCTGAAGGCTTATCCACCACTGCACATGGAAACAGGACCTAAGGGTCACCTGGGTGACTCAGTCGGGTAAGTGTCTGCCTTCAGCTCAGGTCATGATCCCAGGGTCCTGGAATTGAGTCCTGCATCAGGCTCTCTGCTCAGCGGGGAGCCTACTTCACCCTCTCCCTTGTGCTCTCTCTGTCTCTCTGTCAAATAAATAAATAAAATCTTAACAAAAAAAAAAAGAAACAGGACCTAAAGGAAATGATTGGTTTGGCATCTTTCTTTAAGGCACAATAAGATTGTGCATTAGGTAATTGTGGCCTAATGAGGGTTGATCCCTTCAAAAAATATTTACTGAGAATGTATTTAACCAGATACAAAAAAGAACACACTTATCTTTACTGTAAGAGTTCACAAGCTAGAACATTTCTCAGAATGTGTATTCCAAAAACAGGTGCTTGATGCAGAAGAGATCTGTGGTCAGGAATGTTTGGAAAATGCTGGGTTGTTTTGGTCTGTTCAGATTATTCTAACAGACTGGGTGCCTTACACAGCAAGCATTTATTTCTCAGTTCTGAAGGCTGGAAATCCAAGATCAAGGAGCCAGCAGATTCAGTGCTGGCTAGGGCCTGCTTCCTGTTCATAGCTGGCTGGCTGTCTTCCGGCTGTGTCCTCACAAGGCAGAAAGAGTGAGATGGTCTTCTGGGGTTGTGGCACTAATCCCAGTCATGGGGGCTCCATCCTCATGACCTAATCTCTTCCCAAAGGCTCCACCAGCAGATACCATCACATTGCATGTTAGGATTTCAACATATGAATTTTGGGGGGATACAAATATTCAGGCCGTTGCATGGGTTATAAATGTTAAACAGATTGCTTTTGGCAGGACTTAAGCATTTAACATGCAGACGACATTGTGATTCCCTAAGAGGAACAGAGACTATATAGTATTTCCCAAACCCCGTAAAGGACTAATGTTCCACTGAAATATATTTTAAGCTTCCTCCTCGATTTTCAGGGAATCTAAGCCTTCAATGTTAATAATCTGTTTATGACTTCGTATTAAAAAGAAAAATTACTATTTAATTCTAAAACTTGATTCGCCCAAATTTTACCTGCTGATAGTGAAAAGGATGGTTTTGAGAAAAGGAAGTAGATCTGGCTCTAAAGTTACTTTTCAAAGCATATGGGACAATAATTTTGATTATAAGTTCATCTCCCCCCACATTGTCTCTCTTAATGGTAAGTCGTTATAGAAATATATTCTTAAGCAGGGCTCTGTGAACCAAAAAAAAAGGTACCTCTTCTTTCTTTGTCCCCATCCTGTGTTAAATGCTTGTTTACTGAATTGTCATCAAATGTAATTTGATTAAATTGTGCTCATTCATGCTTCCATCCCTGTATGTAAGGCTAGGTTGTTATCAAAACTAACAAAAATCAGGGGCACCTGAGTGGCTCTGTCAGTTAAGCATCCAACTCTTGATTTCGGCTCAGGTCAGGATCTCAGGTTGTGAGATCGAGCCCTGAGTTGGGCTCCCTGCTGGATGTGGAGCCTGCTTAAGATTCTCTCTCTCCCTCTGCCCCTCCCCCCTTCTCTCTCTCCTTCTCTAAACAAAAAGCAAAAACCCAAACTAACAAAGAAGGAAGAAAATAGTACAGTTCCTTTCAGTTTCATCGTCCTTTAAAAAATAAACTTATGAAAATCTATGTCTAACTTCTCTGATGTTTAATTTTTAAGAAGTGTTGGGTATGAAGTCAAAGTTTTAATGGGGCTAGAATAAACTTTAATAAATTTTTGTGTTATGGAAGTTTTTAAACATACACAAAAGTACAGAGAATAATACAATAAATCCTATGTACCTCTCCCCTAGCTTCAACATCTATCAACATTATATTATCTTTGGACTAGATTTAAATATATGAAAAATGAGTCTTCATTACCAAAAGAAATCCAGTTTTCAGTACTCCATCCAGTCTTAAGACTCAGTAGATTATAAGATATATCTTGATTTCACACCACACTATCCTAGAATCAGTGAAAAAAGTTAATAACTGAAATTGTCTGGAGAGCAAAGGTCCAGGGCTGAGCAGGGCGAGTTTCCCCACAGCATGGCTGAAGGCAGTGGTAGGAGGGAAAGAAGAAACCTTTTTCCTTTTTTCTTGTTTGTGCCCCTATCAGATTCATCCTGTTTAATAAAGTAATGGTTACTATTAGTATTAGTCATATTTGTGTGTCTTCTCTGTTCTAGGCAATTTGCTATTTCCTTCACAAAATTTCTTTATTCAGTTTTCACCAACCCTACAAGCTAGTTATCCCCAGTTTTCAGACGAGACAGTCAAAGCTCAGAATGGCTAAGTAGGTTTCCAGATTGCACAGAATCTAGGGAACAGGGCTGCGATTCAAACCCAGGTCTGCCTAACTCTCAGTCAGATCCTACCACCCTCCACCTCCAGCCCCAAGGTTGGTGTCTCTCCCCGTCTCTGTGACTCCTCTGTGAGCTTCCCAGCAAGTCTCTTTACCTTCACGTAGCAGATGCTGTCATTGCCCCGCCAGTGCCCCCAGCATGTAGAATTGCAGTGCATGCTTAGCTACGATTCTGATTGTCAGAACCTGCCTCAATGCCCGAGAGCCTTCTCTCACCTCTGGAGCCAGTTCTGCCCCAGCAGAGGATAGGCTAGATGTTCCAGAGAATTACCACTCCCCACTCAGGTAGTGATTGACGGGAGCTCAATATCCAGGGCTCTCATCCTTGGGCAGGATAACTCTGCAGTGCTGGCTCCAGAGATCCTCAGCAGTTAATTCTACTTGCACACAGGGGAAACTTGCTTGAAAAATATACTCTTTAATGATTTTCTTCCCTTCCAGTCACCTTTTCCCACCTCCCACATTAACTTTTTGCACTCAAATCCTGTCAGGATCTGCTTCTAAAGGAACTAAGGTTCTTTCTATGCCGCAGTTCCTTAACTATAAAAACTGAAGGTGTTGTATGAGATGAATTCAAGAATCCTATAGTTCTATTGCATGATGGTCAATGCAACCCAGACATCAAATACGGCCTTCTTGTCTCTTATGAGCCGGATCAAATGAGCTCAATACCATCGACTCTTAAGTTCATGGCTATGGGAATCCTAAGCCTTCTCAAGAATTCTGAGAATTCCTGAAGGACTTACTGCAGTCAGCTCACATCTACTTCCCAGGCTTCTGCCATGTGGACCCAGATGGGGATCTCAGCTTTGACTTTTCTTAAAGCAAACAAACGACAAACAAAAACAACTTCCTAAAAGCATGTGTAGCTTAGTCAGACATTAGCAAATTTCTGGAGAGAAGAAATTCTCTTTGGCTCTTCACTCGTCTCTCTCCTTGTTGCTCTCAGGAGCAATAACATCCCATCCTCTGTCCATGCAATCCAGCTTCTCCCTTCTGGAATGTTTTGGTACATGTTTGTCATCTAAGCCTTAATGGCCTTGCTTCTATGAAGTGACCTCATTGATTTCTTCTCCCAAACAATGACACATTCCTGCTTGGAGGGAATCTGGTGGTAATGGTTCAGTGAATCATCGCTTCCCTTCCCCCCACCCTTTTCTCAAGTGAATTAGATAAAGCTCTTTTCTTCCTCTTCCTCTAGTGGGCACTGCTGTTATCTCTTTGACTTACCAAAACAGGAATCCTCAATTAGTTTTTACTTTTTCTGTGTCTTGCTCCCTTCTTTCTCCATCTAGCTGATACGTGTAGTCCTCTTTTTCAGGCAGCCCTTGATGCCGGTCTCTGCCTCACTGCAAGCACGTCACACCTTTCCTAAGTTGCAGATGGCTTCTCACTGTTCCTCTGAAATGTGCACACATGATGGGTCTTTCAAAGAAGTCCTCCTGTATTGCGCAAAATAAGCACACACGAATTCCTTGTGGCTCCCTTAGGCTGGCTATGCTGCACCTTCCCGACAGTTTCTACTAACACCTCAGCTATGCTCTTAAAAGTGTTTCTAGCTGTCAAATTCATGTTACCTGAGTTTGTCTTCATCCACTAAGAAGCAGGCACCAAGATGGGATGAGGTGTGTCGGAGATTTATTGGTGGAAGTGTCAGTGAAAGCTAAAGAGGGGGATGTAGGAAGCAGAAAGAGCCGTCAGACCATGATGCAGGTCTCACTGGAGTGCCAGGAGCGGAAGGAGGAAGGACGACTGGGGACGAAGAATTTCAGACTAAAGCAGCACAGTTGTCAGAAAGTTTTGGTCAGTCTGATGAGGAGTCCTGGAGCCAAAGCTGCCTGGTAGAGGAATCCCACGTCTGCAGGAATGGGCAACACTGGTGCCCCAGCCATTCTCTGCCATTGGCTGAGTGCAGGCCAAGGGGAGTGTGGCCTCAGTGAATGCAGGGCTGGGTCTTTAGAGCAGCAGGTTGGCAGTGAGGTGGAATTCCTCGGAACAGCTGGGTGGCGCGGTATTTACTTATTTAGAAAAAGATTTTATTAATTTATTTGAGAGCGAGAGAGCGAGCGAGCATGAGTGGGGGAGGGGCAGAGGGAGAAGCAGACTGCCCCCCTGAGCAGGGAGCCTGAAGTGGGGTTCAATCCCAGGACCCTGGAATCATGACCTGAGCTGAAGGCAGACACTTAACCCACTTTCATTTCTGTTGGTATACTCTTTTTTTTAAAAATTACTTTGCCCATTACCTATATAAGTTATGTATCTAATACTAGCAGAAAATCTTTAGAAGGTAAATATTACACAAAATAATTATGTATGATAAAGAATTACAATGATTTCACATGGTAATTTTGAGAATAATTGTTTTCTCTTGGTGATTTTTATTCTAAAATGGATGATTTTATGATTTCCAAGACCAACAAAATTCCTTTCAACTCAAATATGTTTATCCATTATCTTTTTTTTTTAAATAGAATATTCAGATTTTATAACTTCTAAATATTCTTTAAAGGTTACTGAAGTGATACCTTTTGTAAGGGCCAATTATAATTTTTTTTTTAAATACATATTTTTAAAAAATAATTAATTTTTCAATTATATGAAAAATGAATGATTACAGAAGAGATAATAGTGATAAAACTTATTATCGGTAGGATAAGAATCACTTCACTTGTCAAAAAATTCATACGAAGTGGTGCCTGGGTGGCTCAGTCGTTAAGTGTCTGCCTTTGGCTCAGGTCATGATCCCAGGGTCCTGGGATCGAGCCCCACATTGGGCTCCCTGCTCCGCAGGAAGCCTGCTTCTCCCTCTCCCATTCCCCCTGCTTGTGTTTCCTCTCTCCCTGTCTCTCTCTCTGTCAAATGAATAAATAAAATCTTGAAAAAAACTCATACTGAAAATAACCTCACAGTTAGTGACAATGATATTGAACATTGTTAGTTATATTTCTTAATGGAAAAATTTCAAATTGGCTGCCTATTATTCCAAACGTTCTAAAAGGAAATGAGATAAAAGAACATCCAGAAAAATACAAACTTGGTATCATTTGTCATGGTCCCAACATGCACTGACATTAACTTCGTATCAGAGACTATGTTAGGTGTTTTGGATGAATATTTTACTTAATCCTCATAATACTTCATTCTTATTCCCAATATACAGATAAAGAAACTGAGGGTTGAAGAGGTTAACTAACAAACCGCCCAAGGTCCCTCCATCATGGTGGCACTAGAAATAGAACTTGTAATTATCAAAGGATTTCTTTATCTACTTCACTATCTTGCATTTCTAGCTAAGCTCCTGCTCAACTGGGCTTGCAGTGTGTGAGGTATAAGGCCTCTTTCTCCTTCTGTAGATGAAGACAGAATTTCAAAACTCTTAGTCATATATGAAACACTTTCATGAATTTTGTCATATTCTCAAAATATCTATACTTCTATTCACTTAATATTTTTAATTGACTCATTTTAAAAAAAAAAGCTTCATCGACAGAAGTAATGTCCATGAGACTGATGTGCTAGTTATATTTTCCAATTTATTATAAATTAAATAGACATCATAGTTACATTCTCTAAAACTGAATCATGTGCCATAGTGGTCCAGATACAAGTGCTGGAGACATGCCAGACTAAGATATAGACTAACAGCAGGCTGAATGGCTGCTCTCTATCTACTCTCACTGGTCTTGGCTTGCTGGATCTTATCCCTGCAATGCTTCTTGGGTGGGTGTGTGCACATGTGCTTGTGTGAGTGTGTGCCTGCTGGGGGTGGGGTGGTGGGAGATAGTGCGATGGGGTAAGGTAGGGGATGGGAAGAGGCCAAAATATCATGGCTTCAGTAAGGCTTACAAAAAGGATAAAAGCATTCAGCCAGTTAGTCCCTACAGACTCATGGGTAGACGTCACCATGGACATGCAAAGGTGGAGGCAGCCAAAGCTGGTTGCTGGAGATAATCATTGGGGTACAGAGATATTTGGAGAGTGGGCACCTGGGATGCAGATGGCCAACTGTCTGGAGTGGCTGTGGACTCCTCCCACAGAGACCCTCACTGATCACTCTGTGGTCTAGTCCTATGCCTTGAATGTGACTAGTAAATACTGGCCAAAAATATTATAACAAAAGACTTTTGAGCCTAGAAGCTTGTTTCTAAAGATACTCAAGATGTAACCAGGTCCAGACTCACATATATTTATCACTCTCCCATTAGCAAAACCAAGAGAAAGATTTTTTTTTTTTTAAGAGAAAGATTTTAATAAAAGTTTAACTCAACATCAAATTAAGGAACTTTCCAAACATAGACAATAACAGAAGTATAGGATAATAAACCTCCCTGTATCATCCCCCAGTTTCAAAAGTTATCAGTCATTTTTCCACCTATTACTCCTTCCATTTTTGGGGGCAGGATTATAAAATTCTTCAGTATGTATCTCTGATGAAATTTTTGTTTTATATATAACTGTCATGTCATTATCACATCTAAGAAAATAAAGAATAATTCATTGATAGTATCTAATATTTAGTCTATATCTGATTTTCCTGATTGTCTCAAGGGTTCTTTTCACAGGTGGTTTGGTCAAAACAGGACACAAAGTCCCACACATTGCATTTCATGATTATGAATCTTTTCTATCTCCCTTCCTCCCTCCCTCCCTCCCTCCTTCCTTCCTTCCTTTCTTTTTTAAAATTTATTTATTTATTTGAGAGAGAGAGAGAGCACATACAGGGGGAGGGGCAGAGAGAGAAAGAGAATCCCAAGCAGCCTCCCCTCTGAGTGTGGAGCCTGACACCGGGCTCCATCTCACAACCCTGAGATCATGACCCAAGCTGAAATCAAGAGTCAGACGCCCAACTGATTGAGCCACCCAGGTGCCCCATGATCATGATTTTTAAATCTCTTTTATTCTTTAATCAGGCCCTTTTTTTTTTTTAAGATTTTATTTATTTATTTGACAGAGAGAGAGAACAAGTAGGCAGAGAGGCAGGCAGAAGCAGAGGGAGAAGCAGGCTCCCCGCTGAGCAGGGACCCCGATGTGGGGCTCAATCCCAGGACCCTGGCATCATGACCTGAGCCGAAGGCAGCGGCTTAACCGACTGAGCCACCCAGGTGCCCCAGGCCCTTGTTTTTTTATGCCATTGATTTGGTAGAGAAACTAGGTCATTTTTTTTTTTAATTGAACGTTTGACATTCTGGATTTGACTGATTGCTTTCTTGAGGTGGTTTGGTTTTCAAACTCCATTCTTGGTCCCCTGTATTTCCTATTAGTTCTAGAGGCTGGATTAGATTCAGATTCTATCTTAGGCAAGAAGACCTGATAATGGTTCTGGGTATTTCTGATTTTGTTATATCATGTTGCACATAAGGTCTGGTTGTTGGAATTTTAGGTTTTAGGTTTTTTATTCCTTTCTTATAGCAGTTGCTCTGTCTCTTTGGGGAGATTCAAAACCATTCTACATTATTATCTTTGCCCAACCGAATAAAAAAAAAAAAAGCCAAAATTTACAGAGACAAAATGACTAGGCAGAAAAACCGATTCTGAGTCTCTTGGACAATCTGTATTTGAAGAAACCTTCTCCTGCTTCACACACAAAGGGATTGACTGTATAGGGGAAAAACGTGCAAGATACAAACACTTAGGGATTACTAAATGTAAGATTACAAAAGGCACATCACTAATTAGTACATTTAGAAACTGCAGTATTAAAAGTCAGGATGAAAATAGCTGAAATTTAATGAGTCATTTGCTAATTATTTAGCTTATGGATTTCCAATGCCATTTGCTTCTAGCCCTTTTCCTCTTCCTTAGGCAATTTTTGGTGGTATTTTACTGCTTTTTAACACCTCCAGAAACCACTGTATGCTGGTAACTGACCGTAAATTAATTGTACACTTGGAGAGATACATAAGAGATTATGACTCAGGATCCATGCTGTGTTGCTGACTGAGATAAACCATGAGCGGTTTGCACCACAGTTGAAGATTTTCAGAGCCAAAAGTAGTTAGAATTCTGTGGATGACCTAACGTGCTACCTATTGCTTGATAAAGAAACAGAGACATAAATCATGAAGATCAATGTGTCTCCTGAAGAAAGAGACCGTGTTTCACCACGCTCCTCAGGTGCTAGATGTGCTCTGCTATGGGTCCAGCCCAGGGGCTCGCAGCCATGACTGGACCCGGGGAGCTTTTAAACACTGATGCGCAGACTCACCCTTAGAGTTGAGCCTGGTTCTCTAAAGTCCCAGGTACTGGGATTTTGACAAAGTTCTTCAGGTGATTCTCATATACGGTCGTCTTCAATCCGGCCAGCAAATAAGAGGTGCCATTTAGGGGCGCCTGGGTGGCTCAGTCGTTAAACATCTGCCTTCAGCTCAGGTCATGATCCCAGGGTCCTGGGATCGAGTCCCATGGTGGGCTCGCTGCTCGGCAGGAAGCCTGCTTCTCCCTCTCCCACTCCCCCTGCTTGTGTTCCTGCTCTCGCTATCTCTCTCTCTGTCAAATAAATAAATCAAATCTTAAAAAAAAAAAAGAGGTGCCATTTATAGGTCTCACTCTGTGCAAAGGACTGTGCTGAACATCTCTTGCACGTAGGGAAACGGATCCTTGGAGGGATGTTATTCGATTGATGTCTTGCTACAAAGCAGAGTTTCACATCCAGTCTATCTGGCTTCTGAACTAGGGGCTTTTAACTTTCTTTGAACATAATCCAAAGTAAGATAAAAAAATTTACATCATAACTAAGAACACATAACATAATGAAACACAAGTGTAACAAACAATACTTAATCTTATTAGGTATGAGGTACACGGATATTCTGTTTTATTTAACTAAAAAAATACTTCTCAAACCCACTAAAATGATCTCACTTGCACTTAGAAACACTCTTCTAAACCATGACAGTGCAGATTTCCTTTCTGTTCCAAACACATGGTAGGATCTTTCCTCCATCAATGCCTTCTCATTTTGTTTTTCTCATGTGGCGAGTCCATTTTTTTTTTTTTTCCCTATGCATTTTTTAAAGACCATCAAGGTGGTTCCTGGCTAAAAAGTGTTTCCCAGACTACTCCAGTTTATGGTGTCTCTTATTTCAAGGCCTATAGGTAACACACAGCTCATCACACATTTTTAAATACTAAATTATATGGTATATTGTGATTCTCTATAATTGTCTTATAATATCTTAGAAGGTTAATGTCTCCTTGACTAAATTTAACTTCTTTGAGGATAGTGGCCACGTCGTATGCTTCTGTTTCCGTACTTTTTGCAATGCTGAGCACAGAGCTGGGCACATCACAGATGCCAAACAGCTGCACAACCCTAGACAAGTGACTCTCTGAGCTTTCATTTCTTCCATGAAATAAAGGGGACTGCTTTAGCTTCATTCGAAAGTCTCCGCCAGGTTAAGTCTATTTTTCTATGATACATACACACTTCTATAAAATAGAGAAACGAAGGAAGAAAATATGAAACATTTTTGTGAGCAACTACAAGAAAAGTTCTTGTGCGGGAAGAAAAAACCCTGAAACTGGCATTTTTGGTAGGCAAAATATAAACTCCTGTGTTGTCTGAAAAGATTAAAGAAGAACTCATAGGAGCTGAAAATGAAGTTGGGCCCTGTGTCACTTGGATACTGAAATGTGATTATCTATAGGCCTCATTTCTTTCTCCAGTTGAATGAACACACTGTATAGGTAACAAGACATTTCCACGGGCTCTTATCAGGTTGAATGGATTATATAACACAAAGCGTAATAAGGAATGTGGAGTTGGGGGCATGTAGAAGCAAAGGTATCCTGATTTAGGAAAAAAAAATGACTGAATACAATTACAGTTTAGATACTGTTTGTTTGCAAGTGGTTGTGAAATATCACTGAGCACCTTCCCAGGGCTTCTGAGGCCAAAGGATGTGGCTAACTGTAACCCCAAGACCACTGGCATTCTCCTGGTCCTGAGGCTACTGGTGGAGAAGCCAGAGAGGTAGTCAGTCCCTTTGGTGCTGTGTGTGTGTGTGTGTTGGGGAACGGGGGTGGGGGGTGGGGGGTTGGGAGTGGGTCATCTACGGTCTTTACCTACTCAACATTCATTTTCTCTTTATTAGAACAACTAATTTTCCTTTTGGGAACCTCCTCTCTTCCAGTCAGTTCATGTGGTTCAGGTATACAGGGCGGGGGGCCCTAAAGCCATCTCCCTTGATCTTTTTCAGACATAGTCAAGTGACCCCAACGTGCAGTGCATATTTAAATCCATGGTTACAATGCTCAGTTCAGAGATGGGAGTAGGGTCCAAGTTAGTCCAATAAGACTCATTCTTTGGCCTGCTCTCTTGCTAATGGGATCAGTTGCTAAGGAGGCTGGAGGGGAAAGTAAGTCTGGGGCTGTCAGTCCAGGCCCTGACTAGAGAAAATAAAACCTGTACAATGAAAGCACAGAACAATATGGAGAGAAACGGAGTCCTAACATTCTTTGATCATCTGGAGGAAAAAAAAGATTCAAAAAAATAGTAATTCTTCTTTTTCTTCTTCTTCTTCTTCTTTTTTTTTTTTTTGGCAGATCTACTCTTGGGATTTTAAGCATATGAGCCAATACATTCCAACCTCCTCCACTGTAGGTTTTCTTGAGTCACTTTGAGTTGGGTACCAATTACCTCCATTATTCTGACTATACAGGAATGTATCATAATAGGAAGATATCCTTCCTCTTGTTCACTGCCAGCCTCCTCTCTCATCTTCATGTTTGCTCCAGGAAGGACCACATCTCCTGCTTTTATAGAGCCCGAGGCTTATTTCTTCTCCACATTGTAAGAGAAATCGCTCCAACCTTTTGCACATTGTCTCCCTGCCCTCTTCCTCCACAAATCAGCATGTGCTTGCTATACAGCGGCAGATGGTAGGACTGAGGTCCAGTCTCAGGCAACTATGCCAGTGCTTTTGTGTGAATTAGAATCTACCACTCCCTCTGGGCCCACCCCCCCGGGAGGCAGTTCTTTGTAAGCCCCAGCTGGATCTTAACCCGTTTCCACAAGCCCTCCGCTGCCCACACCCACTGTGAATGTGGTCCGTTCCTAACGTGTTGATGGCTGCTGATGCAGTGTGTCTCTGCGGCATCGCCACACTGCGCATACCTCACTGGTCTCAGCAGCGATCACAAATGATGATAGCTAGGAAAACAGTATCACTTGTTACTTGAAAGCAGCCCTTGCCGGCATCATTTAGATCTTAAGATGGTAACTTTTCTGGAGGGTCTTCCTGAGTTCATTTGGGGATCTTTGCAGCCAATCTCTGTTGATGAAAGTCAAAGTCAACAGTTACGAAATCCAGTTGGAGGCCATCTGGCAATTAGCCACCGGAGAACCGAGCACAGGGTAAAGCAGACATCTGGCAAATCTCCCATGCCCTACACCACTGACACTTTCAGGAATCAGTCCAGGGGCCTCCAAGTGGCCTTTAGTTATTTCAGGCTCCAGCGCTCCTGGGGAGACCCTCATCACTGTGTGGGAGATAGAGGAAGAATATGCGGGACCCACACGAGGAAACGCAATTCCACTGGGCAGTCGCCAGCGGCGCGCAAGGGCTTTGGGGGCGCGGGCGACGGCGGCGCTGCGGTGGGGGCAGGAAGGCAGGACCCAAAAAGGATGGGGGCGGTCTGGAGACTGCGCGAAGTTCCAGGGGCAATCCTGGCGCAAGCCAACGGCGAGAGCGGCGCCCCGGGGCCGGGTCCCAGCGCTTGTCCTACCTTTGCCCGGGCGGAGGGGTAGCCAGCCCCGGCGGAGAGGCGGAGGAGCAGCCGGAAACGGGCGAGCGCGGCAGCCCGGCGACAGCCTGGACGGCGGCTTCGGGAATCGCCTCGTCTCAGCCTGCCCCCCCTCTTTATCTGCCTCCGCCCCTTCTCCCCTCCTCCCTCTCTCCTCGCGTCCTAAAACGCGGCGGCGCCTTTAAGAGGGAGCTTTGGTTACCCCGGGGGCGGGAACCCCTCGGCAGATTGGGAGGCGGCGGCGCTCGCCCGCGATGCTCCTCACTTTCGGCTCCAGCTCCCGCCGCCGCCGCCGCCTGGGTCGCCACCACCGCCTCCTCCGCTTCCTCCTCTTCCTCGAAGCGTCGTTTTTCTGCGGCAGAGAGAAGTGCTATGTCAGGGAAGTTCCGGGAGGGACTGGATGGGGCCATGCTCCCTGGGTTCTTCTGCAGGCGCCCGCGCGCAGCCCTTTGTATGAGGTGAGACTTGGGGTCCTTGGCCCCCCGGACAGGTAGCCGCCGCGGGGAGCGCTTCGGTCCGCCGCGTTGGGGAGGCTGTGCTGTTGGGCGGAGTGTGTGGCGGAGAAGGAGCTGGTTAGACCGAAGTTGTGCAGGAGAAGCCCGGGTTTGCAGCAAGGTTTTGCGGCTGGACTTGAGTGATTTCGGCAGCCCGCGCCGCACGGCGGGGGCCCGGTCGGGACTCGGTTTCCCGGGGTGCCGCCCGCCTCGCTTCCCGACGCCTCCTGTCGCCATCCCCTGCCCGTTGGAGCAGTTAGGCCTTCTAGGAAACCGGGCGGCTGCAGGCTGGCACCCGGCGCCGGCTTTTTCTCTGCGGGGCTTTCTCCTCCAGAAGCCAAGCGCCGGGAGTGAGAGAAAGGGGATGGGATCCTCGTGAACTTTTACACTGTGCTCTCGCCCCTATTTAGGGGTGAAATTCACCTCGTTTGCCCAGGTCGGGAGGCTCTCTGCGAGCTCCAACAGTTTGAGAGCTTGCCTCTTACATGTGGGTGAGCTTGCGGCGCTGTGTGTCTGCCTTTCAGCCCTGGTCGGTTTTCAGCGTCGCCCTGATTTTAAGTCCTCTCTTCCCCGCCCCTTTTGGGAAACATTCTCTCTCTCTCTCTCTTTAATATCCCTGAGGTTCAGGGTGCTAAACACACACACACACACACACAGACCCACTCCCCAAATAGGTTTATGATATGTCCCCTGGGGCTGACCCAAAATTTCAAAGTGATCCTCTAGTCTCTGATTAGATATTTAGACTTGGGCAGGACACTTAGGGAATACAGGTATCCCCCGTAGTAGGTATGCAGGTTTTTCGGTGAGGCAAGGTGAGGTTTTAACTATACCGTTTTAAGATAGGATTTTCTCTTTGTTTGTTTATTGGTGAATATGCTTTTAATCATGTCTTAGATTAAAAGGCTCCAACTAATTTTAAGGGTAGTATTTCTAAGAATCATAAAAAAAAAAAAAAAAAAAAAACCTGAGGTTTCTTGCATAATCTGACATTACTTCAGACAGTTTTACCCTTGAATGAGGTACGTAATATGTATAATTATTTGATGGAACCTAATATGTGAGTACATTTATCCCACAAATGGGTAAGTTTTCTTTTTTTCATGTGTCCTTGGGTGAAGGAAGCCCATTTTCTCACACCCCCAGGTCTCTGCCACACCTGTCTAATCCTGTTTCTGTTCTCTCCACTCACAGTGCATACATCTGGCGTCAGCTGCAAATCAAAGGTGCTGATGAAAAGTCCCTATATTTTGTGAAGTGTTGCATAGCCAGAGTTTTAGTGACCTAATTGATTACATCCTCCAGATTATTTTAAACAGTTAGAATGTGGGAGCTTGTTTGAAGAAAAGAATATAAGTATTTAAATTCTCAGTTATAGGCTTTATGTATAGTCTCTGTGTGAAAAAATATTCTCAAAATAGGGGGTATTGTAGGAAACATTTGTAGTGGGGAAGTTTTGAAAGGAAACCATTCCAGAATAACCATTAATATTATAACATTTTGTTTGGGATATAGATTTTCATCTCTGAGCAAAATTTTGTTGCTCTGCTGTCAAATATACCAGAACTGAAACTTAAAAAAAAAAACAAAAAAACCTCACTGTCCAAACGTTTTCTGAAAATTTGCAGCACACTGACCGTTCTTAGAAAAAAATTTGCTTAGAAAAAGTTACATACTTAAAATCCTCACTGCAGTTATCGTTTTACCTTAAGTTTGCTGGAGTCCAGGCAAGAAAGTACTACATTCAATGAGAATTTGATGTTCTAAGGTGGATAAGACTTAGTTCCTAGAATATACAATTTTCTAGGAAATTTAGCAATTTTGAGATTTTGTATACGGTTTATTTGATTTGAAATGATTGTTTTATGAATGTGCTTTTTTTTTTTTTTTTAAGTAATCTTTACGCCAGATATGGGGCTTGAACTCACCACCCTGAGATCAAGAGTTGCATGCTCTACCTACTCAGCCAGCCAGGTGCTCCTGAATTACTCTTTTTTTTTTTAAGATTTCATTTATTTATTTGACAGAGAGAGACACAGCTAGAGAGGGAACACAAGCAGGGGGAGTGGGAGAGGGAGAAGCAGGCTTCCCGCCGAGCAGGGAGCCCGATGCGGGGCGCCCGATGCGGGCTCCATCCCAGGACTCTGGGATCATGACCTGAGCCGAAGGCAGATGCTTAACGACTGAGCCATCCAGGTGCCCCCTGAATTATTCTTTTTAAAACTAAATATATATGTTACACACACACACATATGCACACACATCATATTTACAAAATCCATATCTATCTGTCTATATCTGTACTTACATATTTATATATCTGTATATCTGTAACAGGGAAAACAATATAGGGACTTGATAATATACATGCTCTAGAAACACAGGTCTAAGAGATCAGAAGCTAAAAATAGTTCCCGTTGGGCGCCTGGATGGCTCAGTCGTTAAGCGTCTGCCTTCGGCTCAGGTCATGGTCCCAGGGTCCTGGGATCGAGTCCCACATCGGGCTCCCTGCTCAGCGGGAAGCCTGCTTCTCCCTCTCCCAGTCCCCCTGCTTGTGTTCCTGCTCTCGCTGTCTCTCTCTCTGTCAAATAAATAAATAAAATCTTAAAAAAAAAAAAAATAGTTCCCGTTAAGGCTTGCTATCTCCTCAACATTTTCATCAATTTCATCAACATCAGTTAAGTTAAAAAATACTGTGTTTTCCCATGTGTTCTTGTTCTTGCACAAGGCTTGTACCAGGGGGCCATATGCCAACGATCTTAACCACATGTTTATTAAAATGGACTGAAGTATCCCATCAGTGGATGATTGAACCACGCATTTCTCATGCTTCAGTAATTTATCTTCAGTAGAGGAATCCCTAAGAAAAAATTAGCTTGTCAATATGATGTTTTCTTTTTTTAACGCTTCAAAAATGACCTTCAGGGCATTCTCCAAAGGTCTGAGACTTAGTAGATCTTGAAGGCATGGGAGGCAAACCTTGGGAAGTTGTGGTACTCCAATTTGTGAATGATGTCCTAAATAAGTATTTGGTTTGAAAGAGGTATTCATTAATGCTTGGGAAAATAAGAGCTATGATACAGTGCTCTAATCACTACAAGCAAAGCTTTGGAGTATTTCTTATCACATTCCACAGTTGAAACTGCTACATTCTAACATGTGTATGAAAATTAGAAATGAAGTGAAATAATCTTTTAGACTGATTTTTGCTTTATTTGGTAGGCATTTTTTTATATATGTTTATATTTGCCACAAATATGCTTTACTTTGTTGCAGGTGGCACTTTTATTCCTTTTTTGCAACTATGAGGTGTATTTTAGGGTGAGTTCTTCATGTTTACTTGAAACAGACAGTAATGTGTTTCATTGAGTTTATGTTGTGTCTCTTTGGCTTTCAAAAAATAACATTTGAGATATTTGATTATGAGCCTCAGATCACAGCCTTTCAGAACTGATGGGATCTTGGTCAATTATAGTTTCAGTTTCCTGGGAATTTTTTGTTTGAAGGTCAGATATGGCCCTAATTTTAACTGGATGATCCACGAAATAGGTACTTTCGTAACCACAAAACATGGAGAACATTCCAAATAATTTGCAGTTTGGGCAGCCCAACATGCTTTAGTGTTTAGTTGGCATGAGGCAGTGTGCCATGCTTGTAAAAAATGGTTTTTGAAGCTGACAGTGAGCTATTTCAGTCTTTGAGTTTGACACATAGGTTAAAGTGCCTTTTAGCCTCTATGCTGGCAAATTCGGACAGGATTGGTAAAAGTAATTTGTTCTCATTTCTGTGTGTATGACAGAAGATTTAGAAAATTCAGGCATGAAACTCTAGCTTAATATACTGGAAAGCACATTCATGTTTATTAAAAATGTAAGGAAGAGTTGGGAAGGTTGGATTTTAACATAGCTTTCAGACCTTGGGCAAAAGAGTGTGTATTTGCAGTTAGGAGGGTAATCTAGTGGTCACCTGTTGAAATTAATAATAACACTATTATTGTCAGCATTTCCTTTGAGTGATAATTCTGAAGAAATTATATTCTCTTAGGCCCAGTTTAGATTGAAAAACATCCCCAGCCAGGTACTGTACACATAACCAATCACCTGGCATATATGTTCCTCAATTCTTAGATAATTTTCAGTTGAAACCCTTATGTGTCATTTTAACCGTAAGTTTTACATACCATTTGGGGTTTTTGACCAAAGCTGCTTCATTAGTTTCTTTTCTCTCAATTGACTAAGTCCTGTCTATATCATTACAGCATTTAAAAAATAATTTAGGCAAAATGTTTTATATGGGAACTCTAATGTTGTGCCTTGAGGAGGTGGTGCAGAAGGGACATGATTCTTTGTTCTAGCTGTTACCTTCCAAAGGGAGGTACTGTCACCTCTTCCTATTTTTTTTTTTTTAAATTTTAGAGAAAGAACATTTGCAGGCATTTAAAGATGCTTGAAGTTTGGATCACAACAAGAGTTTCAACGGAAAGTTCCCTAAGAATCAGTTAACATTTATTTATGTCAGGTATTCAGTACGGTCTCTGGCTGAGGGTGTCTGCTGCAGGTTTTTTGATCTAAGTTGGTCCTGGGAGGATACGGATTCAAAGGGAGGTGGAGTGGAAAGGGGACTAATCCAGGCATAGCATCCATTGCCTTCCAGAGGGCATTTTGGACACAACTCTGAATGTGTGCTTGTAATAAAAACCCATTCTTTTCAGCATTTTAGCTTATTTTTGCCATTACCTCCAGGCCAGATGTGAAGTAGGCCGTCTTCCCTGCCCCATTTTGATAAACTTTGCCCAAACCTTCTGAAGTTTTACACTGTCCAACAGTAGCAGGAAGTCTGTTCTTTAATTCTTTCAGATAGTTGCCATTCAGTACTTCTTCAGACATTTTTCCTTTTTTTGAATTATTGAGCTCTTTCATGAGAGGAGTTTGGGCTTTGAAGCTCCCCCATTTTCCATAATAGGCTTTGGGTAAATTTGTTCCTACAGAGAGGTGTAGTGATGTTGGGAACTTCTCATTTTTGTTTCCATATTTTGTAAGTAGTTGCTATTGTAAGGTTTCAAATCTTTATTCTTTATCCTTATGCTATAATAGATATTTTTT
Organism: Mirounga leonina; assembly: GCF_011800145.1. Classification (NCBI taxonomy): domain Eukaryota; kingdom Metazoa; phylum Chordata; class Mammalia; order Carnivora; family Phocidae; genus Mirounga; species Mirounga leonina. The sequence goes on along the minus strand of NW_023270807.1, from coordinate 53,787,306 downwards.
TCTTATGATGGAAGTGACACATGTTCATTATAGAAAATTTAGAAAATCCAGACCAACAAAAAAAACAAAAAAACCCCAAACCAACCAAACAAACAAACAAACAAACAAAAAAACAGAAAAAATTATGCCCACAGATAACAGTTGTTAACATTTTGGTGTATATTTTTATATAATATAGAAAAATACTGTAATATTTCAGTTTCTAAAAATGATATTGTACCATATATTTCTTTCTTTTTTTTTTTTTTTTAGATTTTATTTATTTATTTGACAGAGAGAGACACAGTGAGAGAGGAGCACAGGCAGGGGGAGTGGAGGGGGGAGAGGCAGGCTTCCCGCTGAGCGGGGAGCCCGATGTGGGGCTCGATCCCAGAACGCTGGGATCATAACCTGAGCTGAAGGCAGGCGCTTAACGACTGAGCCACCCAGGCGCCCCACTTTTTTTTTTCTTTTCATATATTTCTTTTTTAATTTTAATTTTAGAATTTTTATTTTATCTTATTTTTGGGGGTGGAGGGGCAGAGAGAGAGAGAATCTTAAGCAGGCTCCACACCCAGCACAGAGCCCGAAGTGGGGCTCTATCTCATGTCCTTGACATGAGCTAAGCCAAAATCAAGAGTTGGAGGCTTAACCAACTGAGCCACTCAGGCGCCCCAGCATATATTTCTTCTTAATTTTCACCAAGGATGAACCACGTTGCAAATCATGGAATGATCTTTCATAACATATTTTGAATACTGGATAGTATTGTAGTCTATGAATGTAACAATTTATTGGAGATATGCCATAATATCAGACAGGTTTTCCTTTTTTGTTTTTTGCTACTATACAATGGTAAATATCTGATAGCTCAGTTTTTTGTACTCATATATGATTATCCATTTGAGTAAAGCCCTAGAAGTAGATTTTTTTGGTAGGGGTAAAGGGCATTGATGTTTTTTGTTGACCTTAAGGCACTTAATTATTCTCAATATCTAATCTATAGACTTGGTTATACTTTTCCTTCATTATCTTCTGCAGTTTTTTTTTTTTTTTTTGCCAGTGTAATATGAAATGCTCAAGTCAGATAGGATTTGAACCCAGACATGAGTGACTAGGGCTTTATCCAAACGAAATAACCCTAGATATTTCTAAGGACTCAACTATAAGGTCCAGCCTCCACTCCAAACCATTCACTAGTGCTCAGTCATAGCTATAAATGCTGTTTTTACCTAAACAGGTACAGCAGTTGGAATGTGCCTGAGAATGTTCTCCATTTTCATTTTCAGTCTCCTTGCTATATTACCATCTGACCTGCTGCCCACATATACTGATGCAGACACAATTGCTGTATGGTAGAAGGAGTAGATATTGTTTCTGTGTAATCATCTCTAAGATTTAAAAATGTTCTGTTTTCTGTCCTTTGCTGCCAACTCCGGGACTCTTAAAGTCTGTGTAAATGGGTCTATTTCTGTATACCTATATTTTATCTGTATCTTTCTCCCATTCTGTCATTAATATAAAAACTCACCTTAACCAGAAATTACCTTTTGAAACCAGATAAGTATCACTCTGGCTATCACAGAAACATAGTCACTTCTAGGAACAAAACTAGAGATAAAAAGGGGCAGAAACCAGGAAAAGGTCATGTGTGGAAACTTAAGGATGGATGGTTAAACATAGAGAGCAATTCTCGCCTTCATTTTTATGACCATAGTTACATTTAGCCGTCAAACATGACCCTAATGAATGCAGAGTCACATTTGCATTTTTGTGCATATTTTTCATTTTTAGAATTTGGTCCTGGATGTAAAAGGAAAGAGAAAGTAAACACATACACACCAAACATATTTTCTGGGCCAGTTATTCTTTTTTCAGACACTGTTTTCTCCACTGTGAAATAATCTGCTTTCCTCATTTCTGCAAGCTGGACTGAAGTTCTCCATTCCCTTAGTATGTACTTCAACATGAATTTTTTGTTTAGGGTAGTATCATTTCCCACTGTAGTATCTCAGAGAACAAGAACCATGTCTTTGTATTTTGGCATGGAATGTCACAGGCATGTAAAGATTGAATAGGTAAATTTTTTTCAGGAGATCATGTGAATGTTCAGTTTCCATGGGAAAGTTCAGAATATGCCATTGAAACGGATTTTACTATGAAATTTTTTAAAAGAACATTTATTGTGAAGTACATTGTACATATAAAAGTGCATGAAACATATTTGTAAGTTAAAAAAAATTGAATACCCATGCTCTACTACCAAGATTAAAAAGTATGATATACCTAGAATCCCTCCGTTTCCTCATTCCCCACCCAATGGCAATGCTTGCTTTATCCCTAAAGCAGCATATTCTTTAGTACTGGTTATTTTTGGACATTATGCAAAGGGAATTATATATTACATACACTTTTCTGCTTGCTTATTTGTTCACTGTTATGTTTTTGAGATTTGTCAATGTTTGTAGCCATAATTTGTTTTCATTTTTGTTAGTGTTTTAGTGTATGAATTCTATAATTTATCCATTCTACTCTTTAAGGAACATTTGTCATTGTAACTAGGTTTTCAAAAGCACAAACTATACCATAAAGTTTTCCATCATATTTTTTATCTATTTAATCATTGCTGCATCTGTGATATGTCCCAATTTTTTAAAGCTCCTGATGTGCTAAGTTCTGCCTCTTTCAATCCTGAGGTATAATAAGGTTAATTTCTCTTAATCTGTCCAAAGAACCAGGTTTTGGCATTGCCGATCATCTCTATTATATGCTTGTTTTCCAACTCTTTAATTCTTGCTCTTTTATTTTCTTTCTTCTTTGTTTTCAGGTTTATTCTGCTATTTTTCTAATTTCTTAGGTTGGGTGCTTAGCTGATTAACTGTGAATCTTGCCTTATTAGAGGACAGTTAATTTCCCTTGAATCACTACATTAGCTGCTTATCAGAAATTCTTATATAGTATTTTTTGTTATCATACAGTGCTATTTTCTGTGATGTCTTGAGAATGGTGTTTTCTAATTTCTAAACATACTTAGTTGTTGCGCTGATTTCTGACCTACTTGTGATGTGGTCAGAGCATGTGGTCTCTGTCATACCAGTTCTTTGATGCTTTTTGATGTGAGCTTCATGGGCTAGCACAAATGTTCTCTTTTTAATAAATGTTCCATGTGTAACTTGAAAATAACGTGTATTCTCTAGTTTCTGGGTGCACTGTTCCATGTGGGTCCATGTGTATCCATAAGATTAAAGTTTTAACTGTGTTGTTTAAATATTCTTTATCTGTATTGATAGTTTTGTCTCCTTGATCATTCACTTACTGAGAAATTATAATAATGGATTTGTCAATTTCTTCTAGATAATTTACCTTTACTTTACATATTTTGAGGTTTGTAACTGATGCTTTTAAGATTAGATTTTTAAATATTGTATGGTAAATTAAGCTTTTTATGACCTTCTAAATCTCGAATAGACTATTTGACTTAATGTTTTTTCTTTGATATTAATAAAATGATATAGGGTTCTCTATGATCAACTTGATATAGCTAATGTTTTTAGATACGTCTCTTGTATAAACAGATAACATATAGCTGGATCTTTGCTTTAGAATTTAGTCTTTTTATATTTAGAATAAAGACTGGTATATTCAGATTCATTTATTATCTTATTATGACATATTTTCTATTCTACTTTTTCTGTGTCTTTCTCCTCTCCTTTGTTGCTTTTTTTTGGATAGATTGATTTTCCACTTTCTCTACCATTTTTTTTTTTTAAGATTTATTTATTTGAGAGAGAGTGAGAGAGAGAGAGTGCACAAGCAGGGGTTGCTGCAGAGGGAGAGGGAGAAGCAGGCTTCCCGCCGAGCAGGGAGCCCGATGAGGGGCTCGATCCCAGGACCCCGAGATCATGACCTGAACTGAAGGTAGACGCTTCACAGACTGAGCCACCCAGGCGCCCCTATTTTTTTTTTTAAGATTTTATTTATTTATTTGACAGAGAGAGAGATAGCACAAGCAGGGGGAGTGGCAGGCAGAGGCAGAGGGAGAAGCAGGCTTCCTGCAGAGCAGGGAGCCCTATGCGGGGCTTTGTCCCAGGACCCTGGGATCATGACTTGAACCGAAGGCAGACACTTAACTGACTGAGCCACCCAGGTGCCCGTTGAGTATTCTTTTTATTTTGAGGGTTAGGAATACCCAATTTTACTATGCATACTCATATTAATATTGTCTAAAGTTAATATCTTTGCCTTCTGATGTGGACTGAATTGTGTCTCCCCAGAATTCATATGTTGAAGCTCCAACCCCCAATGTGATTTTATTTGGAGATGGGATTTATAAGGAGACAGTTAAGGTTAAATGAGGTCGTAGGGGTGTGGCCCTAATCCAAGAATATTGGTGTTCATATAAAAAAGAGGAAGAGACATTCGAGCTCTCTTTCCCCCTTTTGCACATGCACAGAGGAAGGGTCATGTGATGACACAGTGAGAAGGTGGCTGTCTGTAAGCCAGGATGAGAGGTCTCACCAGAAACCAACCCTGACAGCACCTTGGTCTTGGACTTCTAGCCTCTAGAACTATTAGAAAATAAATTTCTGTTGTTTAAACCACCAGTCTTTGGTATTTTATGTTAGCCCTAGCAGACTAATACACTGTCCTTTTAAAAAAATGCGAATTTCTTAGAATTTTTTAACTCTTATGATACCCACTTCCAGCTTATGTGTTATTGCTATTAAGTATTTTAGTTCTAGCCTGTTTTTTTTCTCTCATAAGTTAGATGTTACTTTTATTGTTGTATACAGCATCTTTATGTTTAACCATGTATTTATTAATATCTATTCTCACCATTCCTTCTTGGATGTCAGACCTTCTATGTGGGACCATTTTTTTCTGCCCAAAGTACATGCTTTACTATTCCTTTATTGAGTGTGTGTGTGTGTGAGAGAGAGAGAGACAGAGATGGAGAGATTTTTGTGTGTCCTTTTATTTCACCTTGTTTCTTGAAAGAGAGACTCCTTGGTATTGAGTTCTATTTTGACAGTTATTTTCTTTGTGTACATCAAAAACTATAATTCCTTTGTCTTCTCAATTTTACTGTTGCCATTGAGAATTAAGCAGTCAAGCGATTTTTTTTTTCCCCTCTGTGGGGGAATCCATCTTCCCCCTCTGGTTCCTTCTAAGATCTTTTAAAGATACTTGGATATTCTCCTTGATAAAGATATTCTCCTGCTCTCTCTCTCTCTCTCTCGTTTCTGAATTTTCAATCTGATATTTCTGGGTATGAATTAAAAATCTGCTTGGCATTAAAGAGACTACATTTGAGAACTAGCATCTTTTAGGAATTCTGAAAGCCTCTATTTATTATCTCTTGAATATTTCCTCTCTCTATTAATTTAATGATCTCCTTCTGGAACTCTAATTGTATGTTTGTTAGACCTTCTGTATTATCTTACTTGTCCCTTATCTCTTTAATCTCTTGATTGCAATTGGGAAAATTTATGTTTCAACTTGCATTTTACTAATTCACTTCAGCTATGCCTGATATTTCACTTTGTTGATTTCATTTTTAATATTGGTTATTGTATTTTTATTTCTAGAACTTTATTTGCTTCTTTTTCACATTTGCTTATCTCCTCATAATTTCAACTATTATTTATTTTATATTCTGATAACTTCTATAACTGAAGTCTTTTGGTGGGTCAGTTTCTTTTTTCCTCCTGCGTCTTTTTTTTTGAGATTTTATTTATTTGAGAGAGAGAGCGAGCGCGGGCGCGCGCGTGCGCGCGCGTGTGTGTGCATGCGCGTGCACGTGTGCGCGCCCAAGTCAGGGGCGGGGGGCGGTGCAGGGGAAGAAGCAGATTCCCTGCTGAGCAGGGAGCTGCTGTAGAGCTCCGTCCCAGGATCCTGGGATCACGACCTGAGTGGAAGGCGGATGCTTAACCGAGCCACCCAGGTGCCCCTTCCCCTGCTTATTAATCATTCATGTTGCTTTTATTATTTTAAGGTTTTGTGATTTTTTTAAAAAAGATTTTATTTATTTATTTGAGAGAGTTAGCATGGGGAGGGGCAAGGGGAGAGGGAGAAGCAGACTCCCTGCTGAGCAGGGAGCCCAGTGTGGGGATTGATGTGGGGCTCAATGTGGGGCTTGATCCCAGGACCTGGAGATCATGACCTGAGCCAAAGGCAGACAGACGCTTGACCAGCTGAACCACCCAGGCACCCCAGAGTTTTGTGATTTTGACTATGAGCTGCTCACTTTTTTTAGAATTTTGTTTGTAGTAATTGTGTCAGGCCTGGGTTGAAGGTGGGTTCCTCCCAAGGGGAAATATATTTTGCTTCTGCTACTAGCTTGGGCACTCTATTTACCTGGACACATTTTAAATCAGATTTCTGCTTGAGGGTTGTTGTTGTGGGTTTTTTTTTTTTTTTTTTTTTTTAATCTTGGTGCTAATTTGTGGTTACAAATCCTTAGGGGAATTATTTTCCCTCATCCATCTAAAATCAGGATCAAGACCTGCAGTTTTCTCTTTCTTTGCTCTTTTGGCATGGAGGAGTTTCACCTCTAACACAGCAAATGTAGTCCTTTGAAGTCCTGACTGCTGTTGGGGTCTTCTGACAAATAATCCTATAATCCCAACTCAAAGTTTGATTTAAATAAGACTATACTAAAGAAACTATTTTGTTTCTGAGATTGTAGACATGTCCAAAATAGGATGTCTTTTTTTTTCAGCTTAGTATTTAAACCTTAACTAATCACTGTAGGGGTTTGCTTTTGAAAAGAAAAAGCAAACACTAATGTGTCAAGATATGATGGCAAGCTGCTTACTTTTTTCCCCCTTTAATGCCAATTTTATAATTTATTTTCCTCTGCTGATAAATTTGAAATATTGGTATTAACACTTTTTCTTCGAAAACTGTAAACTTCATCTTATTTACAGTCACTTTAACTTTAGTTTTGTATTTTGTTCCTTAGGGAGTTAGTGTAGGCATCTTATTTTAAATTATTTGGTTATACCTGGTTACATCTTTGAGTTTGAAGAACACTGCCAGTCACATTTAGTTCTCTGTTTCTTCAGATTTCTGGGTTTTGCCTTTAAAATGGTAGTAGGGAAAGTTAAAAAGCCACCCATGGTCCACGTTGCCCTTATTTATACTCTCGAAAGCAGCAAATGAAAGGTGGCAAACTGCAGCGTTCTTCTGGGTGACTCACTTTTGAAAAAGAGTAATTATTCTATGCTTATTTCTGATGGTTACATCTTGGTAAATATTTTAAGAAACATAGTTTTTCCTTTTGTTATTATAACATACTCATTTTTTTTCCCTTTAACCCTATGTGGGTTAGATGCGTGGGCACAGCCTTGGTTGTGATGAACAGTGAAAGTTGAAGGAGTTTAAGAACTTTACATTTATTTCTCTATACTCAGTTACTGTGGATTAGCTATAAAAACTTACAGTGATAAAATGAAGCCAAAAAAAAGAAGACTAAAGTAATTAACTTGATTACCTTTGGATAATTATTCCATTCATTAGGTGCTAATTATCCATGCCATCAAGTTAGCTTTTATTATTTTCTGTGTTCTTTTTATGAAATAATTTTTCTTTTGCATTCTGAGTTTTAAAGTCCATCTTTTTGTCCTACTAATTTTCCTCATCTTGCATAATGAGGCACAAGTACAGAAATAATTTCTGAAGCCTAAATATTAGAATCTTATGGTGGTAAGTTCTTTTTATTTTTTTAGGATTTATTTATTTATTTGAGAGAAAGTGGGAGAGAGAGCGTGCCTGTGTGTGAGTGGGGGGAGGGGCAGAGGGAGAAAATCTTCAAGCAGACACCCCGCTGAGTGTGGAGCCAGATGTGGGGCTCAATCTTGTGACCTGTGAGATCATGACCTGAGCTGAAACCAAGAGTCAAACTCTCAACCAACTGAGCCACCCTGGTGCCCCATTATTCTGGTAAGATCTTTGCTCATATCTAGATTCTAAGTTGGAATAAAATTCCAGGAAAAGATCTTTCTGGTAATTTTTTTAAATGAATAGATAGAGAATACTCATACAAAAAGCCATATTACATAAAGCATCCATTTAGTTTGTGGCCCTGTAGAAAGGGACTTTTCATTTATCTAATATAAACTTGAGACTTGGATTGATCATTTCACTGGATGCTGTCCCTTCTGGAATCTATGTTCTACTCAAATCCAGCATAATAAAGTATTTTGCACATAAGAAGAATTTTCACATTTGTTTCATCAACCATTAGGCAAACTACTTTTGGGCCATTCTAGTGCAATGGTTCTTGCCATTATTGAATATATATATTGAATACACACACACCTACATGCACACACATGCACCACTTTCTGGCATCACTCTTTCTTTCATAGGCTGTATCTGCTAGGGGAAATCAAGTGAGATGTGGGCATGAATAAAGAATAATACAACTAGAAAAACCCCACATAAATATAAGCAGTGACGTTTGTACAGCAATATTTAGTGCTCTTCTTCCTCCCTTTTTTGTGTGTGTGTAAGGGGAAATCCAGGAATTGCAGTTTTGACTCTTGTATGTGCAGTTGGCATTGGGCTGGTGAACTCCCTATGGGTACTTGGTCTTACCAGCTGTATGTCAATTGCATCAGCACCTTGTGAACTTGTAAGGCTTTTACTGATGCTGTGATCTTTTGAGCAGAGGACTAGAGGACTAGCAACAGGCACCTTACTGAATGGCAGCATCACTGGTACACTATCAGTGGGAAATCCACTAACGAACAAACACTACAACCCAAATCCTTTCTCCCTGTGATTTTGTGATGCATGATAAGAAATTGTTCTTTGGAGATTAGAATATAACCATTTTATCACCTTGGTTTTTTTTTTTTTTTAATTTCTAAAGGTTCAAAATAATATTGCAGATTTTCTTTAAAAAATTTGTTTGCTGAGGGGTGCCTAGGTGTCTCAGTGGGTTAAGTGTACGATTCTTGATTTCGGCTCAGGTCATGATCTCAGGGTCCAGGATGAAGCTCCGTGTTCAGTGGGGAATCTGCTTGAGATTCTTTCTTTCCTTCTCCCTTTGCCCCTCTCCTCCACATGCTTTCTCTCTCTCTAAAATAAAATAAATAAATCTTAAAAAATTTTGTTTGCTTAGGCATGGTTTTTTTGGTGGGGGAGGAGCAGGGTGGGTGTTGGGAGGTGATATGCAGTACTTCAAATTTAGAATGACAGTTATGTAACACGTTTTGCTTAGAGTGATCCTTTCCCATTGTTGGATGTACAGCAAACTTGATTGAAAATTTAAATTTAGAAATAACAGAAATGGAAATAAGGTTGGGTTAGAGGAGATAATCATTTTTATGCATGAATTCTGCTTTATGGTAGGGTTTAGTAGAGTCCTTCAGCTAGGTTTCAAGAACCATTTTCATGAATTTAAAATTATTTGTCAAGGGGTGCCTGGGTGGCTCAGTTAGTTAAGCAGTGGAGTCTGGATTTTGGCTCAGGTCATGACCTCAGAGTTGTGAGATGGAGCTCTGGTGCTGGGCTCCGTGCTCAGTGCAGGGGGTCTGATCAGGATTCTCTCTCTCCCTCTCCCTCTGCCCCTCCCTGCCCCTGCTTCAGCACACCCCCTAAAAAAATTATTTGTCAAAAATTTGGTTTTAGAAAACTTTTTTTCAGGACCACATGCATTTTGTAAAGTTTTATTTATTCTTTCAATGAAAGATTCCTGCTTTTAGTCTTTATTTTATTTTATTTTATTTTATTTTATTTTATTTTATTTTATTTTATTTTATTTTACTTCTTACTCCCTCTGACCTATTTTCTCCTGCCCTGTGCCCACTAAAAAATAAAACAGAATACAAAATAAATGATAACTTTAAAATCAAAATATATTAGTCTTTAGCCTGGTACTTTTGGATTCATCATAGTGTATAATATCACACTATCACAGAACATGAGATTTAGAGGATGTTGCAAGAATGTGTGGACACATGTAAATGAGGAATTATGTTTTTTCTGTTTTCTTCTCTTTGAGAGTCCCGAGTTTTCCTTCACAGCACACATACTCCATTGGTTATTTTGTGTTTGTGTGTGTTTGGTATGAGTCAGGGCTCTCCAGAGAAACAGACAATAGGAAATACATGTGATTTATTATAAGGAATTGACTCATATGATTATATAGGTGGAGATGTCCTATGATCTGCCATCTGCAAACTGGAGACCCGGGAAAGCTAATGGGTGTGGTTCTGAGAACTAGAGGACCAGCGGAATAAGTATTAATTGAGGGTAGACAACTGGTGTTTCTTTTTTTTTTTTAAAGATTTTATTTATTTATTTGACACAGAGAAGGAGAGAGAGGGCACGAGCAGGAAGAGCAACAGGCAGAGGGAGAAGCAGGCTCCCCATTGAGCAGGGAGCCCGATGTGGGACTTGATCCTAGGACCCTGGGGTCATGACCTGAGCCGAGGGCGGACGCTCAACTGACTGAGCCACCCAGGCGCCCAGAAGATTGGTGTTTCAGCTCAAACAGTCAGCAGAGTGCAAAATCCTCTGCCTTTTTGTTTTCCTCTGCCTTTTTGTTTTATTCAGGCTTTCCAGGGATGAATAATGCCCTACCACATTGGGGAGAATAGTCTGCTTTGCTCTGTCTACCAATTCAAATGCTAATCTCATCCAGAAACACCATCATAAACATACCCAGAAATAATGTTTAAATCAGGCACCCTCTCTCCCAGTTGAGTTGACACATAAAATTAACCATCACAATGAGTCTCCACACTAGACTTGTGAGTTACATAAGATCAGGAGATATGTTTTGTTCTCCATAGTGTGCTGTGCTCAGTTAGAAGCTGGCTTAGAGCAGGTGCTTAATAACTGTTTGTTAAAGGAAAGAAGGAAATTAATTTAAAGAAGTGTATAAGTCAAGCTGAAAATTATATGTCAAAGATTTATATAAAATACATGGGTAGAGGGACACCTGGCTGGCTCAGTCAGTGGAGCATGCGACTCTTGATCTCGGGGTTGTGTGTTCGAGCCCTGCATTGGGTGTAGAGATTACTTAAAAATAAAATCTTTAAAATACATGGGTAGCATGGTGGAAGACTGAACGTCAGGGCAAAATATGCAAGTGAAGGTAATTTCAGTTGGCACATGATGACTCTGTTGATGTTTTGTCTTTATCTGGTGGCTACTTTGAATACTAAAACTAAAGTCTTACTTCATAGATTTTTGAACTCTAAGTATTTTAAGTATGACCTTTTAGATTTTTTAGAGTCTTCCCAAGTTAACCAGAATTATTTTGATCATGGCAGTGAATCAAGGTCAAACAGATCTGCCATTATTTCTGAGGATGAGTCAATACTGCTCTTCAGCAATCTTATTTTGAAATGGCATACTAAGAGCAGAATGATCTTTAATTCTGGGCTGTTACTCCTGTGTTATCTTCTAGCTTCCCACTCATGAAAAAATTTAGTAATTGCATATTTTCCCTTATGTTCATTATTGGAATTTGCTATGGTAATGAATTGTATTCTCATATGACAGGACCAAGGGACCAATGATTTTAGCAGTCTTTAAAGAAAAAAAGATATACAGTTGACCATTATATATACAACAGAGAGGTTATTTGAGGTCTCTGGTAATATCATTTAGGTCTTCTGATTCTACATTCTGTGAAATTTCTGTGATACTGTAGGAGAACGTAATGTCCAGTCATTGCAGGTGAGGTGAGGTGGTAAGGTGGTGGGGTAAGCTGTCTTATGCCAAGAGATGTTTGAACCATCTCAGGCAGTGACATTGCTCAGATGTGTAGGAAGAAAGAGGAGACCATAGTATAGGCGTATTTGTCCCCTCTTGGTTTTAGTAGATAGATAGCATGTCATATGAATCTCTACCAACTAGCGCAGTACTTGGCACATGGTTGATGCCCTTGACATTTTTGTTGAATTGACTTGGCTAGAGTTCTCAGGGGCGGTCACAGTCACGAAAAACAAATAGGCTGTGTTATAGTTGCACCTAGAGATATAGGAATAAACTGGACATGGTTGTAGTGGACTGTTTCTGAAAGGTCTAGGAAGGAATATATAGACTTCTAACATGTTTGGAGCAGTGAAAGAACAAGAGCAGCTGTATCTCTTTTGTTCTGAAAGGAGACTATTAAAAGTCACTGTATTGAATAAAGGGGGCAGAAGCTGGAGTGGAGAAGGTCAGAGGAAGAGAAACAAAGGTATGTCAGAATCATAGTGCAGAATCTTGAAGTGAGAAACAGGTTTAAATTCAGGTTGCGGTGAGATATGGAAAACAGTCATTTGCAAGCATGATGGAGGAGTATCCCAAATGTCATGTAAGTGCTGGTGTTGTGGAGGACATGGTTTTCTTTTCTGGCCTAGGTAGAACTGCTAGCTCATATTTATTGAGCACTGATTACGTGTCAGTACTTTACATTTGCTGTCTCATTTAACACTTATGGCAGCTTTGTGAACTAGGGTGTATTATGATCATCTCCATTTTTCTGAGGAACTGAGAAATCAAGTAACCTGCCTGATGACACAGTTTGTAAATAGCAACCAGGTACTCTGACCACTGCTAAGGTGGACATAGTGGGCATCTGGAGGAAGAGCATAGAAGTGCTCAATAGAAAGCTTATAGTGGCCCTTGACTATTTATTACCTCCAAAGGACATGTCAAAACCATTTGTAGTAAGAGGCAGTGGAGAAGAGAGTACCAGCAGTTTTAGAAGAAATACCAGTATGCTGGCGGAAAACATTGAGCTTTGATTTGATAAATTTATTTGAAGGCCTTGGAAACAAACTCTCATTGTGCTAACTTTGTGACTCTTAATGAAAAATTAGGGGCACTGGGGTGGCACAGTCGGTTAGGTGTCTGCCTTCGGCTCAGGTCATGATCTCAGGGTCCTGGGATGGAGCCCCCCCTTTGGGCTTCCTGCTCAGCAGGGGAGCCTGCTTCTCCCATTCCCTCTGCACCTCCCCTTGCTTGTGCTCTCTCTGTCTGTGTCAAATAAAATCTTAAAAAAAAAAAAAGAAAAATTAAATGTCTAATTCTCATGCAGATAGGCATATGGCGTCAGTTGGGTAGAGTTACTTAAGAGAATAGAGCAGCAAGTTGGGCTGTACCAGAAATTCAGATGATGCTAAAGTGGATTTAAACAACAACAACAACAACAACAACAACAAAAACAAACTCTTGTGGAATAGCATGAAAATAAACAAAAATAGGCAGGCTTTTGGTATGTTTGTTTTTGTTGTTTGTTTTTGTTTGCTTTGAAATTGCATTGATTCCCAGGTGATGTTTGTGCAAACCAGAAAGTTGATCTAGAGATTAATATGAAAAAGTAGGCACTGTTTCTTTAGTTTGGTAGGTAAATAATTGGAGGAAGTATGGGGGTACTTTTTAAAAGTAGTAACTAAATAAATTATCATATTTAAAATTTGCAGTTTTGGGGATAACAAAATTCTATTCTACTCATAAGGCTGTTATACCCTTTATCGATGAGAATATATTTCTTGCATAATAGCAGAAACAGTTGACACATTCCCATCAGTTTCTAAATTTTTAAATATTGTATTATGTTCTAACCATGGACAATAGGCATGATGAGATAGGAGGATGCTTATTTTGTTTTCTTAATGTCTTCCTAAGTAGTAGAGTTTTTTTTTTTTTTAAGAAATACGTCTTAAAAAAAGAAATATGTCTTGTGATCATTGAAAAGAACTATTCATATATATATATTTACAACATATGAAAATGTTCAAGCAGAATTTTTTCTTTTTTTTTAGAATTTTTTCTTGAATAAAGGAAAACTTATAAGATTTAGAAAATACAGAAAGAATCAGAAAATACAGAAAAAAAGTGTTACTAAAAAACTTACTGGTTATAAACCTCTGTTCATGTTTTGATGTGTTTCCTTCCGAGCCCTTTTAAAAATTAAAAAAAAATATATAGCAAGAGCATATTGTATAAACAGGTTTGTAGTTTGTTTTCTTCACTCAGCATGCTTGCATAAATATTTTCTTGTGTCATTAAATACTCTTCAAAAACAGTTTTAGTGCTTTAATGGCTATACAGCATTCTATGATATAAATCACATAATTAGCTCAAACTATTTCACAAATGTGAACCTTTAGGTTGGCATTATTTTCTTGCTGTCGTGTCCATGAAATTTTTTAATAGCTTTATTGAGGTATATTTAACATTTCATAAAATTCAGCCATTTCAAGTGCATAATTCAGTGGTGTTTAGTAATTTTACCATGTGGTACAACCATCACCATAATTGATTTTAGAACATTTTTTTCTCCCAGATAAGATCCCTCACACCCATTTACAGCTAATACCTCCTCCCATCCCTAGTCCCAAGCAACTGCTAATCTACTTTCTGTCTATACAATTTTGATTTTTCTGAACAATTCATATAAGTGAAATTATGCAATATATGGTTTCTTGTGACTGGTTTCTTTTGCTTACCATATGTTTTTGAGGTTATCCATGACATAGAGTATGTCAGTACTTTATTCCTTTTTATTGCTGAACAGTATTTCGTTATAGGGATATAATACATTTTGTCCATTTTTTCATCAGCTGATGGACATTTAGGTTGTTTCCAGGTTTGTGCTATTAATAATAATGCTGCTATGAATGTTCATGTGTAAATCTTTGTGTGGACACACATTTTCATTTCCCTTGGGCCAATACCTAGGAATGGAATTCCTGAGTTATATTGGGAGTTTTGATTTTGACTATTTGGGAAACTGCCAAACTCTTTTCCAAAATGGTTCCACCATTTGACATTCCCACAGTGATATCTGAGGGTTCCTATTTCTCCATATCCTTACCAAGATTTGTTGTTGTCTGTCATATTTATTATAGTCATTCTAGTGGATGTGAAATACTTCAGTGTGGTTTTAATATGCATTTCCCTAATGACAATAATGTTGAACATCCTCTCATACACTTGTTAGGTATTTGTATATCTTCTTTGCTGAAATGTCTATTCATATCTTTTGTTCATTTCTCAATTGGGTTTGAATATTACTAAGTTGGTGAGCGTTCCTTGCACATGCTGGATACAAGTCTTTTATTTGATATGTATTTTGCAAATACTTCAGTCTGTTTCTTGGGTTTTCATTTTCTTAATTATGTCATCTGAAATGCAAACATTCTGAGTTTTAATGAGGGCCAATTTGTCAGTTTTTTTTTATGGACTGGTTTGTTTTTGGTGTTGTATCTATAAATTCTTTGCCTAACCTAAGGTCTGGAAGATTTTATATATATTTTAATTACTTGAACTTTTAAAGGATATTTAAAAATACTTCTTAAGAATGGATCCTGAGAAGTAAAAGTTCTGCAAACTTACAATTATTTTTAATGAAGTTTAAAAAAATATTATATAGAAGCAGGATCAAGGGTATAACTCAGTGAGATTTGAAAAAATGAATACATGTGTGTAACTACCCTGGATGTACCAGCATCCCAGGAACCCCAGAACCTTCTAGAAGGCCCTTCCCAGTCATTAATTGTACTCTTCCCCAAAGGTACCCAATAACTTCCAATACCAAAGATTCATTTTGCCTGTTTTTGAATTTTATATAAATGGAGTCATGCTGTATATACACTTTTGTGTCTGTGTCTTTTGCTCAGTATTATATTTGTGAGGTCAATCCACGTGGCTCATGGCAGTAGCTTGTTCATTTTCGTGGTTGTATGGTATTTCATTATACAGGCATACCACATTTCTGTGGATGGACATTTTTGCTGTTCTAATGTTTGGCTGTTTTGAATAGTGCTACTAGGAATATACTTGTACTTGACTTGTGCAGAAATGTGAACATTTCTGTTCAGCATATACTCAGGAGTGGGTAACTCCTGTCCATGCCTAGTCCAAGAATGAAGTCCTTTGGAAGTCGTTCCTACCACCCTCCCAGGAGCCCTCGACACCAGCTTCCAGCTTCGGGACACTGCTACAGACTGTGCTCTGCTCAGCGTCTCAGCCTCCCAGCTGCCTCTCTTACTCAACTTGAAGCTTCTCAGCTGCTTTTAAGCTTTTCAGCTGCCACTTTTCAGTCTCTCCACCTCTCAGCTGCCTTGAGAAAAACCTCTGAGCTTGGCCTTTCAGAACTGGCTCGTATCTCGGGAAAAGTCTCATCGAATGCAGAGCTACCTCACGTTGCCATGCTTCCTTCTCTCTGAGATCTTGACCTCTCAAGTTCTCCTTGCTTTGGTAGCTCTTAGATGCTTCAAAAAAGTTTTTAAAAAAAACTATCCCACTTTTTCAGTTGTTCTTGGTGGGAGCATTGGTCAGCCCCAAGCTTGTCTTTCTTTGCCAGGAAGGGAAGACCCTGGGAATATCTTTTTTTTTTTTTAAGATTTTATTTATTTATTCATGAGAGACACAGAGAGAGAGGCAGAGGGAGAAGCAGGCTCCCAAGGAGCAGAGAGCCCGATGCGGGACTCGATCCCCGGACCCTGGGATCGTGACCTGAGCCGAAGGCAGACGCTTAACCATCTGAGCCACCCAGGCACCCAACCCTGGGAATATCTTTAAGGCTGTTGATGGAGCATGCTGAATTACTGTAAGGTTGCATTTCCGCTGGTAGAGTAACAGTTTCCTACAACTATTTTCATCTTTTTTAAACCTTTGAAAATTTGTTAGGCAAAAAAATAACACTGTATTTTTCTTTTAATTTTAATTTTAGTGAAACTAAACACTGAAATGCTGGTTGATTTTTTTTTTTTTTGCATCTTCTGTTTATGAGTTATCTATTAATCTCCATTATTTCTCATCAATTTTTAAGAAAAATTTAAAATTTTATTAAGTTTTAAATTTCAATTCCAGTAGAGTTAACATACAGTGTTATATTAGTTTCATGTGTACGATATAGTGACATAGCAATTCTGTACATTGCTCAGTGCTCATCATAAATGTACTCTTAATCCCCCTCACCTATTTCTCTCATCCCCCTACCCACCTCCTCTCTTCTCATTTATTTTCAAGAACTATGTAACATTGCTGTTATTAATAAGAATTCATGCATCTGAAGATAAAGGATTGTTGCCTTAATGGACTTAATTGATTGGCCTTTCCATTGTTCTTTATAATTGTTTCAACACTTTTGAAGGCAAGGATTTTATCTTCTTTTCTTTTGTATTCTTTTTTGGTATCTGGTGCACAGTACAGCCCATAATAGGGGGAAGCAGATTCTATTAAACAGTCATGTACAGATAGGAGCCAGGAGCTCTAGAAGATTGTTCTCTGTGTCATGCTGTGTTCAGTGATTAATCACTGTGAAAAATTTCTTTAGTTATTGGTTTATATTATTTCGTCTAAGAGCATGGCCTCAAGTCTAGGTCGTGAGGCATCCCATTTTTGTCATTACTTTTTCACATCCATCCGAATCACTAACTTAGGGTCAAATTCTCCTTTGTGATATACCACATCCCGTGGGGATAAGTATCTCTTCATAAACCTCTACAAATGTAAAAGGGGGGATTAAATGTCTTACCTTCCCCTCACATGAAGTTAAATTAGTGTCATTCCTGGAAGTGTCATCTAAATGCTGAATGGCAACCTTATTGGTTGCATTTTGAAAGATTCAAAGGGTAAGGGAGTTTTAGACTGCAGAATTCCAAAGCATGCCCATAAAAATTTTAGAAATCTAAAGCATTTTCCATTCACATAGTTTATCCAACTCTAACCAAGTGTTTGGATTTCAAGAAATCATCCAGTTTAATTTTTAGTCAACATTATGAAAATAATGTCTGAGGATGAGGGATAGTGGAATTTTCCTTATCATGTCAGGGATACTTTGGCTTTTTTAATTGTGGAAGTTAGGATTTTACTCCCAGAAATGGCCTTGTTTTAGTTACTGCGTTTCTTTTTTTTGGTCATTTCATCAACTCTGCGTAAAACATGCTGTCTGCTCTCATGCTGCCTCTGGCCCTCAGGGAATGGTGTTCTGAAGAAAAAATGAAGCCTTTGGGGAAGGTTGGACTAAAAATAAAATCCCCAAGGTGTTAAACCAGAAGAATAGGCCAGATCTAGGGACAGCATTTTTAATATCACAAATTGCTGTATTAAATGGAATAGTCTCTTTCTCTTTCCTTGGGCGATAAGGGAGGCAGCAAAGCATTTCGTAAAGAGCAGGAACTTTGGAGCTGGAGTACCCTGGGTTCCAATTCCATCTCTCCCATTGTTTGTGTGACTGGAGGCATGTCAAGTTCTGAGTCTCAGTTTACTTGTCTTCAAAATGGGGAAAATAACTTCTGTCTTTGGGGTGGTTTGTCAGGATTAGCAATAATACATGTGAAAGTCTGGTACATGGTGGGTGTTTTAAGGAATGGTAGCTATAACTGCACTTCTTAAATTCTTTCTCTCGTTCTAGAATAAGACTTTTTTTTCCTCCCTAATGAAATGATGATTCACAGACTAGAGCCAGGTTACACAGGTGCTCATCCTAGCTCTGCTCTTCACTAGCTGCGCGACCTTGGGCTAGTCGCCTAGTTTGTAGCTCAGCTTCCTCATCTGTCGGTGAGGTCAGTTATGATGCCCACCTTCTGGAGTTGTTAATTATATTAATATTTGTGAAGTTCCAGAATAGTTTTTGGCTCATATGTAAGCACTAGTTAAATACGTGATATATAGAAGTAAACACTTAAAGCTGAGGTTAATTGGTTATTGTTATTAGTAAAGGAAATAGGATTAGAGATGGGGCTAGAGACAGCAGTGCTGAGTCATAAATGACGGCCTACAGGCAAGGGAAGCAGGCACAAACAAATTTTGTGGGATAAAAATCAGACAACTCTGAAGCTGGCACAGATTCTCATGGCTGCTGTGGATCAGTAGGAAGATCAGAGCGGTGGAGATATGTACTTTGAGCTCACTTTGACAACAACCTGAAGAGAAATGTTATCACCTGAGTGGTTTCTGCTGTGTTTTCCACTGTCAGGAAAGAGACCAAAAGGAGAAGGAATGTGACTTAAGCAGAAAATACTTCCATGCAGCACTCCAGAACGCCAAACACCTTCTCCTTTGGTTGAAAAAAATATATATATATATATTAATATATATAATGGGCACACATATATATACAAATATATTTTTATATTATGTTTCAGATAGAAGGCTGGAGGTTGAACAAGTCTTTGAATTATTTTCTGAGTACCATTGGATGTCATTGTGAACAAAAATTTTTTTTTTTTAAAGATTTTATTTATTTGACAGAGAGAGAGACAGTGAGAGAGGGAACACAAGCAGGGGGAGTGGGAGAGGGAGAAGCAGGCTCCTCGCGGAGTAGGGAGCCCGATGCGGGGCTCGGTCCCGGGACCCTGGGACCATGACCTGAGCCGAAGGCAGACACTTAACGACTGAGCCACCCAGGCGCCCCTGCACAAAATGTTTTTTTAAATTTACTTTGAATTAGCATAAATAATACCAGAGTTGTCTTCTTTTTTCATTGAACTTTTATAACAATTTTATTTTATATCCTACATTTGAGCTAGTGCCAATCTTCACATAAGGCTTTGTTTTAATACAAATTGAGTATCTGGTAGACTTATGCAGATGCTCATATGTTTGCTGTCCTTAATGCTCATGCTTATATTTAAAAAAGCCATAGCTACTGCCCAGAGGTAAGTCAAAGAATAGAAGACATCTTAAAGGTAAAGCAAACTTGTTGGGGAAACTCAAGAATGTGTACACGTTTAATGAGAAATGAAATGTGTTTATGGCAGAGTGATTTTTCTCTCCATCTCAGATTTTACAGATTTTTAAAAAGAGAAAGAATAAAAACAGACGGGTTTAGTAATTTCCTAGCAGGAATATTGAGAGTACTTTAATCCCTGAGGATTTTTGAAAAGTTCATCATGTTTTGTTTTCTGCAGACTTCCACTGGCCTTAATAGGTATTCTAAGAGAAAGATTCAGGGTGCTGAGTGCAATGAATGGAGGAGGTGGAACGAATAGTTAGGCTGTGCCCCACACTTGCACTGTTTTTCCTCTGCCTGCAACCCTACTGTGTGGAATAGAGCAGCCCATCATTCTACCCCTGAGTTGAAAGCTAAGAGTCTTCTTTTCTCAAGAAGTCAAAGGAAGTGCCTGGTGGAGATTTGGGGCTGATAAGGGCAGTGTGCCTGCAGCAAACAAAGTCCCTTGTCTTTGTGGTATTTGAAGGCCCACCCTCTGCTTACCTTAAAAATAGCCAGTCTTTTGACGAGTCCAACATCTCCACACACAGGACTCTCTGCCAACTGCCTTTTTATAGGAGAGAACAGCAGAAAAGCAGAGGAAACCCACAGCAGTCATAGAGGAAAAAGTCACCCTGACCTTTACTCAGAAATATGCATTAGATATATGAAAAGGAACAGCAGCAAAAGAGTGATAGCATAAACCGAACAAATGTTCCTAGAAGAGGCAGAGATTAATTAAGGAATTGAAGAGAGTACATAAAAGAGAACTTGGCATTTTAAGAAGATGACATCTGAAAAATAAGAGGATGCAGAAAAATGGAAACAATTAAAGAATAAAGAAGAACTCTTGAAAATCAGAAATTTGTTTGCTGAAATTAAAATAGTGCTATAGGGGGGCTCCTGGGTGGCTCAAATGGTTAAGCATCTGCCTTCGGCTCGGGTTGTGATCCCCGGGGGCCTGGGATTGAGCCCCGCATCAGGCTCCCTGCTCAATGCAGAGCCTGCTTCTCCCTCTCCCTCTGCCATTCCCTCTGTGCTCTCTGGCTCTGTCTATCTCTCTGTCAAAGAAAGAAATAAAATCTTTAAAAAAAAATAGTGCTATGGAAAATTTGAAAGATGACTATAAGGAAATCTCCTAGAATGCAGTGCAAAAAGAGAGGCAGAAAACTTACAGGGCAGAGATAGGCTCAGTCAAGTTGGTCCAGTATCCACATACTTAGAATTCCAAAAGGTATGACAGAATTAATGAAGAGTTGAAAAGATCAAATTAATAATAGAAACTTATTTTGTGCTCTGAGACACGATCTGAATCTTCACAGTGACAGGTTCTGAGGGCTCAGCAAACTGGAAAAAGACAACTTCAAGTTTAGACTAATTCTTAGGAAATGTGAGAACACTAAGTGTAAAGAAAAGATCCTCAAAGCTTCTAGAGAGAGAAGTGAGGTTGTCAAGTCCTCCTTAGTCTTGAGCACTTCTCTGAGGCACTCCTGCCGCCTCTCATACTTTTCCTGTCCAGACCTGGGGTCAGCCACCTTACTAAGGAGTGTTGGTTTCTTTTGATGGTCAATGGTGTTTGGAAACCAAGACTTGAATGTGATCATTGTATCTGGAGTATGGTGGCTTCTCGACCCTTTCAATGGATAAAGCTAGGTGGCGAGGGGATATAAATATATAAATGCTTTATCCTATGTTATATATACAAAATAATTTTTACCAAATATCAGTATCACTACTAACAACAGTTGTGCTAATTAAAGTCCAGAGTTTCTTTGCAGATTTTTTTTTTTGCCCTTAGAATATAGGGTGTTCTTTTTTTTTTTTTAAAGATTTTATTTATTCATTTGAGAGAGAGAGAGAGAAAGAGAGAGAGAGAGTGAGCATGAGCCAGGGGAGGGGGAGCAGAGGGAGAGGGAGAAGCAAACTCCCCAGTGAGCAGGGAGCCGGAAGTGGGGCTTGATTCCAGGACCCAGAGATCATGACCTGAGCCAAAGGCAGATGCTTAACCATCTGAGCCACCCAGGCGCCCCAGAATATAGGGTGTTCTAAGGGCATACAATAGAGCACTATGTCCAAAAGATAAATTCTTTCTTCAGTGTGATTATCAATTTGGCATATAGATTCAGATTCATTTATTTTTGTGTATATTTTGAGAGTTTACATACCCTTTAATGTTTTTGAATATACAAAATACTTACATGATTCAAAAGTCAAAACTGTATAAAAATATGCCCAGAGAGGCCTTACTGACATCTCTATTTTTCCATCTCAAGATCTTGTTAAAATGCAGATTCTCATTTAGCAGATCTAGAGCCTGATGTTCTGCATTTCTAACAAGCCAACAGGTGATGCAGATGCTGCTGGTCCACAGACTGCCCTTTGAGTAGCAAGTTCCGATATGACAGATTTGCCTATTTTTCTTTTGGTATTTTATATACAAGGGACAGGATAGCCAATGGCTTAAGGATACAGTGCTGACAAAAAAATGTCCCATTTCTGCTTTCATGGAATTTTCTCTCTAGTTGGGGCAAGGGCATGGTAGGCTTGGGCACAGGCATGAGTCAAAGGATGGGATGGATCCCTGTAAAAATGACTGCTGACTGAGTGTTATCACAGAGAAGTACATGTTGAAATGAGACAACAGGATAGCTTGGTCAGGGAGCCAGAGAAGACTTACATAGTAATGGAAGAGTAAGAATTCACAAAGTGAATGGGGAATGCGGATAGGTGGTAGCAGGAGGCTGTTTGTTCATTTGGCAAGTGTTGACTGAACACTAACTATGTGGTAGCACAGTCCTAGGTGTTGGGAATCCAGTTGTGAATAACCCAGGCAAAAAGTCCTACCTCATGAGAGTTGTTGGTAGTTTGGACGAGGATGATGATGGCAGATGATAGGAAAAGGCTTGATAGGAAAAAAAAAGGAATATGAACAAAACCTGTCACCCATGGGGCTCATCATTTTTTTCTTCGTGTATTTCTAGAAAGGTTCCAGAAGGTTAATCTATTAACCACTTAAAAAATATATTTTCCTAGTTTGTAATTATAATTAACTTACTTTTCTATTAAATGCTGACCTTTCTTGCTGCTTGAATTTCAGTTTTAATTGTCATCAGAAGTCACTTAGAATGTTCTCCTTTGAAACAGACCCTTGCTGACATTTAGTTTAATTTCTCAGTATTTGTGGGGAAAAGTAACATGAAGACAAATAAATCCTCATGCTTATTAATCTAATTTTGTAAATGTCCATAGAAGAACTAAATGTTCCTTTGAACATTAGTGAGAAAAATTCTTCTTTTTTGTAGTAAATATTCTGGTTGGAATTAGAAATATATTGGGAATGGAACAGTGTTATAAATAGAACACTGCTTATAGTTCATATTTAAAATGTGCACACAGCATTTTTTCCCTTTAGCCTTATTGCATATAGGTTTCACTTTGAAAATAAGTGAAATTTTGATTCAGTGAAGATTTTCTTCTCTATAAAAATAACTTCAAATAAGCCCTCCCCTACCCCATCCACTCCACTTGATTGTTGGCATATTTTCTTCTGGTTAGTTTGTTCAAAGCTTCCTTTTACTCTACCTACAGATAAACCAAAAAATAACAGAATCCAGCAAAAAAAAAAAAAAAAAGTAGACATTTTTATAGTGGTATAAATTTATCTCTGGACTATTCTTTTTAGTTGTAAAGCAGGTTGTCCAGTGAAAGTGACTGCTCTTTTTGTTTTTAATGAAATAAAGTTGAAATTTGGGCTACCTCTGGGGTCAACTGCTTCGTTCTTTATTTCTGGTTGCACCTACTTCATAACAGAATTCAGGAGTATACTCAGAATATTTGCTTCCATACTGGTGTGTTCTTTGTTTACCATTCTTCTTTTCTAATGGGTATCTCCAGATGTGTAGTCAGAGTCTAATAAAGGCAAAGAATATGGATTCATGTGTGATATATCATTTCTTTCCTCCCTGTTTTCCATTTAATTATTTTCTCGAATGAGAGGAAAGGTAGGGTTGAAGAGTAGAAGGCTTTGGGGCCAAGTGAAATTGTTTTTTGGCTAAGAGGGTGGCAAGTATCAGAAAAGTACAGTGGTGTGAGACCTTTTCTCTAGCACAGCCTCTGTCCCAGAATGGGAGAGAGATGCTCAGTAATCAAGACTAGAGCTCTCCTTTCTCTTAAGTTTTTTTTTCCTTTCTTTTAGATTTATACTTCATTCAAGACAGAAGCAGACAGTCTGGCCAATATTTCAAATTCTCACCTGTTTCTATTCTGCTCTGTCACTTAGGAATTTTCTAGAACACTTGGGTTATTCCATGAGTTCTCTCCTGGTCTTTCCCAGTAGCCAATTATGTGTTTACTTCACTTGTTAGGGAACAGAAGAGTTCTAGAGCAGTAGTTTCTAATTGGTGTTCTTCGACTCTTCCCAATAGACTGGGCTCATTGGACTCAAGGCCAACCTTTAGAGTGGGTACAGTGAGCTGGGACCCAGAGTGGTCAGAGGTCTCTGGTGGGAGCCATGAGAAGCTTGAACCCGGTACTGTGCTGGGCCCATTTGTTGATATAGCCCCACAGTCTGGATGGTTTGCTGCTCACCTTCTCCATGGGTGAAGTGTGCTATAAATGGTTATTGCATTTTAAAGATTATTTATTTATTTATTTGAGATAGAGATAGAGAGAGAGTGCACATAAGCAGGGGTGGAGGGGCAGAGGGAGAGGGAGAAACAGATTCTCCACTGAGCAGGGAGCCCAATGTGGGGCTTGATCCCAGGACCCTGAGATCATGACCTGAGCCGAAGGCCGATGCTTAACCAACTGAGCCACCCAGGTGCCCGGTTATTGCATTTTAAGCATCACTGGAGTATACAGCTTTGTGTTGGGGCTGGTAGGTTTAAAGAAGGTAGGCTCTAGCCTGCATCCTCAAGAACTTTTATACAGGAAACAGGTGACACACTAATAAAGATCAGTATTGATTTAATGTGAAAAAAAAAACCTCTACAAAAACCAGAAGTAAATAAGGAAAATATAGGGTGCCTGGGTGGCTCAGTTGGTTAAGCGACTGCCTTCGGCTCAGGTCATGATCCTGGAGTCCCGGGATCGAGTCCCGCATCGGGCTCCCTGCTCAGCTGGGGGTCTGCTTCTCCCTCTGACCCTCTTCCCTCTTGTGCTCTCTGTCTCTTATTCTCTCTCTCAAATAAATAAATAAAATCTTTAAAAAAAATAAGGAAAATATATTTTGCACTCTTATTTTAACATTAGGGAGGAAATCCTTTTTGTCAGTTTGGTGTCTCTTCCTCTGTTTATGTGTCTATACATGTATGTACAAGTACACATACATGTACATGTACATATAATGTACAGACTTATACACACATCTGCATACATCTGTCATAGTGGGACTATGTTGTATGTCATTCTGCAAGTTTTTTTTTTCACTGAGTATATGATGAATAATGTCTGGTATCACTATTATAGATTAGCTTAATGTTTGTGATTATTATTTTATAATCCACTTTCACCTATCTTATTTAATTCTCAAAACCACCCTGTAGTGTGAACACTGTAAGGAAAGAAAATTACAGCCTTGTCTGGCTTGGGTATCAGGGTTGATGTTAGCCTCGTAAATGAGTTTGGAAGTGTTCCTTTCTCTTTGGTTTTTGGGCAGAGTTTGAGAAAGATTGGTGCTAATTCTTTAAATGTTTGGTAGAATTTACCAGAGAAGTCATAGTCCTGGGCTAAAAAGTCCTGGACTTTGGGGTGCCTGGGTGGCTCAGTCGTTAAGCATCTGCCTTCGGCTCAGGTCATGATCCCAGGGTCCTGGGATCGAGCCCCGCATCGGGCTCCCTGCTCAGCGGGGAGCCTGCTTCTCCCTCTCCTACTCCCTCTGCTTGTGTTCCCTCTCTTGCTGTGTTGCTCTCTGTCAAATAAATAAATAAAATCTTTAAAAAAAAAAAAGTCCTGGACTTTAATTTGTTGGGAGGTTTTTGATTACTCATTCAATCTCCTTGCTCATTATTGGTCTGTTCAGGTTTTCTGTTACTTTATAATTCAGTCTTCATAAGTTGTAGTTTCTAAGGAATTTATCCTTTCCTTCTAAGTTATCTAATTTGTTGGCATGTAATTGTTTAGTTTCCTCATCCTTAAAATGGGAATTTTAATAGTAAAAATCTCATAGAGATGCTGGGAAATTTTAAAAAGCTAATTTATATTCAAAAAGCTTAAGACATTCTTTGACATTATACTTCCTAACAAAACTCAGGAGAAAAGAATGTATTCTCTTTAAGAATACCACAGATGAAGTTTGAAGAGAGAATCAATGCAGCAAGAATAGGAGCTATGGGAATGTAAGCCACTTGCTCATGTTACCTAGCTGTGCCCTTGGGATCTGCCAGGCCTGATTTCAATATATACTACTTCTGCTTAAGGTTGAAGTGCTCTGTGCACACCCAGCTTTATGGCTTCAGAAGGTCAGTCAACACCAAATTCATGTGGAGTGCCCTTGTTGCATAGCTTTGTTCTAAAATCTTTAAGGTCCGTGTTGTAATTCACCTAGAGCAGGCCTGTCAAATGCCACACAGAATCCCTGTCTGTCACAGAGACGTGAAACACCAGTGAATCTGGGTTGTATAACCCAAGTGGCAGAGCGGCTGCCATGGCAGCCCACTCAAACCTCAAATGTCCCACTCAAACCTGGCAGATTTTCAAGCTACTTGATGGAAGGGTTAGAAGAACTTACCCATATAAGGTATATGATGCCTTCAAAATTCGAAGAAGCCTACTAAGAGGTGGGCTTATTTTTTAGTGATAGGGAGAGCCAGCTATCACCTTAGAAGAGATATTTTGACATAGTACAAGACTCCTAGAAAATGTACAAAGATGGCAGGCCTTTGAAGTTTTGTAGGAATCCTCCCCACCCTCAAGCACATACGTTTCTCACCAAGGTTTGTAGAACAGGTAGTATTTACGGTTCACTCAGCATATAATGGAAAGCGTGGCATTCTGTGGAATGGAGAGACAAGTGGGGTCCCTGTGGACTAGATTATGACAGTGTGCTGGAGAGTTGATAGCTTTGGGATAGGACAGTAGGATGCCAGCTGGAGGCAAACTGCTCAGGTGTTCTTTGCTAACACATACATAGAAGAAAAATAACAATTTGCCAGATCAATAGCTGTGTGCCAGATGCCGGGGAATGTGTTGATTTACTCCAGCAGTGAAGTTACATCTGGTACAGCATCTGCTCTCTACAAAATCCATCTGTTTTCTATAAGGCCAAACAGGCAAGTTGAATGTGGATGTGCTAGGAATGATCACCTTCATCCTTCAAGTCCTTGGTGGTGATCCTAATTTCTACAGTCTCTGCAGAAATGAAGTGTTTTTGACTATTTTCAGAGGTAGAGAGAGCACTAAGAGTTTGTACTTGATCTTTTTATTTATTTGTTTATTTATTTTTTAAACCACTGTAGCCCTTACACATCAAGGAACCAGTGAGGGAATCTTCCCATTGCTATGTCTGTTCCAACTCCATATTTCAGAAAATAATGATGGCATGAGTTCTGGGATGAGTGGGAGTTGGAACTGAGCCAAACTCCATGATTTCCATAAGCCTCTACTCTGAATGGTGCAACATGGTACCATTTTGGGTCTTCAGGAATGAGTGTCAGTTCAGAGCCATATTTGACAATCCCACAAAATTCTGATTATATCCTCTTCCCCAGGGTATAGTCATTCTGGCAGTTGGCTGCAGGTTTTTTTTTTTTTTTTTAAAGATTTCATTTATTTATTTGAGAGAGAGAATGAGAGAGAGAGAGAGCACATGAGAGGGGGGAGGGTCAGAGGGAGAAGCAGACTCGATCCCGGGACTCCAGGATCATGACCTGAGCCGAAGGCAGTCGCTCAACTGACTGAGCCACCCAGGCGCCCCTGGCTGCAGGTTTTTTGAGGAAGACTGGGAGGGGATTTATAGTACAGATTTTTGGCTGTGTAGCAAGGTCCTTCCTCAAGGGGACCTGGCTTCCTTTTACTCAAGGGACTCTAGGTCTGTGGACCGGCTCAAGTTTGGGAATTGATTGAGGGACTGCTACTTTCTATTTTATAGCCTTGATGCTTATAAATATCAAGTAGGACTTGATAAGCTTCTAATTATTTCTCTCTTAGAGTCACCATGATCAGACATCACAGGATTAGACTTTGGTTTAGTTTTCAGAAACCTCATCTCTGGGGCTGTAGCAGATAGAAGTTTCTTTCACAGTGGTTACTGAAACTTTTTGGTTTTTCACTAATCCTTGAGTCTGGAATTTAAAGTTCTCCATTTACTTTTTTCCTTTTTCTAGAAATGCAAATTCTGGGACCCATCCCAGACTACAGAATTAGTGACTCAGGGGTTGGGATTCAGCAATCTGTAGCTTAACAGATGCTCCAGGTGATTCTTATGAACCCTCACCTTAGAGAACCACTGATACAGAGCACTTTCAGAATTCTCAGAGAAAATTATTTTCATTGGCTAATTTTAAACCAAGACAATTAAGGGACAGAACAATGACTTAATTAAAACATACAGGGACTCAAAAGTTACCTCCATTGTATTCTTCCTTTGAAAGCAATTGGACAAACAGTTCTTGGGAAAGAAGGAAGTAAACAAAGGAAGCAGTGAGGTGGAAGACAAAGGGCCTTCGAAATGTGGAAGCCAAGAACCAGAGGCAGAAAGTAGGATTTCCAGGATGGTGGTAAAGGGAGGTCTCAGGCTACCTTCTGGGTAGCAGACCCAGAAAGTAACTGCTCCAGGGACGCCTGGGTGGCTCAGTCGTTAAGCATCTGCCTTTGGCTCAGGTCATGATCTCAGGGTCCTGGGATCGAGTCCCACATCGGGCTCCTTGCTCAGCAGGGAGCCTGCTTCTCCCTCTCCCTCTGCTGCTCCCCCTGCCTGTGCTCTCTCTCTCTCTTTGACAAAAAAACAAAACAAAACAAAACAAAAAAACTTTAAAAAAAAAAGAAAGTAACTGCTCCAGGGAAGGTTAGGAGGACAAAAACTATGACTCTACGATAAAAATGTAGTTGATAAATTTGACCTTTCAAAATAAAATACTTGTAGGTATAAAATCTATCTCGTGGAACAGGTAAAAAAAATGATTGATGGTTATTTTTAAAAATTGAAAATAAGAATAAATTACTAATTCTAGGAAATCCAAAATTTATACATGATAGGAAAATATTCTCTTGGCTTATCAGCAAATGTTAACATTAATGTCTATTGTAATTCAAATTTTCAAATAAGATTTTGGTAGTATAGAGGAGAAATAAGTTGGAGGTGCTGTGACATCTAAATGCTCATCTATCCTAATAGGAAGTCAAGATTTAACATATAATATTGATAATCAAAAGTAGCAATTTCTTCATATTATTTAGATATATAAAGAATAAGTACTTGAAAGACCTTTAAAATAATTAAAAATGGCTACTTCAGAAAATGGTAATGGATTGGTGAAGGGTGGTACAGGGTTTGACTGTCATTTAAAAAAACCATTTGATTATTTTAGGGGTTCCTCGACGGCTCAGTTGGTTAAGCGTTCAGCTCTTGGTTTTGGCTCAGGTCATGATCTCTCAGGGTCATGAGATTGAGTTCTAATTTGGGCTCCATGCTCAGTGGGGAGTCTGCTGGAGATTCTCTCTCTCCCTCTCCATCTGCCCTTCCCTCGCTTGTGCGCACATATTCTCTCTCTCTCTCTCTCTCTCTCAAATAAATAAATAAATAAATCTTTAAAAAAATCATTTGGTTATTTAAAAAATTATGTGCATATATCATATAAATTTAAAATGAGTAAAGAAGAAATTCCCTGATCTCACAAAACATAGTGCAAATGAATTTAATTTTCCAAATGTGTATCGGGCTGTGTGTAAAGCATAGTAGTCATAGGGAACTATGAGATTAATAAAATCAGCCTATGCCTTCTAGGAGAATATAATCTTGGCAGAGAATAAAACAAGTATCTATAGCACCACAGTAGCAGGTAAGACTAGAGAATACTACAACCTCCACTGCCCATTCTAGCCACTGACACCCCAGTAATTGTGACATTCTGGCACAGTCCAAACATGAAACACTTTACTCATGTCATTAACCTAATTACCCCAGTTTCTGTGTTTGTTCCTGGAGATGCCTTAAGAAAAGGGAAAGAATCATAAATCCAATTACTTCTGCCATAACTCAGTGAGTTTTATGTGGGCACATACATGTGGGATGTGTGTATATACATGTATGCACACACTCACACAGAATTTTAAGTTTTTCTTATTTCAAAAATGTAGTTAAGAGTTTCCACCAAATAGCAAATAAAGACTAGTCTAGATTAGATTTAGCATTAGGACTGTTATGCAGATATTATCAAACTAAGCTAATTTTCTAGTTCTCACATTGCTACTGTCCCATTTCCTTTGGAAATGCAAATTGTATTTTATTTTTTTGGAAATGCAAATTTTGACTATAAAACTTTTGTTTAGTCTAATATAAAATTCAAAAGAAACTTCAGGTCACAATAGTATTTGATGAGAAGTCCTGGAGGAAAGATCTTTTAACATAGTTACTGTGAGCATTCAAAGCACTGCTTTGGTTATTACGCCTCCCAGTAAGAAAAGGAAGAAGGCCAGAAAATATTTACATTTACATTGTGGTGAGCTCAGAGTATAATGAATGAAGAACACTGTATAGATACCAGGGCAAAGGCATTATTAAGTCCATGCATGCTGTGTTCCTTATAAATTCTGGTTCTTTTCCCTAATGTTTAATTACAAAATTGGCTTTGCTTAATTCCTTTGTAGATTCTCTCTATATTAGAGAAATTGGCCGTTTATATTTAATAGGTACCGAAAAGCTGAATAGAAGCTTTGTGTGCATGGGTTAGGCTTGAGAGTGGATGGGCTTCAGTATACAAGATGATTGGGCACCAAACTAGCATTTTTCTTGGGGTACCATCAAATGTTAGGATCTAGAAATTTTTCCTCTAGGGCTTTTTAGTTACTGGAATACACGAATATTTTAGCCCTGCATGGGTAGCATATGTCAGGCTGCCGGCACTTTGGGAACAGGGTAGAGAAGAAGGCTAGGTTCTCCTGTGGAACGTACAGACATTCAGTCAGTCTCCCTGTTTTCAGCCCTGCACTCAAGTTTATGCTCATCAGATTCACCTGTGCCACAGACTTGGGCTGCTGGAATGGGTGTGTGTGCTTTCATGTGATTGCTCAGAGGAGGGGAGACCTGGGCGTGGAGTGGGACTCGCGTGGCCCTGAAGATAGATTTTCAGTCAGTGTAACAGTTTTTAGTGCCACCTACACTTTCTGTGGGAACTGGTACCTTCCAATCAGAGCTGCCCCACAGGGTTGGTCAGCTGCTTC
The DNA here is from genome assembly GCF_011800145.1 of Mirounga leonina. Lineage (NCBI taxonomy): Eukaryota > Metazoa > Chordata > Mammalia > Carnivora > Phocidae > Mirounga > Mirounga leonina. The sequence continues at coordinate 53,756,279 of NW_023270807.1, read as the reverse complement.
TAAGCATATTTCCCTGGAAGTAGTGAGGGTGAAGAGTTTTCTGTTCTGTTCTGTTCAGTCAGCTACTCCATCTGCTTTTTGTCTTAGGACACTTAAAAAAAGAAATGCCTTATCTGTTGACGTGTTTTTCATTCATACCTTTTGTCCTTTGAGATTGTACATTTTGTTTAAAAAAATCCCTTTACTGTCATTTCAGTGTGATTTTGAGATGCAGGGTCTATGGTCAGTCTGCCCTTTTAACCAGATGTCCGAACCATTTGTTCATTGCTGTCTCTTTAGTGCCTGGCACATACTAGGTACTTAAATAAATATTTGATGAGTGAATAATGGAATGAATTATAAGTTAGAAGTTTTTATAGTAAAGGGGGGCTTTGATGGCAGAGAAATATTATGACTATATATGTTTATATGAGAACCTAAAAAGTATCTTTTAAATTGTGGTTTTGTTTTTGTTCCTCAACATGGTTGAGGAAACCAAGTGTTTCAAAGTGTGGCCATCAACAAAATGAAAAGGCAACCTGCTGAATGGGAGAAAATATTTAAAAATCATGTATCTGATAAAGAGTTAATATTCAAATTTATAAAGAACTCCCACAATTTCAATAGCAAAAAACCAAACTATCCTAACAAAAAATGGGCAGAAGATCTGAATAGACATTTTCCCAAAGAAGACATACAGATGGCCAACAGATAAATGAAAAGATGCTCAATATCACTTATCATCAGGGGAATGCAAATCAAAACAGGTGAGGTTCCACCTCACACCTGTTAAGTGGCTATTATGAAAAAGACAAGAAATAGGTATTGGTAAGGATGTGGAGAAAAAGGAACTGTCATACGTTGTTGTTGGAAATCTAAATTGGTGCAGCCGCTATAGAAACAGTATGGAAATTCCTCAAAAAATTAAAAATAGAATGCCATATATTCAGCAATTCTGCTCTTGGGTATTTATCTGAAGAAAACAAAGACACTAACTCAGAAAGATATATGCACCCCCATGTTCATTGCAGCATTATTTACAATAGCCAAGATACGGAAACAACTTAAGTGTCCATTGATGCATTGATGGATAAAGAAATTGTGGTATATAAACACAATGGAATATTCACAAAAAGAATGCAATCTTGCCATTTACAACAACATGGATGGACCTTGAGGGCATTATACTAAGTGAAATAAGTCAGACAAAGACAAACACTGTATGATCTGTCTTATGTGTGGACTCTAAAACAACAAGCAAAAAATAAGAAAAAGCCCAAGCTCATAGATACAAGAGAACAAGAGATTGGTGGTTGCCAGAGGCAGGGGGTGTATATGAATGAAATGAGTGAAGGGGGTCCAAAGGTACAAACTTCCAGTTATAAACTAAATAAGTCATGGGGATAAAATGTATAGCATAGTGACGATAGTTAATAATACTGTATTACATATATGAAAGTTGTTAAGAGAGTAGATCTTAAAAATTCTCATCACAAGAAAAAAATTTTTTTGTAACTGTGTGGTGATGGATGTGAACTAGACTTATTGTGGTGATCATTTCTCAATATATATAAATATTGAATATGTTGTACAAATGAAACTAAATAAAGTTACAATGTCAATTATATCTCAGTGAGAATAAATAAATTATAAAGCATGTACTACTTCAGGATGGAGATATGTTTGTTTTACTTGGTCAAGCACAATTAGAACTATTACGTTAGGCTTAAGATACACATTTGCCTATTTATAATTTTTCTTTAGAGATAGACTTGTATTGAAACTGATTTATGTAGCAAGCAAAGTCTTTATTCTTATTTGTATGTATATTTAGATAATTTTATTATTTATTTATTTTTTATATTTAGGTAATTTTAAAGAGACTTATGGTGATTATGTTGTAAAGCTTTCCAGCTACCACTGCTTCCTTCCCATTGGACCTTTGTGGTTAATAAAGTTTGAGAATTACTGGATTAGTGTGGCCTCTTGTTCAAGTATATTTTGCATTTCAAAGTGAACATGTGAAGAAGAATGAAATCTAATAGGGATAAAGAACTTAAGCTATAAAAATGAGAGTAAATAGTAAAATTAATGTTTTAATCAAACAGATTAGTATTCTCCTTATTCATAAAGGCAGCCCTGGACAACGAAGAGGGGATTGTAGAGAGATACAAATATGATAGACAGCCTGTGATTTGGCTAGAGTGCTAGATCTTTGGGTCTTGCAAATGGGATGCCTCCACACTTCATACCCCAGGAAATGAGTAAGTGAACTTTTTTGCATTTTCCCCTAAAATTGATGACTTAATTCTAAATTCAAATAATGAGCAAATCACAGTGTTGTTTTAAACTTCCATGCATTTATTTTCCCCCAATTTTTGAGCTTTATTAAAGGCATCTGCTCATAAATCCAAAGAGAGGTCTTTCTAATTAAAGAGGTTGCCTCCCCAGTAAAGAAGGAAGAGCCCATGCCACAAAAGTGGATTAGTAAGATAGTAGATTAAGAAAGTCCCTTATGGAAAATTCTAGGGTTGTAGAAATTGATAAGAAGTTGAGGGTAAGGATAAGAGAAAGGTGATAAACTGGAGCAAGATAACCAAATATCTTTGGGGCACCTTGCTGGCTGAGTTGGTAGAGCATGCATGATCTCAGAGTTGTGAGCCCCATGTTGGGTGTAGAGATTACTTAAAAATAAAGTCTTAAAAAAAAAATAACCAAATATTTTTGAAAGTTTTCTATAATAGATTCTCCACACCTGAATGTTTTTCTGGTTATCTCCTTTAGAATCCCCATCTTTGTTATTTGTTTGACATCTTTTATCAAGTTGCTAACATACAATCAAGTCGATTTTAGGGAGAAGAAATTGAGAAGATAAAATATATAAATCAGAAATTAAAGGATGGAAGTGGGTGGGCACGTGAAAGAAGACAGAATATGAGAAGCAAAGAGAGCTTTAGAAAAAGAAAACTCTTGAAAATATGACCAAGACTTTTTACATGTAATTTTTTTCTCCTCTTGAATAACTTCTCCAGTATGGTTGGTGTTGGGATTTTTGAGAAGAAACATGAAAAAATAGAAAGCCAGGAATTTGTTTCAGACCTTTATAGAAAATAACCTAGTACCTCCTTATATGGATGTTAGAACAAAAGTGTGTGATTATAATGCAATCAATAGGAAACTGACTTCAGTGTTCTTTGCCAAATAGTTTTATGTTAATGTAAAAATGGAATATGAACCTGTACCAAAGAGTTATTAAGAAAAATATTAGTACTTTCAGGAGAATCAGATACTAAAATCTATATTAATAGTGACTGTGGAAAGGCCATGCTGCTATTGGAAATTTCAAAGAAAAATTAACAGGAAGGTTATAACTTTTGCTTTTGAGGCAGTGATACATTTTTGATTTTCTTCATTTTCACTTTATATATAAATGTCATGAAAATTCCATCATGGTTGACATATATAAAACAGAACAACCATATTTTAGCAGGCCAGAGACTAAAGTATTTTTCAAGGTTTAAAAAACTTGTCTTTCATGATGAAAAGTAAGAAGTCAAATGTTATTTACAAAGCCCATTTCTCATTGGCTTTTTGTGTTTTGGGCTTGTTTTCAGGCAAAAGGACTGCTATGGAAGATGGAGCTCTTTGTCCGTTTTCCAGAATGTGTTTCCAAGCCCATCAATGAAACATGATACTGCTGCTCTGTGTTGACATGCTTGAAGACCACCCACATCTCTGCTCACGCCTTCCATCCTGCTGAAACCATGGTCTTCTCCGCAGTGTTGACTGCATCCCGAACTGGGGCAACCAACACAACATTTGTAGTCTATGAAAACACTTACGTGAACATTACAGTCCCTCCACCATTCCAGCATCCCGGCCTTGGCCCGCTGCTCAGATACAGCATGGACGCGATGGCTCCCACTGGGATGAGTTCCTTGACCGTGAATGGCACAGCCGTACCCCCAACACCAGCAGTTTTTAAGAGCCTAAACTTGCCTCTCCAGATCATCCTCTCTGCTATAATGATATTTATTCTGTCTGTGTCTTTCCTTGGGAACTTGGTTGTTTGCCTGATGGTTTACCAAAAAGCTGCCATGCGCTCTGCAATTAACATCCTCCTTGCCAGCCTGGCATTTGCAGACATGTTGCTTGCAGTGCTGAACATGCCCTTCGCCTTGGTAACTATTCTTACTACAAGATGGATTTTTGGGAAATTCTTCTGTAGGGTATCTGCTATGTTTTTCTGGTTGTTTGTGATAGAGGGAGTAGCCATCCTGCTCATCATTAGCATCGATAGGTTCCTTATTATAGTCCAGAGGCAGGATAAGCTAAATCCATATAGGGCTAAGATTCTAATTGCGGTTTCTTGGGTGGCTTCCTTTTGTATAGCTTTTCCTTTGGCTGTAGGAAACCCTGACCTGCAGATCCCTTCCCGAGCCCCGCAGTGTGTGTTTGGGTATACAACCAACCCGGGTTACCAAGCTTATGTGATTTTGATTTCTCTAGTTTCTTTCTTCCTACCCTTCCTGGTGATACTGTATTCATTTATGGGCATCCTCAACACCCTTCGGCACAATGCCTTGAGGATCCACAGCTATCCCGAGGGTATATGTCTCAGCCAGGCCAGCAAACTGGGTCTCATGAGTCTACAGAGACCCTTCCAGATGAGCATTGACATGGGCTTTAAAACGCGTGCCTTCACCACCATTTTGATTCTGTTTGCTGTCTTCATCGTCTGCTGGGCCCCATTCACCACTTACAGCCTTGTGGCCACATTCAGTAAGCACTTTTACTATAAGCACAACTTTTTTGAGATTAGCACCTGGCTACTTTGGCTCTGCTACCTCAAGTCTGCATTGAACCCACTGATTTACTACTGGAGGATTAAGAAATTCCATGACGCCTGCCTGGATATGATGCCCAAGTCCTTCAAGTTTTTGCCACGTCTTCCTGGTCACACGCGGCGGCGGATACGTCCCAGTGCTGTCTATGTGTGTGGGGAACACCGGACAGTGGTGTGAATGTTGCACTGCCTGATGTTTGGGGTGATGGTTGCTCTTTATCGGACTTTGAATTTTCTTTCACATGGGTCCTCCAAGTGTACCTTATTGGTTTTTATAGGGAGTGTGTGTGTGTGTGTGTGTGTGTGCTCAGTGTAAAGAAAGAATGGTGATTAGTTATAATTCTATTACCAAGGATACACAATAGGGAAATGATCACAAATGTTACCTCCAGGGTTCAAGAGAAATCCTTGATTTAGGGTGGGGAGATGGTGTTTTGTTTCTTTGATTGATTTTGTTTTTGAAGCAGGAATCAAGACTGTGCTTTATTGAGCCTGCAGTTACATTGAATTGTAGGTGTTTTGGATGCTGCTAAGGTATGCTTAATTGAGTTTATCATTTTTTTTTTTTTCCGGAAGACATTGCTGCTTTTTGTCATCACATTGGAGCCAAAACCACACACATCTCAGTAGATAAATATTTACTTTTATTGAAAAAAAATAACCCAAGGCAGTAGTGACATTTTAAAGGTCATTAATATTTACTTTGGTGCACTTTAAGAAATAATGTACAGACTAATTCAGTCATGTTTTTCAGAATTGTTTTTATACATGACATGTTGTGCTTTAGGGAACATTGCATTATCATTTCTAGGAAGATAGTTTTTAAAAAATGTTTTATCTGCATGTCCAATTTTAAAGGAGAGAACATAAAAATGTAGACATTTTTCTCAGCACAATAGCGATTCTTCAGAGCAAAGTTGAGGAGACAGGGCATCCTTGCAAATTTAAATGGGAGGCAGTGAAGAGGTAGCTGGCATGGGCTGTGGTATTTCCTTTGACTCAAGGATTCTCACTGAGTCCGGTGGGGAGAAGGACCTACCATTTATTGGACAGCTGCCATATTCCAGGCACTGTGCAATTTTTTTCCTCACAGCATCCTGTGAGGTAGGTATTCTTTTTTTCTTTTTTAAGAAGAAAGTAAGTCTCAGAGAGATGAAAATCCTGCCCAAGGTTAATGGTAGAGCTGGAATCCAAGAAGGTCTGTCAGAATCCTGAGACTGCTGTTCTTTGCCATGTAGACATACCATTCAGGTTTAAGTGTTTCATAGTCAGGAAGGAACTCTGTATCTTTAATTTTTTTAGACTAAAACCTTCCTTTTAAAAGTAGTTTCACTTTTTTTTATTACCAAAAAAATGTGAAAACATTACAAAAAGTGTGGAAAATAGAAAAAAAATCACAACCACCCTTTTACAGTGGAACTTAAAAATCTTAGACAAATAAGGCTATAAGGAAATAAGGTGATTTTTTTTGGTCTACAAAATAAGTGACTGACAACTATGGAGAAGTTCAATACAGCTGTATGTGGGTCTTGGCCTTGCAGGGTCTGAGGTTTCCAGTTGTCCAGCTGTTTCTAAATGTTCTGGGCAAAATAGCACTGTTGCCTGAGGGCTTGCCCATAGCAGAGCTAGAGTTTGTGAATGTGCTCAAGAGTGTGTCTCCTACAAAGAAGCAAAGATAAGTCCTGGTCCGAGCATAGAGCAAGTTTTAATAGGGCAGGTCTGGGGTTTCTAATTATTTTTCTCTTGCCGACGACCTGCCCCCCCCCCCCACTCCGGTACATCCAGAGCCTTTGGTCCCCTTGCTCTGTGGCCACTGACACACTTTATAAAACAGCTGAAGGGGATGGGGCTGCAGACTAAGGTCATAAGGGTTGAAAGTGTAGTCTCTTGGCCACATCATGGGCTTTATAAATAGCTGACTTAACATGAACACTTTTTGGATTTTTATAGCATCTTTTCAGCATTTTAGTGCTTTGTGAGCCAGTGGGAAAAATGAGCCTCTGTTTCTTCAGTTTTACAGCCACGGAGTTGGATTAGATGAATCTTGCCCAACTCTAATGTGCTTTCCTCCATGTGAGAGTAGAGATTTGTGAAGAGCTCGGCTGACGTCAGCATCAATCTTTGGTCTCCAGTATTACTTCTTTGCAGTTTACTTATTAGCTGTTTCTCAAAATGGAATGTCTCCTGAATGTTGGAAGAGCCCATAGCACTGTATCAGGAATTAGGACTTTGGAAGATTGATGACATCATGAGGGACCTGAAGAACCCTGCTCTCAAGGCAGTTGTGATGGTATTAGAACTCATTTTCCAGTTAAAGAACTCTTTTGGGACTCAAAGCACTTACTCAGCATGTTGTTTTGGGATCAGCCTTTGCTGACAGTCACCTACCTCTTTGGTTTCTAATTTATATTATTCACAGGTTAAAATTGGTTTTGTCCACTAGGGATCTTATGGAACATAAACACTGTAGTAGATACCTAGGAGCACCTGGAAGTGTATCATGCTTTCCATTTTCAATATAAACTGGATTTCAAGCGGATAATAATACGTCTATTTGAAATTATACTTTCTCTGAGGAAAGTCAGCGTGATCTGTATTCATCTCCCATATTGGCGGTAGGTCTTGAGACGCCTTTTGTGATAGGAGTTGAAACTGAGCTTTGCTTCCTTTGTCCTTTCTTATGAGCAGTCCTTGGGTACTTCTGTGCTGCCTGGTAGGCAGTGCATTGTTGGGCAAGAGCGAGAGCTCCGGGTGCCTGCTGAGATGCTCTGTGTTTGTGAGAGAAGACTGTGCGGGGCGTTAGTGGGAACTCAGCACCACCACCCAACAGCAGATCTCTTTACACTGGAGACTCCTGATAGGGGGCAGTTTACAAATCATTTTGAATGTGTTTGTTATGTATATATTTTGGAAGCTTTAAAAAAAAATGTACTCTGATGTACCTTTGAAAAATTTAGGTGCAGAATCCCATTTTGCCTATTGCCCTGTATTTTCTTGAGGGGGAAAGAAAAATACCACTACTAATTATTGCCGCTGACAGACATAATCAGAAATGTTTTTGTTTTCATTTTCCTTCTTGCGTATTATAGGTAAGAGGCATGAGAGAGATCGCGAAATATCTGCGATCAAGAGAGAGTCAAAAGAAATCCCCAATAGTCTGGAGTAGTGATATTCAAATTTTAATAGGAATTTGTGTCTAAATATTCCCAGGGGAGCTTGTTTTTTTAAATTTTATTTTATTATGTTATGTTAGTCACCATACAATACATCATTAGTTTTTGAGGTAGTGTTCCACAATTCATTGTTTTCGTTTAACACCCAGTGCTCCATTCAGTACGTGCCCTCCTTGATACCCATCACCGGGCTCACCCATCCCCCTCCCCCCCTCCCCTCTAGAACCCTCAGTTTGTTTCTCAGAGTGCCTGTTAACAATACAGAGGCCCGGGTTCCCCAGAGGGGCTGGGGTTGGGCCCAGGAATGCACACTATTTCGTTGAACACTCTGATTCCCAAGCAGGTCCCTGGGTCCCTGATCCTAAAGCAGGTGTTTCAAGAAGCACTCTTGTTGAAAATATACCCATTTTAAGATTGTCTGTCTTACACAAAAATGTTAGTGTTGGAAGCCATTCATTATCTCCAAGTGCACGGGTCATCTGCATTGAGAGGAGACTCGACACATGGTTGTGCCTAGTTTGCTGCCACACGTGTTAGTGCTGGGTCTCGCCAGTGTTAGCTGTATTTTCTCTCAGCTGGCAAAATTCTGATGGGCCATGTTGTCTCACGCTAGAGCAAAAGGAGTCATTTAGTATTTGAAAGTCATGACTTTCAAGAGTCTAGTTCCTCTAATGTTTTTCTTTTCCTCTAGAGAGATGTCTTTACTGTATATAATCTCCAGAAGAGTATGAGGGGAATGTACAATTCACCGAATTTCCCATTGCTCTGCTTATGCCAGTCATGTTCAAAGGAAGCATGAAGAAGATAAGATAATCTTTTTACTCTTTGTATAATTTCAGTTGCTGACAAAGATATTTAATTTGTTCTTAATCTTTGCTTTTGTTTACATGAAAATATTTATGTATATATCACAGAAAAATTTCTACTTGCTTGACATTTTATTCTACTATGGTTTTTAAGTTTAAAGGACGGCTTAATTCAAAGTTATTTTCACAACATTAGTCCTGCTAAACTGCCTTCATTGAAGACTCAGTTTTCAAATAATAAAAATATTAAAGCACATGTTTGTTATTACAGGTAAATGGTAATACATTTCTTAGCTATATATTGGTACTAGTCCTTTGTAATTAAAATTAATTTATTTTACAATAGTACATGACCTATATGAAAAAAAAACACTTTGAATTTTGGGTTGTAATTCAAGAATAAAAAAGTATGGTTATTTGTGCATATTATTACAACCAGGAAAAGAGCTCCCAATAAGAAAATGAATAAATATTTAACATTTCTAAAAGTGGAGTTTTTTTTAAAAGGACTACTTCATCTTAGAAAGATTTGTCATGACTAATACTTTCTGTTAAATTAAAATCTGAGTTGAGTTTTAAATCGTGCTTCCTTTGGGTTTTTATTTTCAAATTAGCTCTCAAACCTGTGTGTATATAATTATATTCTAGTTTTAGAAGTTCTCAGAGAAGTTAAAAATGAGATGAAACTTGGCAAAAGACCACTAGTATTAAGAAACGGTTTTAAGGAATTCTCTCTAGGAGAATTATGGAAATTTTACTGCTGAATTATTTAAAATTGGATTATCACTTGGCAAAACCATGACAATGTCTGCTCCTATTTTGACAAAATGATTTCAGATCGCACTTCCATTTGTAAAACCTAAGTCCTTTCTAAAATCCACTTTTAAATCTATAGGAAATACCAATTATTTATAAATGAGTTTCACCTTCTTGCCATTTAGATATGAGGGTTTTCTCTTCTTTCTCACTCCTATGCAATAAACATATTTCTTTTTAAGTTACAAAAGAAGATTGCCATTGAATCTACATTTGATAGTTTTTTTTTTTTCCTGAAATGGAAAGAAAGATATAGTAGAGGATCATGTTGAATTAAAAACATTTTCATATCTATCATGAAAATAGAAAAAGACCATTTCTCATCTACCGTGAACCCTACTTAACTCATACATAATAAAGAGAACCTTTAGGAGCAATTGAGATATCAAGGTGCAGTCAATTACATTTAGTACAAAAAGAAAAAAAGCTTTATGGCTATATCAGTTAGCACTTAACAAAAGAAACAAAACAGGTAGAAAATATTAAGACATTTATTGCAAGAACTGGCTTACATGATTGTGGGACTGGCTAGACAAATCTGAAATCCCAAAGGCAGGCTGTCAGGTAGGGCAAGCTGGAATTCATAGATACTAGCTGACGCTGCTGCCTAAGGTGGAATTTTCTCCTCCTGGGAGAAACCTCAGTTCTGCTTGGAAGGCCTTTCAACTGATTGAATCAGGCCTACTCAGATTATCTAGGACAGTCTCTCTTAGTTAACGTGGATTGATGATGGACTTTAATCACATCTATAAAATACCTTCACAGCAACACTTAGATTAGTGTTTGATGGATGAACTGGGGACTGTAGCCTATCCAAACTGGCACAGCAAAAGACGATTACAATGGTGAAGTTCAAATTTAAAATATAATAAAATCCTCCTATGATGCTGTACTGCTAGTCCAAAAAATTCAGTTTGTGTTGAGGTTAGTAAAATGACTGAGATAAGGTTGTGGCAGAGGGTGGAGTGCACATTCTTTTTTTTAAAATTTTTTTTAAGATTTTATTTATTTATTTGAGAAAGAGAGAATGAGAGACAGAGAGCACGAGAGGGAAGAGGGTCAGAGGGAGAAGCAGACTCCCTGCTGAGCAGGGAGCCTGATGTGGGACTCGATCCTGGGACTCCAGGATCATGACCTGAGCTGAAGGCAGTTGCTTAACCAACTGAGCCACCCAGGCGCCCTGGAGTGCACATTCTGACTGCATTATATTCAAATCCACATCTTCACAGGGCACAATATTTATCTCTGGTTTTCACTGTATTTTGAAACTTCCCAAAAGGGAAAAATAGTCAATTGATCAGAAGATTATATAAACCAATTTCCTTTCTATGTGAGCTTTCATTATTTGTGGTACTTGTGAAGGATGATGTCTTTTTAAGGAATTTGAAAACATTTAAAATTGTAACAGTACTAACTCTTAGCATAAAAGTATGCTAATAATAATGATGGGTGCCATTTTTGGCCGCTTATATCAAAATATACTTTATCTATTTTAATTCACAGTATTTTTTCCTTTTTCCAGCTGAGGAAACTGTTGCCAGGGGATGAAGTAACTTTTTCAGGCATAGCTTGGATTCACAGCTTTGGCCTAGTGCCGAGTTCATATTTTTCTGTGCCTCCTTGCTTCTATTATTCTCTGCTAACAGAACTGAGTCCTTAGTGAGAGGAGCTTACTTAGCATCATACTGGATCATTACTACTCTACATGCCCTAGATAATAAATAATCATAGCAGTAAAACCTATACACAAAGTTGTGGATATTAACATAAAACCTAGATTGATTTGTTCTTGGTATTAAGTCATTAACCGTATTTGGCTACATCAGAAAAGAGACTGGTAAGCTGACTGGACCCCTGGCAGCCTTGGATACACCATCTCTCATGGCACAGAACCTTCATGGAATTTGCTGACTGTGGCAGAAATTTTGGGGACACTTAGATACCCACTACTTCCCTTAAATTGCATAGATCCCAGAATCTCTTTTGGAAAGTTTTTACCTTGGTGTACAACTGGGGTTCAATTATGTACCAATTTGTCTAAAGTACCAGCATTTAGGTATAGTAGCTAAGACTGGGGGTGAACAGGTGGAGGTGATGAAATCAAGAGCCCTGGCTTCTCTGTTCCAGCTTTGACAATCCTGCTATGTCACCAGATCCCTCTCAGCCTGGCAGAAGATGGCAGTGTTTTAAGACGCCCATTAACTCCTTCCTAATTGGTATAGTAATTAGAATTGCTTAATCAACTGAATTCTTGTACTGAGAAAGAAACTGTACCCTAAACCTATTACAGTAGTTTGTTTTATGTATTTATGAAAGTATATTTTAAATTGTGTAATTTATCTTACTGACCATCTGTGACAGGACCACTATTAGAGGTTGTCAGATACATTAGAGGTTGTCAACAGATGAAGAAGCAGTTTTAGAGCAACTAGATGACTTGCCCGAATTCCCGCAGCAATGAGGAGGTAGAGCTGGGATTCTAACCGAGCCGACAGCTCCCAACTTTAGAGCTCCTTCTACTTCAAGTCAGTGAGAATTCACTATCACACAGAGAAGGGCTGGACAATGAGGGTGCTAGGTTTGGAAAAACCAGTGATCAAGTAAGCAGAAGCCAGATATGTGGTTCTGGAAAGTATCTTAATTGCATAGGTGCATTTTTATTAGTAGAAAGAAGAATAATAGAATGTTTACATTTTAAAGAAAATAATTTCTTTTTTTTTTAGTTCATCACCCAAGCTTTACCACTAAAAAAACAAGCTGAGCTCATGGACAAAAGAACCCAGGCAGGTCAATGTGGTGAGGCCAGGAATTGCTGCTTCCTGGTGTGTGGGCCAGCAATTTGTTCTCAGTGTGGACTTAAACTTCGGAGGGGACCTAAGCTGGGTCTGCATACCCCACATTGCTCTGGTAAGCGTTGCTGTCACTTCTGTCCCTCTGGACCTATGCTGGAAGAACTCTTCCTTCATGGATGCTGGGGACTCCTTGGGAAACTGTCAGTAGCTAGAGAGAATTTCCTTCTGCTCTCACCTCCTCTTCCAGGACACTCATCTGATGAGCAGGGTAACTGCAAATGGCACAGAAGACACTTCTCTCTGACAGGAAGAAAGATGGCATTTTCTTGTACGACTTCCCCAAAGGTATTTACAGTCTCAGAAACGACGATTGGTTTAGATGGCAAGACGTCACAGGGTCATGTTCATCTGTGTGGAGGCTACTATTGCTAAGCAGTGGGTTCTGTTTCATCTCTTGAGGGCAGAAGTCTTCTCATGAAAACAAATAGGTAGTAAAACCAGATGCACCCTATGCATACTGAAGGGAAATGTAATCTGACCGAGATGCAATGAGCCAAAAGACAAAAACAAGAACAAAAGAAGACACCCGCTAGGTCTTGATTTCCAGCCCCACCTTTCCCCCTTGAGTTCGTAGGTTTCTTTCCCACTGGACACTAAGCTCCCCGAGAGCAGAGCACTGTGCTTGTCTATTGTTTCCCCAGCACCTAGTATGGTGACTCACAAAGGGTAGTGGTTCCCAAAAGTCTGGAAATGGACCTTTTGATAATAGGATCTTGGCAGTAAAAATCATAATAGATTTACTTAAACCAAACAGCTTCTAAGTGGCAAGACCTGAAACCAGCACCCCAGTCTTCAGTCTCCAAATCCAGTGACCAGCCCACTAGATAGACCTGCTTCCTTGACTGAGGATTCTCATCTGGGGGTCTTCAGACACTGCGGCTAGGCTGGTTTGGGGCATGATTGTATAGAATGGATATGGCTTCTAAATTTTTATTTGCTAAACCTGGCAACCCCAAGAGTAGTGCACATATGTAAATAATTTTTTGACCCTGGGATGTGCAAATCATGTCATGGAGGAAGTCCTCTGTTCCTCTAATTTGTAAGGTGATCTGTGACTACATCTGTGGTCTTGACTAAATATGCTGGGTCTTGGGCTTCAAAGGGAGGGAGGAGGACATGACTCATGGTGCAGCTGAGGAGCACAGATACAGATGGACTGTAACAGGAAGGACAAGGTGTGTTTTTGTAACTGTTTTGCATATCTGTTTGTTGGTAAATGAATGATGATGGTGTATGGACAAGATGTATTCAATAACCACCTCCATCAGGGAGATTTTGGTTGGGAAAAGTTTTCTATTGTTGGATTCAGACATCCATATGTTGAATGCCATTTGAACACTTGCAACAGAAATTCAGAGTTTAAATCACTTTTACCATAGTTTTGGCAGGACTGGGAACACATTTTTTTTCAGCTGTTCTTCCTGACGGGAGCTATAAATAATTTTGGGGAAGTATATAATTATCTCAAAGTAGAAGCTAAAGATAAAAAGCTGCTTAAGATTTTAAAGGAACATTTAATGGCTATTATTATGTAACATTTATTAAGTATGCACACTGTGATCATTGTCTTTGCCAGGAAGAAACTTGGAATAAAAAGTCAACCCAAGATGTGACATGTATAAATAGACCAAAAGGTATATTAACATGGTTCCAGAACAAAGGGTTGGCTCAATAAAAAAAAAGAATTTAGGAGAACAAAAAAGGCAGCCAAATTGGGTAATATTGTATAGAAATGAAGATGACTTATATTAGTAATAAATCTTTAAAAATACTGGCAGTTTAAAACCAAGATGGATAGTCACGTAAAAACAAGTAACGTGGTACATGCATGGGGTAGTACTGTGTTTTTGGCAGTTAGCTTAGACTTTTACATAGAAAAGGGGTTTACTTATTCTGTTCAATGAATAAATACTAAAAGATTTAAATGCTAAATATTCATTGTTGGCTGAAGCAAGGGAAGTATTATAAATGATGACTTGGGGCGCCTGGCTGGCTCAGTCAGTAGAGCATGTGACTCTTGATCTCAGGGTTGTGAGTTCAAGCCCCACGTTGGGCATGGAACCTATTTAAAATTTAAAAAATAAATAGAAAGCTCACAACCAAATAATCTTATTAATACAGCCACCATTTATTGATGCCTGCTATATGATGCAAGTAATATATATGTCTAAATATATAGTCTCTAATTCTTTTTTTTTTTACTTTTTAAAATTTTATTTATTTTTGGTATTACTTTTTTAAAATTATTATTATGTTATGTTAGTCAAGTAGAGAAAAACAGACTTTTAAATAGAGAACAAACTGCCAGAGGAGAGGTGGGTGAAGGGGTAGTGAAATATATAAAGTACACTCATCAAGATAAGCACCAATTCTTATAATGACTCTAGGATGTAGATATTATCATTGTATTTTACAAGTCCTTTAAGGCTGTAAGTGGTTAATTGAATTTTAAGAAGCCATAGGATACATAAAGTAGAGATGTAAAAATTCAAGCCCTCATCTGCACGGACACTGATATTCAGGTTTTATCATCTTGTGGTGCCATCTATCCATCCTTGTACCTAGGCTTTCTTGTTTTCTTCAGCTTATTTTTCCCCCATTCATAAAGGATTTTCCTTTAGAATCTGATTATCCTATTTCACCTAGCTTGGACTTTGTGATTCATCCTGTTGCCTCTGGGCCTGCCCTTAGTTTGTCCTTAACTCTTCTATGGTCTTTTGGCCCTAAGCTTTAGTGATTTGTCCACGTTATTCATCACATACTCATCTTGGTGTATTCTAGTTTCAGCATCGCTAAGCACTCCTCAGTACCGATAATTTGCATAGGTGGACCCCACAAAATAAAACATGAATATTCTCATTATGACCTGAAGTCATGTGTTACTCATTTGCAAAGAAGAAGCATAGGAAATGAACCAAAGATCCTTATTAAGCATTATTGGTCCTTGTCCTTACAGGCATACAGTTCCTGGAGGCCAGGGCAAACAAAAGACCTTTGGGATCTCAGTAATCCAAACGATGATAGTTTCTTTGTGTTGGGATTCTTCCTGGGAAGAGGTTCAGACATGGGGACCACTGGAGACAGGTGAGATTTTGGTAGTGGGGAGGGACTGAGGCTGGCAAAGTTTCTACTGAGACCTTTAACAAAAAGCTGGATGCCTCCTTCCTCAGGAATGTTAGCTTGGTGAAAAGATCATGGAATGCCTAGAGGCTTGTGGCACTTGTCATGAAGTCCTGATGTCCCAGAAGCAGGGGACTTCATGGGTATTTGCCCTCTTCTGCATCCTGGGTGCTCATCTGGGTGCTTTCAATTTAATCCCAGAAGGAGCTAACAAACAGTGGAATTGTGGAGTGTAGAGTTCACACTATAGTGAAAATAGCAGGTTCTTTCTCTTCTGGATAGGAGTTAGTTACCCATAGTAATGTACTCAACAACTACTAGCTTACAGAAAAGTTCAAATATTAAGTGCGGATATGCTGAGGGCTAGGAAGTAGAACATGAAACCATTATCAGCGTGTGGCAGGTACAGACCTAAGTTAAATAAAAGAAGCTGAGGGGCACCTAGGTGGCTCAGTCAGTTAAGCGTCTATCTTTGGCTCAGGTCATGATCCTGGGGTCCTGGGATCGGGCCCTGCATTGGGCTCCCTACTCAGTGGGGAGCCTGCTTCTCCCTCTGCCTGCAACTCCCCCTGCTTGTGCTCTCTCTCCCCCCACCCAAATAAATAAACGAAATCTTAAAAAAATAATAAAAGGGGCGCCTGGGTGGCTCAGATGGTTAAGCGTCTGCCTTCAGCTCAGGTCATGATCCCAGGGTCCTGGGACCGAGTCCCGCATCGGGCTTCCTGCTCCTTGGGAGCCTGCTTCTCCCTCTGCCTCTCTCTCTCTCTGTCTCTCATGAATAAATAAATAAAATCTTTAAAAAATAAAAATAAAAATAAAAATAAATTTAAAAAAATAATAAAAGAAGTTGAGAAGTAAACCAACCTTTGAGAAATGGGGTTTGGAGGAATGAAGCCAGTAGGTTGAGGCTTCAGCAAGCTAATGGGTTGCAGAGCTGGCTGTGAGAGATGGGGCTGGAAGTGTCTGGATTTGCACAGTTCCTTTGCACCTTGAGGCCTCCCTCTAAGGGCACCTGTGCAAAAACACCTTTGCTGCCCTCACATCTCTGCCTTCAATGTACACCATATGCTCTGATTGTCTTCATGCTCAGCAACCCAACTCACTCAAGGGCCTCCTGGCTTGCTCCCTGTTATTTTCTCTCTTGTGAATGCTTTCCTTACTTGATCCTGACTTTGGGGGATACTTTTCTAGCAGTTAGTTTTGCTTCCTTCTCATTACAACTAGAATTCTCTAGCCATGCTTCCTTAGGTGACCCTGGTTAATCATCTCACCTGGTCCAATCATAACTCTGGGTGTATTACTGCGGCCCCACGAATGTGACACAAATGTCAATCTGTATATTTATTAAATTAGTGCTAGCTTTTGTGACAACAAACCCCTCAAATTAGTGGCTTAGCACAAGAAAAGTTCATGTTTTTCATATAACAACCCAATTCAGTTGTTCCTGATTAGCTCCAAGTAATCGCCCAGGAAACCAGGATGATAGAAGCTCTACCATCTTCAGCATGTGAATCCCATTGTGCCAGCACCCAGCAGACTGGATTAATCTGGTACCATGCCTGCAAACCTGGGAGATTTTTATGGGCCAAGCCTGGAAATGGTGTTCGTCACTTCTCCCCCACATTCCACTGGATAGAATTCAGCCATATGTGTCCACCTTCCTGCAGTGTTTGCCCAGATGAAGAAGAAATGAGTTTTGGTAAAAACACAGTGTTTTCTGCCACAATAAAGCCAGTAGTGACCCCTTTGTTTCTGGCCAGAGTATCCCAAAGAGAGGAGACTACCTGGGATGATGGGATTCTCTGTTTGATAGTGGCCCAGAAGAATTACCCCATGTGCAGGCCCAGCTTCCTTTTTGATACTTTTATTTTTATTTTTTATTTTTTTAAAGATTTTATATTTATTGAGAGAGAGCATGCATGAGCGAGGGGGAGGTGCAGAGGGAGAGGGAGAAGCAGGCTTCTAGCTGAGCAGGGAGCCCCATGTGGGGCTCAATCCCAGGACCCTGGGATAATGACCTGAGCCAAAGGCAGACATTTAACCAAGTGAGGCACCCAGGCGCCCCTTTTCGATACTTTTAGAAGACAGATTTGCCTTGGTATCCTTATGTCATTGATGAACTGTGTACCCCAGGTTGTGAAATTTATGGGGAGGCAGAATGAGTGACAATCATTGATATAGTCAGGGCCCAAAGTTGCCTATATCTCAGATTCTTTTACCCCTAAAATACTGTATTTCAAGGGTGTGTGTGTGTGTCTGTGTATAATAAGCCCAGTTAGCTGATTGAAAGTACAAAGCCCCACCAAGATCTACTGAGTCAGAAGATTTAATAAACAGTGTGACTGATCCCTGTTCTGCCATTTAGGAGGTTCTCTTTCGTCCATTGTTTCCATACCTACATCTCAGATGGATATGAGGAGAATGAGCTATCTAATAGTAACATCTTGGAGCAGTCTGCTTCAGGTTAGCAAAGTTTTGGGGTTCTGGGAGTTGATTTAGAGCTCAAGTAAAGCAACTTCCTTAACAACTTATGAAGGTTTCTACCTCCCACTGCCCTTTTCATTCCCTGAGTTCCATGGGCTAGGAACCCAAAGTCAGATGTCCTATCAAAACGTAGTTTGTGAATTGTGTTCAGTCTCTTAGCAGCCAGCCTTGCGTTAGTCTCAGACATTGGCTCATGCACTTGACTCTCAGCTGAATGGCTTCCATTTTGCTCTGTGCCTAGGGATAAAATTAAACCATAGCTATGGTAAGAGTCACCAGTAATTTGCCTTTTGCTTGCAGGCTCATTTCCCAGCTTCTTTGCAATTAGGTTAGTTGTTCTCTTTGTCAGTTTAGAGTGCATAACAGCAGATAGTTGAATGGGAAAATATCCCAATTTTGGTCTCCTGGAACAACTCCCCCCTGCCTTTCCTGGCACGAACCTTAGCTGACAGGAAAGCATTCCATTTTTCCAACACTGGTTTCATTTCATTGGACTTTTAGCCATCTTGGATTGCAGGCTACAAACAGAAGTGGACTTCATTAGCATATCCCTACTTTTCATTCCTTTCTGCTTTCAAATGGCCAGTTTCAGCCTAAGTGAATCTTTTCTTTGTAGGCCCTTCTAGAAAGCCACAATAAATAACATTCTCCAAACTCCTAACTCATTTCCTGTCAAGTCTTTTATTGGGGAAGCTGCAAGAGGCACATGGTCTCAGTCCCCAGGTACAAATAGAAGACGAGATACTCCTTAGTTACTTTCTCCCCAGTTTTTGCCTATTCCATCTTGTTTATCCATTACTTACACTATGCCACTTCTGGTTTCCTTCCTTCCTTCCTTCTTTCCTTCCTTCCTTCCTTCCTCCCTCCCTCCCCCTTTCTCTCTCTCTTTCTTTCTCTTTTCTCTCTCTCTCTCTTTCTTTCTTTCTTTCTTTCTTTCTTTCTTTCTTTCTTTTTCTTTCTTTCTTTCCTTCTTTCGGAATTCAGTGAGTACTTTTTCCCATTGTAAGTGACAGAAAACCAAACAATCTGGTTTGTGTCTAGGGAACAAGCTGCTCACTGGGGCCCAGAGTATGTGGACTAAAAGTGGGGGAAGAAGTACATGGTTCTCTAGAGAAAAGTTGGGGTACAATGAATAAAATGATGGTCTATGCATATTGGGTGGTCAAAAAACAACAAATTTCTATTATATTTGGTTTCTCAGCTGAGCTGCTGAATGGTACTGGAGACTATCACACAACTCTAAAGATTGGTGACATGTCAAGATTATGTTCTTCAATTTTATTTTGACCTAAGCAGTACTTAGCAAACTTTTCCCATTGCCCTGGTCATCTCTTTTATAGGTTCCAAAATGATTATTCATAAGCCTCACCATTATTCCTTAGATACAACTACCCATTTACCTTCAGCAGACAACCTTGCCTTTTACTTCCTATGGAAAGTTGTGGAAAAAAGAGGAGACGTCTCTCAACCTCTTGTTTCTACATATGCAAACTTGTCTATATTGAAATGACTTGTGCCCCTGCTGGTGCAGCCACTCTGGAAAACAGTATGGAGGCTCCTCAAAAAGTTGAAAATAGAGCTACCATACAATCCAGCAATTGCACTACTGGGTATTTACCCCAAAGATACAAATGTAGGGATCCGAAGGGGTATGTGCACCCCGATGTTTATAGCAGCATTGTCCACAATAGCCAAACTGTGGAAAAAGCCAAGATGTCCATCGACAGATGAATGGTTAAAGAAGATGTGGTGTATATATATACAATGGAATATTATGCAGCCATCAAAAGGAATGAGATCTTGCCATTTGCAACGACGTGGATGGAACTGGAGGGTGTTATGCTGAGTGAAATAAGTCAGAGAAAGACATGTATCATATGACCTCACTGATATGAGGAATTCTTAATCTCAGGAAACAAACTGAGGGTTGCTGGAGTGGTGGGGGGTGGGAGGGCTGGGTGATAGACATTGGGGAGGGTATGTGCTGTGGTGAGTGCTGTGAATTGTTCAAGACTGTTGAATCACAGACCTGTTCCTCTGAAACAAATAATGCAATATATGTTAAGAAAAAAAAAAGAAGATAGCAGGAGGGGAAGAATGAAGGGGGAGAAATCGGAGGGGGAGACGAACCATGAGAGACGATGGTTCTCTCTGAAAAACAAACTGAGGGTTCTAGAGGGGAGAGGGGTGGGAGGATGGGTTAGCCTGGTGATGGGTATTAAAGAGGGCATGTTCTGCATGGAGCACTGGGTGTTATGCACAAACAGTGAATCATGGAACACTACATCAAAAACTAATGATGTAATGTATGGTGATTAACATAACAATAAAAATTAAAAAAAAAAAAAAGAAATGACTTGTGCCCCTTTCCTGATCCTGTGTCCTGCACTCCAGGCTTCTCCTTTATAGGAAGCCCTCAACTATCATTGTGCTCTCTCCCTCCTATATTTGCATAGCTTTCCCTCAACCTGCTTTTCTCTCCCAGGCAGAGCTGGGTTTACCATAAAGCTAATAAAGCTTAAATAAACCTCAGTGCTTCTCACTTGTCTGAGCCCCTTTCAAGGCTTTGGGCAGGAATTTAGCAGTGTGTTCCCAGGGTCGTGTGTGCAATGTACAAATGTAAGATCTAGGAATGGTAATATTTATGTATATAGTTTCTCATTCACTCCAAGACCATTCTCTCTTTTGACTTCGACTTACCTTCTGTCATATTTCCTTTGTGTTTGGGGAATTTTGTAGGTGTTTTGGGATCCAAATTGAATTGGGGACACACTTTAATTCTAGTTTAGTGGGATGCATATACAGTGAAGTTATTACTAGCAAATCTAGTATAGGAATGGTTTCCAGGAATACTCCTACTCCCCACTGTGCTGATGCATGCTACACTGTGACATGAAGGTGCTGTATGAATGCATCTTTCAGTGCTTGGCACCAGAAGTATAGTGGAGAAGAAATGATGTTTGAAATGTTTGGAGCCAGAAACTAATTTATGCAAAATTCTTCCAATCTTCATATATGTAAAATTAGAAATGGATAATTAAATTTTCATTGAAGCCTAGTAAAACAGATGTTCTCTTCCTGTTAGGAACATATTCACTAATGCAGTAAAAACCCAGCTTACATATATGTTTCTTTTGGGATGAGAATAATGTGAAATAGAATTTATCAAAATTTCCGTGTTTGCAAGGTGGAAACCTTTAGCAGTGTTACAGATGACAAGTATCTATATTGAAGTCTCATGTTTTATACATTCTGACCATTAATATTAAAAAATAATTTTTTTATTGAGCAATCCTATTAGAATAATGCCTGAGTTATCTTCTTGTTATCAGTGATAAATCCTTTGCTATCTGTTCCCAAAGCATAGCACTATATACTCCATAATGCTCCTCACAGTCATAATTCCTTCTTTATTGCTTGCCTTTTGCAATGTGTAAACTCTACTAGGTAAGGACTGTGTCACCATTGTTCATGTTTGACCGTAGTCATCACTTCTTTGTTCTCTTTGCTAATGGAACCCTGTTTCGATATCAACTCCTATCCTCTCCCCAACTCAGCCCATGCTCCTCAGTAGACTGTCTTCTTGCCCTGCCCCAAGACTATTCCCAATTGATCTAATATCCATCTTCTTTGTCAATTAATTTTTCAAGATTGGGAATGTGGTGCAATTTGGGCTAATGAGGCACAAGGAGAGATTTGACAGGAGCATTTGCTTCATCTCCTAGGGAAGCAATTCTCTCTTCTTCTGGACATGTGATACTTGGAAATAAGTCCTATCCTTCCTATCAGATTGAGGGTGAAGTCAATATGCAGAGAAAGGGAAAACCAAGAGAATCTTAGTGAAATAGAGCTGGAGTCATGGATCATGTCACTCCTGAAACCATATCACTACTGGGCTTCTGGTTATGTAGGTCAATAAATGTTACTTAAGGCAATTTGAGTTGGGTTTTCTATTACTGGTAGCCCAGTGCACCATATCTAAGCAATATTCCTGTTCCCTAGCACTCAACAAATGCTTGTTGAATTGAACAGAAAGTTCTTTCATATATATGATACATGTATCTTCCTTTGTATATAGTTTGTCTTTTTTTCTTAATTTTTTGTTTTGTTTAATTTTAAGATAATAAACATTCATTTTTGATAGTCAAAGCAATATAGAACTAGGAAAGAAAACTTTAATCTCTACTTTCTTCTTACTACACCTTCCTGAGGTAACCAGGGTTAACCATTGATTATATATACTTATGTATTTTCCTCTATGCTTATAGAAACTGAAAGCCTTCTATTGTGTTTAGTTTTGTTTGCTTGTTTATTCATTTTACAAAAATGAGGTCATACTGTATGCATTATTGTACAGTACCTTTATTAAAAATCGATAGATCATAGCTGTTTTTATGGGTCAGTCAACATAGATATAACTCATTCTTGTTAATAACTACACACAATGGCAATATCTCGGTGCATCTTTGCCCTGCTTAAATGTTTCTCACAGAGTTTTATTCAAATTCTTTTCTGCAGTTATATGCCTGAGCCTTTAATTGTTTCCTTATTTACTATTCCACCTTCATTATGTCTCCAAATTTGGAACATTAGAAGAAAACAGTGGTTGATGGAGTGGCTTAGACAACGTGAGGTGTATGTAAACTTTGCTAGTGTTATGGCATCTACCATAGTTTACCATCTTGAAATTGAAGATTTATTTTTCTTTTCTTAAAAAAAGCAGGTTGTCCTTTCTTCTGCTTATTATACTAGCTGGAAATGTTTTCCCTGTGCCCTTTGCAAGGAACTGCACCTAGGGGAGCAGCCCTAGGGAGGCGTTACAGTGCAAGTAATAAAGTAATGGTTTCATGAGGGGTCCAGAAATTAGATGAAATCCAGAAAGATCTAAAATTTTAATGCTAATCCAGCAAATAAAGACTTGTATTCTCCCTTTGAAATGAGAATTTATCTCTTGGGTTTGTGTTTATTTATCATCAGTGGGGGATATATATTTTCAATGGCTCTATTAAATATTAATTCTTGCTGATTGAGGATAGTTTAATTCCATGCTAGTAGATATGCTATAGTTGAAAGTGTGAATTATAAATGACTTTATAATGATCAGTTCTCCTCACCTTCCTTCAAAGATATGCAAGAGTTGGAAACAGTGATTTTAAACTGAGGTTAAAATGAAAATTACCTGGCACACTTGTGCTCAAGGTGACACACAATCAAGACTTTTACTGGTTTCCCTAAGGAACAATTTATTCTTGGCAACAGCAAAGCCTAATTTCAGAGAGACAGAGAAAGAGAGAGAGAGGGAGGGCGAGGTGAGATGATATGAACCAAATTGGACAGTATAATAAGGGCAAGACACAGATAGTCACAATATTTCCAAGTTTTTATCAGCTAAGTAACACCAGAGAGAACCAAACAGAACACCCTGTGGTAAATTAACCTATAAGCCAGATAGATAAAGGCAGCTGTGATTTTTATATAAGTTCAAAGCACAGATGAAAATTAGCTCCTCTGGGTATAGTCATTTTAGACTTCAGGAACACTGGTAATTTTTTGAGGTTAGAAATATGGCAAAAGTCTAAAGCATGATTTTTCCTGATTTAACCAGACTCAGCTTGTCTAAGTATAAAATGATTCAAGGCTTAGGGAGAGTAAACCCTGAGTTCATGAAATCATTGAAAATGAAAAAGAAACAAAAGTGAACAAATATATGAATAAAGTAAGACAAAATCTTTTACTATTATTCTTAGGATAGATACAAACATATTTGGGTTTTCTTAGTTTTGATTTTTCATCACAATAAGCTAAGGTTTTATTTTTGTGAAATATACTTTTTCCTGAGTGGAATATGCTGGTAGACTTCCGTGGGTAGAATGGTAGAGAGAGAAGCTTGAGAACACAGGGAAATTCTCTCAATTGTACGAATAGTCCTGTATTTGTAATTCACAGAAGGCTAACGGAAATGAGGTACTAGGTACGCACTCTACAGCACATTTGGGTTCTTTCTGATATAATCCTATGTTTTCTGTTCTGTAGCAAGTACTATTTTATGATGTTCTAGGTACTTTTAGTTTGCTCTTTGGGTGATTTTATTTTATTTTATTTTTTTAAAGATTTTATTTATTTATTTGACAGAGAGAGACACAGTGAGAAAGGGAACACAAGCAGGGGGAGAGGGAGAGGGAAAGGGAGAAGCAGGCTTCCCACGGAGCAGGGAGCCCGACTCGGGGCTTGATCCCACGACCCTGGGATCATGACCTGAGCCAAAGGCAGACGCTTAACGACTGAGCCACCCAGGCGCCCCTGAGTGATTTTATTGTAGTATACAGGGGCCAATATATTTCTTGGAAGATTACATTTTGGGCACTAATTTCTATTTAATTTAAAGGCTCCATGTCTGTTAGCTTCAAAGCAGCAATTGGAAAACTCAGTAAGGTAAGCTTGGTTCAAGCAGGTAGCAGTTAGCATGCCAGACAATTGCCAAAGCTGAAGAGAATTCTGATGTCCCTTGACTCTTCTTTTACCAGAGATACCAATTATCACAAATGAGAAGAAGTCAGTGAGATTCTGGTGCAGATGAAGTAATCTTTCTTTACTTAGGTAAGTGGAGTCGTAATTTAGACTTAGTAGAGTTCCGATCATGGTGTGTTTGCAATGTTTTAAAGAATAAAAAAAGAAGATAAAGTACTTAGTTCAAATATATATTTACACCTTGTCTTATTAAAAAATGAATTTAGGTGACAATACAAGAAACACATAACTCAGTGAGATAAAATCATTTAAGGAAGTACAAGGGAAAGGAGAGTTAGGTTTTAAGAAAGAGTTGGGAGTAAAAGTGGGCAATCAAATCGCATGGGTGTGCCACACATTCAAATCTGAGCTTCCTTGGGGCCAATTCAAAGAGGGAAATGAGATCTTTCATAGGAGTGTCAGGGTCACAAAGTAAGCAAAAGTCAGTCTCGGTGGGAGTAAAACTATTCCTGGCTCTGAGACCATAAACCATTTTCAGTTTTCTTTCACAGGTGAGACACTGGAGATCATGTTGAAAGGCATCCTTAATATCACCTTAACAGAAAACACAGCTTTCTAGAATTTCTAAAGCCCTCTCACTATAGGTGGAGAGTGTCACTTAAGATTACATTTCAGTAAGAGCAGTTGCCCAGTAGGGAGAACTGTAAGCAGGACCGGTACTTTGCTCTCTGCCAGTCTGGTTTATTCTGGAGCTAGATCTCACTGAGCAAAATCCGGGGAATTGATTAAGAGTGCGGACCGTTCGGGAAGTCCTCCATAAGGAGTGCTTCTCTCCACGGAGCTTCTGAACGTGGTGAATGTGAGGTAATGTTCCCAGACAAGTAGCTGGACTGTGGCATTTGTGTTTCATTAAATGCATAGCGAGGGGACATGACTGTGGCTATTGCTGGGTGTAGTGACAGTATCTGGTGATACTGCCAGCTGCTTGGACGCTGGCCTGATAGTTTATCATTATCTCCAAAACAAATGAGACACAGCTTAAGATTCCAAATAAATGGAGTGATACCAATGGTACCTATATGCAGCTCTTACCTCTATTATTGAAGCCAGTTGCTTTTCTGTCTCTACTCCTGGACTCTGTAAGTTCCTTGAGGACAAGGAATGTAGTGCTTGGATATGGAGCACCCTAGTTCTGGACAGAGACTGAGGGGCCTTGATGCTTGATGAAACAGTATTTCCCAGGGAAATTTATTTAACCCTTTGAAGTCTCAAATTCTCATTTGTAAATGAGTATGGTAATAATGATACCAACTTCATAGAGTTGTGAAGATAAAAACATAGTAGAAAATGTTAGATGTGATTGCTTTTCTTATTTTTTATTTTCATGGCAAGAATATTGTGGTATAATATGGATATTACACCATCCTCAGAGTCAGATCTGTGGTTGGATTTGTGTGTTCTTGGATAATTTATTCAATATTACTATAACTCAGTGTTCTCTTCTCTAAAACGGGGATAACCCTACCATTTAGGGTTGTGTGAAGTTTAAAAAGGACAATCTGATCAAAATTTCTGAATAGAAAAAAGACTCCGTAAGGCAAAACCAAAAGACAGTTGACAGACTAGGAAAAAATATTTGCCACTCATTTCACAGACATAGGTGTCTACTTTAATATATAAAGAACTCCTAAAATTGTGAAGACCAGCAACCCCATAAAAAAATGATTAAAAGGCAGGAGAATATAGATTACAGAAAAAGAAGAGAAGTGTCCATAAACATTTGAAAAGATGCTCAACTCTACTCATAGGAGGAGAAACAAAGATCAAATATACTGAGAGATCATTTTTCACTTACCAGATTGGCAGAAATCTAAAAGTTTGACAACACACTCTCAGTAAGTCCTGAACTGCTGCTGGTGGCAAATTGGAGCAAAATGACACAACACCTGTGGAATATTATGTAGCACTAACTACTAAAATTATGGGTGCATTTTACCCTTTGTCCCAGAAATCTCACTTCTTCGACTCTATTCTGCAGTTACCTATGCACAATTATAAAATGGCATATGTACAACTTACTTATTATGGTATGGTCTTCAATAGCAAAAGACTAGAAACTTCAAAGTGCCCACCAATGGGGACATGGTAGGCCCCACAGTGGAGTTCTATGCGGTTGTGAGGTATCCATAGCATGGTGGTGTGAGAAGATCTTCAGAAAATATTACTGTTAACTGAAGAAGCAAGGAGCAGAATTGTGCCTATATACTAAGCTACCTTTTATCTAACGAAGATGGAAGAAGAATATATATCTGTATTTGTTTATATTTGAATGAAGACATTTTAGAATGGTGATCAAGGAACTAATAAAAATGTCTACTTATAAGGGGTGAGGGGACACAGTGGACAGTAATGGGGATGTGACTAAGATTTATCAAAGTATATGTAAAAATTTTTTTCTTTAATTTAATTTTTATATATTTTATTTTTTGGAGTAGTTTCAGACAGCAAAATGGAATGGAAGGTAGCCATGTGCCATAAATTCCTGGCTGCATACACACATAGCTTCCCCCATTATCAGCACCCCCACCAGAGTGGTATATTTGTTGCAATTGATGAACTACATTGACACATCATTAGTATCCAAAGTCCATAGTTTACATAATGGTTCACTCTTCATATTGTACATTCTTGGTTTGGACAAGTTTATAATGACATGTGTCCACTATTTTAACAGAGTACTTTCACTGCCCTAAAAAGCTTCTGTGTTCTACCTATTCCTTCCTTCCTCCCCCCAACCCCTGGCAACCACTGATCTTTTTACTATCTCAATAATTTTACCTTATCCAGAATCTCATATAGTCAGAATGACATGGTATGTATGATTGGCTTCTTTCACTTAGTAATATGCATTTAAGTTTCCTCCATGTCTTTCTATAGCTTGATTGCTCATTTCTTTTTAGTGCTGAATAATATTCCATTGTCTGGGTCTACTATAGTTTATCCATTCAACTACTGAAGGACATCTTGGTTGCTTCTATGCTTTGGCAACTATGAATAAAGCTGCCATAAGCATCCATGTGCAGATTTTTGTGCGGACATAGGTTTTGGGTTTCTTAGGGTAAATACCAAGAAGTGAGATTGTTGAATCATGTGGCAAGAGTATGTTTAGTTTTGTAAGAAACCACCAAACTATTTTTCCGAGTGGCTGTACCATTTCATGTTTCCACCAGCATCGAATTAGAGTTTCTACTGCTTCATATCTTTGATAATACTTGATGTCAGAATTACGGATTTTGGCCATTCTAAAGGGCATGTAATGGTATCTCATTGTTTTAATTTGTGTTTCCCTGATGATATATGACATGGAGCATCTTTTCCTTGACTACTTACAATCTATATAACTTCTTTGGTGAGGTCTGTTTTGTTAAAGTCTTTGGCCCATTTTTTAATTGGGTTGCTTATTTTCTTATTGTTGAATTTTAGGAGTTCTTTGTGTATTTAGGCTAGTGGTTCTTGATTAGATATGTCTTGTGCAAATATTTCCTCCTAGTCTGTGGCTTGTTTTTTCACTCTCTTGATAGTGTTTTTTACAGTAGAACATTTTTAATTTTAATGAAATCCAGCTTCACCTTCACCTTATTTCATAGATTGTGCCTTTGGTATTGTATCTAAAAAGTTATCGCCATATGCAAGGTGATCTAGATTTTCTTCTCTTCTCTTCTAGAAGTTTTATAGTTTTATCTTTTACATTTAGGTCTGTGATCCATTTTGAATTATTTTTTTTAGGGTGTAAGCTCTGTGTCTAGATTGATTGATTTCAAGTGGATGTTCAGTTCCAGCACCATTTGTTGAAAAGACTATCTTTTCTTCATTATACTGTCTTTGTTTCTTTGTGAAAAATCAGTTGACTGCATTTATATGGGTTTATTCCTGGGTTTTCTGTTGTATCACATTTGATCTATTTGTTCTTTCACTAGTACTACACTGTCTTGATTATTGTAGCTTTATAGCAAGTCTTGAAGTCAAGTAGTGTCAATCCTCTAGTTTTATTCTTCTCCTTCAATATTATGTTGGCTATTCTTGGTCTTTTGCCTTTTCACATAAACTTTATAATTAATTTGTTGAAATCCTCAAAATACCTTGCTGGGATTTTCACTAGGATTACACTCAAGTTGCAAAGAACTGACATCTTGACAATATTGAGTCTTCCTGTCCATGAACATGGAATAGCTCTCTATTAATTTAGTTCTTTGATTTCTTTCATCAGAGTTTTGTAGTTTCCCTTATATAGTATAATACATATTATGTTTGATTAGTATTTCATTTTTTGGAGTGCTAACATAAATGGTGTTGTGTTTTGAATTTAAAATTCTACTTGTCCATTGCTACTATACAGCAAAGTGACTCATTTTTGTATTTTAACTTGCAACCTTGGTTATTAGTTCCAGAAGTTTTTTTGTTAATTCTTTTGGATTTCTACAAAGATGATCATGTCACCTGTGAATAAAGACAGTTTTGTGTTTTGTGTGCTAATCTGTATATCTTTAATTTCCTTTTTCTTGTCTTACTGCCTTGACTAGGACTTCCAGTGTGATATTGAAGAACAGTGATGAGAGGGAACATCCTAGTCTTGTTCCTGATCTTATTGAGAAAATTTCTAGTTTCTCACCATTAAATGTGTTGTTGGCTCTAGGTATTTTGTAGATATTATTTTTTTTAAAAAGTTTTTATTTAAATTCCAGTTAGTTAACATGCAGTGTAATGTTAGTTTCAGGTGTACGATATAGTGATTCAACACTTCATACAGCACCAAGTGCTCATCACAAGTGTGCTCCTTAATCCCCATCACCTGTTTAACCCATTCCCCCACCCATCTCTCCTCTGGTATACATTAGTGTGTTCTCTATATTAAGAGCCTATTTCTTGGTTTGCCTCTCCTCCTTTTTCTTTTTTTATTCAAAGAGTATTCATTTATTTATTTTAAGTCTGTATTTTAATTCCAGTTAGTTAACATACAATGCTATGTTAGTTTCAGTTGTGCAGTGTAGTAATATTCTTTATCACGTTCAGGAAGTTCCCTTCTATTCCCAGCTCAGTGTGAGGTTTTTGTTTTTTTTTTTAAATCATGAATAGGTTTTGGATTTTATTACTTTTAAAAAATATTATTTTGGAGTGCCTGGGTGGTGCAGTTGGTTAAGTGTTTGACTCTCAGTTTTGGCTCATGTTGTGATCATGAGATCGAGGGTCATGAGATCGAGCCCCACTTTGGGCTCCATGCTCAGCACAGAGTCTGCTTGAGATTCTCTCTCCCTCTCCCTCTTCCCCTGCCCCCCATAAATAAATAAATCTTTTAAAAATAAAATATTGTTTTTATTTTTGAAATTTATAAAAATATTATTTATTCACAAAACATTATATATGAATATTACCTGTACAGTAGTAAGCCCTCTTTACTGTGTAAATTCAGGTCTTCTTCCCCAGGGCCCAAGAAAATTTGGCTTAAACTAAATATTCTGGAAAAGCACAAAGTGCCACAAATCTTCCTTTCCCTAGATCTTACTTACAATCAGCCTGAGTTTAGAACAATTAAATTAGGATTTATATGAATTAAACTTAAAAAAATTAAACTCTTCTTTTTAAAAATGAAAATAATTATTTTCATCCCTCTCCCAGAATGTGTTCCCAGGTTGCTTGCCTGTTCCCTAGCATTTGAAATTTTAAGGGGTTGAATATTTACTTAATTACACACTAAACTCCTAACTCCTTGTTAGTGTCTGATATTGTGTGAAAAGCATAACAGGCCTAGACATTAAGAGTTTCTTTTTTTTTTTTTAAGTTTATTTATTTATTTATTTTTGTAATCTCTACACCCTATGTGGGGCTGGAACTCACAGCCCCGAGATCAAGAGTTGCATGCTTTTCCAACTGAGCTAGTCACGTGCCCCGGACATTAGGAGTTTCTAATCTGGAATCTGCCACTGAAGAGCTGTGATTCTCTTACTGGGGAGTCTGTAGGTTAAGTGATTCAACCTTCATGCAAATGTTTATTGAGTGACTCTACAGGCCCTATTATATAGCAAGAAAAAAAATGACAAACACTATTATCCTCAATTGTTTATACTCTTACTGGGAAATACTCCTTGCTGCCCAATGGTCCACAGTCAAGGAGGCCATCACATTGAAGCCCTATGTGAACAACAATGGAACTCAGTGCATATATGACACCACTGAAAGTGTAAATAGCTTCTTACTGCAAAGCATAGGTCAGTTCCAAGTAGGTGAAAGGGTGAGTATGCAGAGGGCACTGTGCTCCTAAGGTAACCACTTTGCTCCCTGCCCCTTTAGAAGGGATGAATCTCACTACCTCAGCCTCCCCAGAGGGACCACAGGACTGCTCCCTCCTCCTTAACTCATCATATCTCTCTCTTGATCCTTATCCTTATTCCCTGTGTCTTTAGTTCTCCATCTTCCCAGGATCTATGTTTCTCCACAGATAAGATAAAATCCCAGGTAGTTCTAATTTCTAATTCTTTCTAATTTCTTTGTACAAATCCAAACATATTCTGAAAAACCAATGATTTTTTTCTCCCCTAGGGTCCTGTAGCTTTACAGAGAGGAGGATCAAGTTAAAATCTGGGGGACGTAAGAGTGGAAACAGAGTGTATGTGTGTGTGAGGGTGGAGTTAGAATCATTTTCTCATGGGTTGCTAGGATTCTAAAGTATTTGGAATCAAATATTATTACCATTATCTCAGGTTTGATGTCTTTCTTGGGAGAAACTTTGGGTTGCTTGAGAGATTTATGTGGCTCCTATCATTAACAAAAATTTGACATTCTTGAAAAGGAATAACCTTTGGTATTCTTAAACTTGGATTTTCCTTGTCTTGGGTAACACTACAATTGATATTAACTGCTTAAAGAATACCCTGTCTAGCTCTTTTAGTAATTCCTGTTTTTTTCCTAGGTAGAGAGCAGAGGGTAGAGGGATACTACATGAATGCATGGGGAGTGAATGTATGGGGATGGGAAGGCTCAGTTTTTATATGCTGCAGTGTCAAAGCTGGAGAGTTGGGTTGGAAATGAAGTTTGGCACTTACTTTCCCAGCTCCCTAAATTCTACAGGAGAGTTTTTAGCATTTTTATCAAAACAGGATAAAAAACAAATTGACCATAAACAATAACAAACAAGCAATTTGATATCGGGAGTTGCTGATTTCCTTTGGGGGGACTGGATGAGTGTAACCTTTCTGAACTACGTGTAGGTAGTTTTCCTTGTGGTCACAGGCTTAGCAAGTTTTTGGAATATGTTTTTTAGCAATAGTAGCACTCAATAAAGATTAATGGTTGTAATGGGAGAGAACAGGGAGAAGGTTACCTTAAGTCAACAATAGAGAAGTATTGAAGGAAATAATTCTTAAGATGTTAAAGCCTACTCATGAAAATTCCTCTTTGTCTTTTAAGAGAGACTATGGTTTCTAAAAGATATTGTTTTGTAATTAGGGTGGGAGTCTGAAGTTTAATACTTACGTTCAGTGTTTTTGAAGTGCTTTGTAAATCGTAAATCCTGTGCAACATCTCTTGACAATAAGCATTTTAAGGCTTTTTCTCTTTAAAAAGGATTTTCTAACCTAAGAGTGATGTGACTCTCACAATTTCAAAGACCCTTGAATACATAGAAATCAATACTAATTATCCTGAACACTTGCTCACAAATTTGTTTAATATTATTTGTTTGTTTCAAAAGATCAGTAACTTAGTCAACACATTTGTGCTCAGATGTCATTTGGTTATTGTCAAAATAGTGCTCATTAGGAGTGCTTTCCTTAATTACTGAAGCATAACAGAAAGGATAAGCGTTCTTAATAGAAAGTATTTTTTGAAA
The DNA here is from genome assembly GCF_011800145.1 of Mirounga leonina. Classification (NCBI taxonomy): domain Eukaryota; kingdom Metazoa; phylum Chordata; class Mammalia; order Carnivora; family Phocidae; genus Mirounga; species Mirounga leonina. The sequence goes on along the minus strand of NW_023270807.1, from coordinate 53,723,853 downwards.
GAATGAATGCCACAGTGATCTTTACTTTTAAGTGAAAACTTCTGCTGACATATTCAAAGTATCTTGTAATGGAGATGAATACCTTATTATATATGCAGAACAAAAATTTTTTCTGTACACATATTTAATTTTCATAAACTTAAGTTTAAAAGTGAAAAAAAGGGCGCCTGGGTGGCTCAGATGGTTAAGCATCTGCCTTCGGTTCAGGTCATGATCCCAGGGTCCTGGGATCGAGTCCTGCATCGGGCTCTTTGCTCCTTGGGAGCCTGCTTCTCCCTCTGCCTCTCTCTCTCTGTCTCTCATGAATAAATAAATAAAATCTTTTAAATAAATAAATAAAAGTGAAAAAAAAGGAGTGAACTAAACATAGTTGTGCTTTTGTGTGTTTTTTAAAAAAATACAATTGTAAAAATGTGCATGTATTCCCAATGGCTTTTGAATAATAGTTTGGCCATGGCCAAAAAAAGGGCTTTGTTGCCATCTTTTCAAGATCAATACAGGTAGAGCTAAGCGCTACCTTTGGTCTATCTCACCTCAGAAATAGAAAGTATACTGCATTTTTATTCTTCAATTTGTTTTTTGGGGGGAGGGAAAAGATAGCTATATTCTTAAGAAGGCCAAAAGAAAGGTGTGACCACTTATGTGGATGATTTGGTTATTGATTTACCTAGGGTTAGGGAATGGGCCACAAAAATAATTTTAATGATAATGCCTTATTAAGGAATTATACCATACATGTGCATGTTCTGCAGATCTGGTATAGTATGAGGAAGTCAAAGAAGTGTTTTCACAGTGTGGGCTTTTTACCTCACATGAAATTTTGTATGCAGTTATGTTTGGATGAGGGAATCTGTAAGCCTTTGGGTCTGGGGTAGATTAGAAATAGGCCAAATAATTAGGTAGACAAGCTGGACACAAAGTTACTGAAGGAAGCATGCTGATCACCCTGCTTTTTGCGGGCTTCATAAAATTTTATGTGCAGGGGCCTTATCTCTCCATTAAAGTACCCATGGCATATGGGAAAAGGGGTCGTGGTAGAGCAAATGATTATGTTTGTTGTTGAGGTATTCTTCCTTCTAGTCCTAGTTTGTTGAATGTTTTTATCATGAAAAGATACTGAATTTTCTTGGGTGCTTTTTCTGCATCAGTTGAGCTGATAATGTGTTTTGTTGTTCTTGTTTGTTTGTTTGTTTGTTCTTCTTTCATTCTGTTAGTGTGATGTATTACGTTGACTGATTTTTTGGTATGTTGAACCATTCTTGCATTCCAGGAATAAATCTCACTTGATCATGGTGTACGATCCTTTTAGTATGCTGCTGATTCAGTTTGCTAGTATTTTGTCAAGGATTTTTCAATCAGTGTTCATAGAAGTATTGTTCTCCATTTACTTGTTGTGTCTTTGGGGCTTTGCTATTAGGGCAATGCTGGCTTCATAGAATGAGTTAGAAAGTATTCCCTCCTTTTCATTCTTTTGGAAAAGTTTGAGAAGGATTGGTATTAGTTCCTTATATGTTTGCTAGAATTCACCAGTGAAGCCATCAGGTTTTTTTATTAGAGATTCATTCTCCTAACTAGTTCTAGGTCTATTCAGATTTTCTTTCTTCATGATTTGTGTTTCTAGGAATTTGTCCATTTCATGTACGTGATCCAATTTATTGGCATACAGTTTTTCATAGTACTCTCACAATCCTTTTTATTTCTGTAGGACTACTAATAGTATTAGTAATTTTGTCTTCTCTTTTTTTCTTAGTCCATCTTGCTGAAGGTTTGTCAATTTTGTTGATCTTTTCAAAGAACTAACTTTTGGCTTCATTGATTTCCATATTGTTTTTCTATTCTATATTTCATTGATCTCTGCTCTAATCTTTATTATTTCCTTCCTCCCTTCCATCTTTGGGTTTAGTTTGTTCTTCTTTTTTGAGTTCCTTACATTGTACAGTTAGGTTGTTATTATGAGATCTTTCTTGTTTTTTAATGTAAGTTATAAATTTCCACCTTAGCAGGGCTATAGCTATAGATTTATAGCTGTTTATATTAATAAGCAAACAATGTCCTTCTTATCTCTTGTAACCTTTTTTGATTTAAAATCTGCTTTGTCTAATATTAGTATAACCACCCTTGCTCTTTCCATTGCGTGGAATATCTTTCTCCTTCGTTGTATCTCTGTCTTTGGATACAAAATGAGTCTCTTGAATATAACATATAGTTGGGTCATATGTTGCCAATATCTGTCTTTTTATCCATGTTGCCAGTATCTGTCTTTTGATAGAATTTAATTCAAATTTGATTGGAGAGAGTACAGTTGACCTTTAAACAATGCGGGGTTAGGGGTACTAACCCCCTGCATAGTAAAAAATCCACATGTAACTTTTGACTCCCTAGAAACTTAACTATTAATAGCCTGCTGTTGACTGAAAAGTCTTAACTGATAACATAAACAGTTTATTAACACATATTTTATATGTTATATGCATTATGTACTATATACTTACAATAAAGTAACCTAGAAAAAAGAAAATGTTGTTAAGAAAATTATAAGAAAGGGAAAATACATTTACAGTACTGTATTCACTGATAAAAAAATCCATGTGTAAATGGACTTTTGCAGTTCAAACTCTTGTTTAAGGGTCAACTGTAATTTAAAGTAATTACTGATAATAAGGGACTTATTTCTATTATTTTGCTATTTGTTTTTTATATGCTTTGTAGTTATTTTCCCCCTCATTTTCTGCATTGCTCCCTTCTTTTGCATTTAGTTGATTTTTTTTTTTTTGTAGTGAAATGTTTAAGTTCCTTCCTCATTTCCTTTTGTGTATATTTTATAGCTATTTTTCTTGCTGGTTACCATGGAGATTACATTTAGTATCCTAAAGTTATAACACTCAGATTTGAATTTATAGCAGCTTAACTTTGATAACATAAAAAATTAGCTCTGTCTCCATCCCTTTCAGTTGTTGATTTTCCAAAAATTACATTTTTGTATCTTGTGTGCCCCAGAACATAAACTAATAATTTTTTAAATGCATTAGTCTCTTAAATTATGTAGGAAACAAAATTTGATTTTACAAACTAAAGTTACAGTAGTACTAGTATTTAAACTAATAATTGTTTTTTTTTAAATCTGTTAGTCTCCTAAATCATGTAGAAAACCAAAGCTTGAGTTACAAACCATACTTAAAATAATACTAGCTTTTTAATTTCCCATGTATTAACTTTATTGAGCTCTTTATTTTTCCATATGGCTTCAAGTTACTGTCTAGTGTTCTTTCATTTCATTCTGCAGAACTCCCTTGGGCATTTCTTTCAGGGCAGGTCTGGTGATAATGAATTCCATCAGCTTTTGTTTAATTTCTCCCTCACTGTTGAAGGACAGTTTTGCCAGATGTAAGATTCTTGGTTGACAGTTTTTTTTCTTTTTCTTTTTTCTTTTAGCACTTTGAATGCATTGTTCCTCTCTCTCTGACCTTCAAAGTTTCTGGTCAGAAGATGGGAAATCTGCAGATAATCTTACTAAAGATTTGTTGTATCTCATGCTGCTTTCAAGATTCTTTATCTTTAGAAAGTTTCACTATAGTGCATCTCAGTGTGGATCTCTTTGAGTTCATCTTACTTGGAGTTCATAGAGCTTCTGGGATGTTTATATTCATGTCTTTTATCAAATTTGTGAAGTTTTCAGCCTTTATTTCTTCAAATATTCTCTCTGCTCCTTTCTCTGTCTTCTCCTTCTGGGATTAACACAATGAGTGTGTTGGTCTCTTTCATGGTATCCCACAGGTCCCTAACATTCTGTTGCCATTTCATCAATCTTTTCTCCTTCTGTTCTTCAGACTCAATAATTTCCATAGTCCTATCTTCAGGTTCACAGATTCTTCTGGCGGCTCAAATCTATCTTTGAATCCCTCTAGTGAATTTTTCATTTCAGTTATTGTATTTTTCGACTCGAGTTTCTTTTTGTTTTTTGTTTATGTTTTCTATCTCTTTATTGATATTTCTGATGTATTCCTATATCATTTTGTTGACTTTCTTCACATCTCCCTTTAGTTCAATGCACATCTTTAAGATAGTTGTTTTAACATTTTTGTTTAGTAGATCTGCCATCAGATCTTTTTTCAGGGACAATTTCTCTTTATCCTTTCCCTTTGGATGGGCCATATTCCTCTGTTTCTTTGTATGTCTTGTTATTTTTTGTTGAAAACTGGACATTTGATTCTAATAATGTGGTAATTATGGATGTCAGATTCTCCCCATTTCCTAGTGTCTGCTGTTTTTTGTTATTTGTTTGTTTATTATTATTTATTTATTTTTATTGTTGTAAGCTATCTCTGTGTTGAGGATGATCCTGAGATATAAGCCTAAGGTCTTCTCAGGTCTTAACCTTTTCCTTAACCTTAACATGCATAGTCACTTTCTTATTTTCCCCATAAATGCAGTTGTTTTTGAATGTCCTAATCTTTAATGTCTGGCTTCAGAAGGGGAAAAAAGAGAAGAATTAAGGGTGAAGGGAGGGTACTGGCTCTTTAAATCCCTTGAAAGTAACTTCAGCTAGAAGAGGGGCTTGTAAAAATGGGAGGGAGGTTTTCCAACAATGGCCACCCACCTCTCTTCAGTTCTGTGATCAGAAGCAGCCGTCAGCTATCAGAACAAAGATTCCTGATAGTTGGAGGGCAGGGCCCTGTTTGCCCACCCTGGTTTTCATAAGCTGCTGCAAGCTGCTCTAGGAAGTCAGGCACAGCTGCCTGCCATGTGTCTGAGATGTGGGAGATGGGTGGCTGCTACTGTAGAAGAGCTGAAATTGGCCAAGTTCAATGGCAATTTACCATCCAAGCCTTCCTCTAGAAGTTGCAAGCCTTCAAAAGACTCCGGAGTTCCAGATAGTTGCATCAGACAGATTCTGCCAGTGCAATTGTTGTCTAGGAGGGGGAGAGATTCTTGGTGTTCTTCTCCACCATCTTCTCAGAATCCTCTCAATCCATCTTCTGATATTTAAACCTCCATGACTCCTAAAAAATCCCTACTTAGATTATTCATATATTACATTTACATAATCCTTGATTTAGTGTGCTAATATTTATTTAGGATATTTTTGTTCTTTTTTGTAAGTGAGATTGGCTGCTAGTTTTTCTTTTTTGTACTGTTCTTGCCCAGCTTTGACATCAATATCATAACAGCCTCATAAAATGAGTTAGGGAAATTTTCCTCATTTTCTGTTATTTGAAACTGTTGGTATTAGAGATAATATGATTGCTGATAATTTTGAAGAACATATAGGTAAGGTTTTCTGATCTAGAAAGGTTTTTTTCCCCTTTGATTTTGTAGGTAGATTTTAAACCACTGACCCCAATTTTTAAATGGTCATAAATCTATTAAAGTTTTATATTTCTTCTTTTGTTAGTTTTGGTAATTCCTAATTTCCCATAATTTATTATTTCTGCTCAAGTTTTGATATTTATTGATATGGAGTTATTCACTGTATTTTCTTTTCTTTCTTTTTTAAAAGATTTTATTTTTAAGTAATTTCCACACCCAATGTGGGGCTCAAACTCACAACCCCAAGATCAACACTCGTATACTTCACCGACTGAGCCAGCCAGGTGCCCCTCACTGTATTTTCATGTTTAAAAACTCTCTACTCTGTTATTGTACCTTATGAATTATTCCTGATACTGTTTATTTTTATCATCCCTTTCATTTTCTTTGTCAGTCTTACCAGCAACTTATCTATTTTATAGTCTTTTCTAAGAATTAGTACTAACTTGTGAATCACATCTACTTTTGTTTTCTTTTCATTGCTTTCTGCCTAAATCTTTATTTCTTGTTTTATACTTTTGTGTTTATTGTAATTCTGTTCCCAGCTTCTTGAGAATAAATTGTTAGTTCATATATTTGCAGTCTTTATTGTTTTCTAACATACATTTAAATAGAAAGCATTAAAAGAAACAAATGTAGTGACTCCCAGAAATTTACCTATCTAGTGCTTTTTATGTTTCATTCTGATCCAAATTCCTTTTTTAATGTGTGAATTATTTAGAAGTATGATTTTTAGGTTCCACCTGTATATTATCTTTAAAGAAGTGTCTTTAATTTATCAATTTCTAGTTTTATTGCATTTGAAGTAAAATAATGTCTGTATTATGTTGAATCTTGCTCTGGTGTTATCTTTTGCTGTTAACATGTTTTTTGGGTAACTATGTTAAATATGCTTAAAAAGATATGCATTCTGTTGGGAATGAAGTATATATATCAAATTTGTCCTTTGTGATTCAAATATTCATGTTGTGGTGGTTTTGTGGCTTGATTTCTCATTTGCTGAAGAGTAATAATTGAGAGTTAGTACAGCATAGAAGTTTAAAAAACACGTGGGGAAAACAGAAGCAGATCTCTTTTCTGTCATTGTCTAGCTGTGAGAACTTGGGCAAATTCCTTAACCTGTTTGTGCCTCAGTTTCCTCATTTGTAATTGGGATGATACATAATGCCATCGAACTCTGGTTAGTTTTTGAGTACTCATTTATTCATTCAACAAATATTTAATTCCTTAAAATTGTGTGCTAATTCTGTTCTTGGCATATGCGATATATAAGTGAACAAAATATACCCCCACTCCAACTTACATTTTCTTGGGGAAAGACAGAAAATAAATATAATAAATAAGTAAATTATACAGTATCTTAGAAGATAAGTGCCATGGAAATAATAGAGTAGAAAAAGGTGGGTGGAAGTGAGAGTGGGAGGCAGATTCCTCTTTTATATAGGGCAGTCAGGCTTAGCCTCATGAGGTTGATGGCATCTGAGTACAGACCTGGAAGAGGCGAGGAAGCTTGCCATGCTGATATCTGGGGCAAAAGTATTCCAGAAAGAGGAAAGTGCAAAAGTCCCAGGACCAGGGTATGCTTGGCATGGTTCAGGATTCAACAGTTTTGTGGAGTGGTGTCCGCAAGGGAGAGCATGTAAGTAGTCTAGGTGGTAAAATGGAATCAAGTATGTAGAGCCTTGGAAACCATTGTAAGCATCTTTGACATTTGCTCTATGTAAAGTGAGAAGGCAGAGGTTTGTGAGCAGATGGGTGACATGATCTGACATATATTTTAAAAGAATCACCCTGGCTGCTATGTTGAGAACAGAATGGTATGAGGGAAACTGTGGAATAAAGGCTGCTGAAGGAATACAGATCTCCCTCAACTTGCCATGGGATTCTATCCTGATAAACCCATTGTAAGTTGAAAATATCATAAGCTGAAAATGAATTTAATACACCTAATCTACCAGATGTCATAGCTTACTTAGTCTAGCCTCCCTTAAACGTGCTCAGAATGCTTACATTAGCCTATAGCTGGGCAAAATCATCTAACACAAAGCATATTTATATAGTGTTGAATGTCTCATGTAATTTATTAAATACTGTACCGAAAGTGAAAAACAGAATGGTGGTATGGGTACAGAATGGTTGTAAGTATACTGGTTGTTTACCCTTGGGATTGCATGGCTGACTGGGACCTGGGGCTCATTGTCAGAGCCCAGCATCACAGGAGAGTATCATAATCACATATTGTGCTGGGAATGGCCAGCAATCCCTGTACCGACAGATGAAAGATTACTCCAAACTTTGCTGTGAAAGAGAGGGGAAGGCAAGGGGGTCAACGCTCAGAGATGAAGACCCTTTGCTCTTCTTGGCTTCTGCTTTTATTGGTCCTTCAGGATATCCTTATCACTGTTTCTCAAGCACGTGATGTGTGACAAGGGGTCTTACTGAAACTGAGAGGATTTACGGGAAAGATAAGATATACTAATCTGCATGTTCTACTAAATGTAGCCTAAGGGACAATGCACACATCTCATAGATCACAGGATGGCTATTTGGAAGAAGGCTTCCAGACTCCCCACGGTATTCCAATGGCAGAGTGGTCTTGCAGGCCTTGGCATTCCAAAGGCCTAGCCCTTCTCCGAAACCCTCTCTTGCCCCCAGCAGCCTTCGTGTTACATTTTAGCAAGCCAGGTATTATGAGCTGATTTTATGCTCTACATTAGCCCCAACAATATTGCTAGCCTAGGAAAAGATTAAAATTTGAAGTATGGTTTTTTACTGAGTGCATACTGCTTTTGCACCGATGTAAAGTTGAAAAATCATGAGTTGAACCATGGTAAGTGGCTATAGGTAGAAGATGATAGTGGTTTGGACCAGAGGGTAGCAGAGAAGAGGGTGAGAGGTGGTTGGATGTATCTTGAAGACATAGTCAACAGGACTTCTTGACCTATTGGATATGAGGTATGAGCGAAAGGGGAGTAAGAATCACTCCAAGGCTTTTGGCCAGGGTGACTGGAGCAATGGAGCATCAATATTAAGCGTGGAAGACTGTGGTTGAGGCAAATTTGGGGGGTGAAAGTTAGGAGTTCCATTTTGAGTGTGTTAAGATTGAGAGTCTCCTAGACATTTAAGTGAAGATGCTCAGTTGGAGCAAGGGAATTAATACACATTTACAGAGCTTAGAATAGTATTTGATATATAATGCTATTGAATGCTATATAGTTTTAACTTATTATTAAGAGAAATGTGTGAAAATTTCTCCACTACAATGACAGATTTTCAAATATATCCTTTAGTTTCTTTTTATAATTTAAATATGTTTAGAACTGTTAAATCATCCTAATGAATTATTCTTTTATAATGTACTGACTCTCTTTATTCCTAGTGATGATTTTTACTTTAAAGTTGGTTTTCAATTATAGTGAAATAAACTACTACCTTTTTTTGGTTATTATTTACCTAGTATATATTTTTCACCAACTTTACTTTCTTTTTTTTTTTTTTTAAAGATTTTATTTATTTATTTGACAGAGAGAGACACAGCGAGAGAGGGAACACAAGCAGGGCGAGTGGGAGAGGGAGAAGCAGGCTCCCCGCAGAGCAGGGAGCCCGATGCGGGACTCGATCCCAGGACCCCGGAATCATGACCTGAGCCGAAGGCAGTCGCCCAACCAACTGAGCCACCCAGGCGCCCCTCACCAACTTTACTTTCAACCTTTCTGTGTCATTATGGTTTAGATATATCTCCTATAAAGAGCACATACCTATATTTTAATTTTTAAAAAATCCACTCTGAAAGGTCTGCCATTTAAATGGAATTTTAGTCCAATTTAATTTATAAAGTTACTGATATATTTGGATTTATTTATGCCACCTTATTTATTTATGCCATAATAAATAGTACTTTCTTTGTATTTTTTTCTTCCTTCTGTCAGATCGAGCTAGGTACCTTATTATTTATTTTCTCTCTACTGGTTTGTGATTAATACATTTAATTTACATTTTTAGAATTGGGAATGTTCCATTTTTAACATTCCATTAAAATTTGTATTTTAACACTTCATGAGAATGTTATTTTCTCAGTAAGTAGGAGTCATCTGCTGGTATTGAGGTGGGACAGAGGGGATTGGAATTGTGAAGACATTGGGGTAAAATTGAAGCCACTGTGGAGAAGGAGTGAGTTGAATAGTGCATCATAGTTGAAATACCAGGTAGTGTTGGGAGCCTGTTTGGGTTGGTAAACACAAGTTTAAAGTGAAATCATTCTACCTTATTCTATGACTTTCTTTAGTCAGTATAAGGAATATAATACTTATAGTCATCTAGGATGTAGATTTTTTTCTGACAGCAGCAACAAAAACACAAGACAATAAGAAAATTTTAAGACTATGATTGACATTATGGACAATAGAATCAAAGATAAATAAGGAAGAAACTAAAGACCAGATAGAGCAGAAGCCAGAAGATTGGTTAATGAAAGAGATCTCAGTGCCGTTGAGGTAGGCTTACTTCAGCCAGCCAGATGGAAGGAGAGAAGTTTGTGGTGTTTGGATAACTGATTGTGGTAGTAGTGGAATTAGAGTTAGAAAGCTCTGAGAAGATAACTGGACATGCAGGGACTGAAACTTCAGAGACTAGGGCTTAAAATGGAGATTGGAGTCCCTCAGGATGAAGGCAAGTCTTGGGGTGGGAAGACTATGAGCCAGATGCCAAGGTCTTTGTCAGAGGAAGGTGAGTAATGAGGAGGCCTATGGGACAGCAACAGGGAAGAAGTGAGGAGAGAAAATGACCCTCACTTGAACAGGGTTTGTTGGTTGTTTTTCTTTTGTTTTGTTTTGTTTATAAGAAGGTTTTGTTTATAAGGAGCATTGGGAGAACTCAGTAAGGAGTGAGGAGGGCCTCAACCCACTCTGCCAGGATTTTGCTTAAATATAAAAGCTGATTATTTTGAAAAGTTGGATTTTATCTGAGTGTGATGGAGTGCCTTTGGAATGTTTTCAGCAGAGGAATAACATGGTCTGGCTTTTGTTTTAAAAGAATCACGTCAACTTCCATGTGAAGTATCAACTACAGTGGACAAATGTGGAAGTAGGAAGACTAGTTAGGAAGATACTTTAATAGTGGAGATGAAAAAGATGGTGCCATGTACTAGGGTGGCAGCTGTGGCAATAGAAAAAAGTGGTTATGTTCTGGAGATTTCAATGTTTCATTTCCTTTATGAACAACAGTTCTAGGTGATGGCAAAATCACTTGATAATCTTCCCTTACGTGAAGTCTTTGCCTACATTCTAAAGGCAGTTTCAAACCAGTGATAAGATCTCAACTCCATGACCCAGTTTGTACCATGTCAATTGCTCACAGTCCACCTTCCAATCTGGACTCAATGGAAAGACAAGCTTCAGGCTCAGAGTCCAAAAATAAAGTGAGTAGCTGTGATTGATTGCAAAGAGGAAGACTCTGGCAAGGTCCTTCTCCTGTGTGTCCATCCACTGTCCAGCTTCCCAGTGATTAGGCTGCAACTCATGAAGGTCTGAGTGAGTACTAGGGGTGCTATATTCAGCATACCACAAGGACTAGTCAATTCAACTAGAATTCTCTTATAAGTATGTAACATTACAGCAAGGGTATTCTCGTTGGATGATTTGCATTCCAGCTCATCCAACACAAAGGTACTCTGGGGCAGGTGGACAAAGTTGCCCTTAGCCTTGGGCTCAGCAGTCAACTCGTACTTACATTTATGCAGTTTCTCCTCAGGATTAGAGCCTGCCGATGCCAACTTCTTCCCTTCCGTCTTCTTGGCTTGAGCCCTGTGTTTTTCCTTCTGATGACCTTTCTCTTTCCTTGGGTCTCCTTTTTAGACTAACTCTCTGCAAAATTTTTAGCATCAATTAAGCCATATTCTAATATGAAGCTAGATTTTTCCTAAGTAAAATTTAATATTTGGTAGTTACAACTTCCTCAAGATAGTCCAGAATTGGGGTCGGTAGTTGTAGGGAAGGAACCAGTGGTTGATACTGGAAAGGCTTGGTGGACAGGAGGCTCTGGGAACCACTTGTTGAGGCACAATGGGATGCAGCTAATGGTGATGACAACTAGTGAGTCATTTTCACCTACCAGGAATGTCCTAGTCTTCAGGTGAGCCTCCAGCAGACTCGACATTGATATCTTCCTTTGCACTCTGTGAGGTCTCTTTATTGAGGTTCAGGGGAGCCAGGGGCTGTGGGCCAGTACTGCTGCAAACAAAATACAGTTACTCATTGCTTAGCTACTATCCCAGCTGGTCGACCTGGTCTTCACTCTCAACCACTAGGAATCCACTACTGCCAAATATGGTAATATTCTGGGAGGAAATTTGCAGAAAAATTCAGGTGGAAGGGGGCTTGACCAAAGGGGAATGTGGCCATGCTGAGAACCGCACATTACTGAGTGGTGGTGAAATCTTTGGGGCTCAGGGCTTGTTTCGGGATTTGTGCACGGGGATCAGCCACCACAAACCTGCAGGGTTGGAGGGCCAGCTGGAAAAGGTTTGCATGTAAAGTGCTGATAGAATGTGTTGTAGAGTTTCTGAGAGAGAAGGAAATCAAAGAGAATTTTGAGTCTCTTTCAGCCAAATCTTTTTCAATGTACTACTTTTATTTCCTATAGGGGGACATCTCTGTATCTGCTGAAGTACACATTTGTGGGTTAGTTAAGGTCTGGAGTCTGGCAGCAGCAAGAACTCATATGTTTTCCACTGAGACATTTCTAGGAATTGACCAGTTCTCTATTTACTTGTCTGGAAAACTCACTCTGTAAGCCTTTTAAAATTAGCACATAAGCTTATTAAAAAAAGAGTAAAGCTCCGAGACTGATAGCCCTTCCCCCACTACTGACTCCTCATTGCAGTACAAATGCCAAATGTGCCTTTTAATCTTTCCCAGTAAATTGAAATTGTATTTTGGGAACTCTTGGTCCAAGTTAATGAGATTTAGATTGGTATGATCTGTGAGTCCCAAATGAAGAGTGATTGAGGTCTCAGGGTTTTCCTATTGCATGAACATATAAAAGCAACGAGATAGGAAAAAACCTAGGAAATTCGTCAAATGGTATGAAGTCTGGAATTTGATGATACTTAAAAAATGGAGGTGGCTAGCATTCTTCTATTTGCTCTCTTAAAGACTAAATATTTCTTTACAAATTACTTCATATGGACAGTTTCTCCAACTTCTCTGTGTGATCGTACCTTAAACCCAAATTTTTTAGGAAAGGATTTTGGAAAGCTTGGGTAAGCAAGGGACATTTCCAAAATGACGAGGCCAGGGATTTGGCTGGAACTGAGAACTCCACAGCCCAAAAAACTATTGACCGTGTGAAATACTTACTGAAATTCTCCTCAGAAGGGTGGGTATGTTGAAAATTTCCCAGAAGCCATTTGAATAAGAATGAATATTATGATCTTGGAGCTTTTTAAATTCCATATATTTAAAATTTCCAAGTAAAAGTCATTGTACAGCAGGATGTTTATAATAGAACCATGCAGTTTTGGTAATCTGTTTATACTGAAATTATTGAATGACTATCCTTGATCTCCAATAGAGGTTGATGTTCTAGGTAAATAAGCTTCCTTAAGAAACCTGGGAATTAGGCGTATATGCTCCTTTATAATTACAGAGCAGCTGTGTAAGCATACAATATGTTAAACATGAAAAGAGGGGTTCTTAAGACTCTTGAGAAGAACTGTGGTCTCATAGCCTATCCAAACACAGTATACTGCCTTATTACATTTTTAAACTTCATATAAAAACTATTTCAAGGTTAGCTCATTGACTGCTTACTATAATTTGGGGTGTCTTTGCTTTGTTTTTTAATGAACTCCCAAAGTGCCCTCAAATAAAGCAGATTTTATGATATCGAAATCATTGACAGTTGACTTCCTTGGTTAAAGTAAAAAAAGTATGGTGTAAAAAATGAGAGGAGTGTATCTTATCGAGGTGGCAAAACCAGGTGAAGAGCAAAGGTAGCTATGTAGGTCATGGGCGGGATTTAATGGAACAATAAAGACACATCTATGGGTGGTTAAAAGTAGTTCTTAACACTATTGTGTTAGAGCTCTTTTGATCTTTCTTGCTCAGTTAATTATCTCCTAAAATATTTGATTCATTTTCAGAAGTGAATTTGAGATATTTAAAAATATTTCCTCTCAAAATTACTTTCCATATTCCCAATAGTAAGCTGAACATAATTATTGCTGTGATTGTATTATGAATGTAATCACTGTAATTTTATTCTTGTTCATTTATTTATTTTTTGAAAAATAGTTGCACCAGAGTTAAAGAACTGTAGTGGTTAATATTCATTTATGGGAAAGGAGGTTGTGGTTACTTAAGGGGTGATATTTTTCACCTGTGCCAAATGCAATTCCTCTCACTCAGTCATCTTGTTTTTTCCCAAGTTTAGCTAATCTTTATAACTGACAGGTTAGATATCCAGAGTGTGGGTTAGGGATCTTTGTATTGCTTTTCCACCATTTATCCTTCACTGGTGGCATTTGTGTTAGTCAAGCATTGTCCATGTTATGTCAGCCTAGAAATCATAACTGTGCCATGCTTTGTTATGCTCAGACATTTCCATTTAACAGATTAAATAACCGTAACTGCTATTTTCTTGAAACATTTAGTGAGAATATATATTCTGTAACATATTCTGTGTTAGTCATTTCAAACTAAATTATCTCATTACATTTTTACAAAACTTTTGTGAGTTAAATGGGAAGGGTATTCACATTTATGAGAGGTATCACAGAATGGCTTTTGGACTAATTTAATTTACAGACAGTTAACTCCATTTATCCAGGTATATGTTTCAACAAATATGGTGCTTTGAATAATGGATCCCGGAGGAGAAAAAAAAAGACCCCATCTGCTAGCTCCTCTTGGCGGGATCTCTTCTGATCTGGACCTTCTTTCTCTGGTTAGACAGTGCTGGGGGTGGGCAGGATATGGACGGCTGCTGCAGAATACCACTGGGTTTCTTGGACCCCCATCTTCAGTTAATTTACTTTTGGGACAATTGTAAATTGAGTTTCAAAATTCTTTTTCCTCTCAGAGCCCTCTACTGAGCAACTGTCCCCCCTGAGCATTTGTATGGGAAGCGAGCAATATATGAGACCATATGAGAAGCATGTGATTACTCTTCATTGCTTTATGTCTTCCTCCACATCCAATTGCAGGAAGGAAGGTTCAGTGAAGTTTGGCTCCACTATGCCAGTCTAACTTACGGAGATCAGTTTAGCAATAGTAAAACTCAGAACATTTCTTTGCAAGGCCATTTTGAATAGTTTAAAAATAATCTCTGATTCATGATACATTTTGAGCCAAAAATATATTCTGTACCCTGAGTATTCGCATACCTTGGACTTATATTTTTTAAAGGGAAGAAAAAAGAAGCTTCTCTCAAGGGAAAGTCTTATTATATAGACTGATATCTGTTTTATCCTTTGATCCCAACTAAGGTAAGGTAATCACAAACACGAGAAGTATCCAGAATCAAAACAAACCCTAAATCGTTCCGTCAAGTTCTTGTGCTCATGCTGCTAAATCATATCCAGTTCTTGGTGCCTCCTGTGAAAATACAGATTAGCAGCCATTGCCAAAGGGCAGGGATAGGAATGTTTGGCTGGAATATAGTAATATAATGTCATAATTAAGATAGAATTCCACCAGAATATATGCCCCATGTGGGCAAGAAATTTGCTTTGTTTGCTGCTGTATCCCCAGTGCCCAGGCCCTCAATTAATATTTGTTGAATGAATAAATGCCTCTCGAGGTGTTTAATTTGCATTCAGACAAGACCATGTATTAGCTATGGCAAAGTATTTTGATTTCTATGAATCTCAATGTCCTTGCCCTTTAAAATGAAGATGCTCACGCCTATCTTACAAGGTTGTGGTGAAGATGAAATGATACGACATACTCAAAGTGCCTAGTGTAGTATCAGGGATTCAATTGGAGTTTAGTGGGAAGAGAGGCCTGCAGAGAAAGGAATGGCTGGAGCATCTCACACATCAGATGCTCCTAGTTTCTTAAGGTGTAAGCGTGTGCATACTTTTTTCTTTGTTAATTTCAGGTTTTACTTCCCTGGGAGATTTTATGTAGTGCAATAGTGTTTCTTCAAAGGGATTCCATATATGATAATTTCAGTGAATTCTTTTTTTTTATAGATTTGGTTTTTTTAAGATCTTATTTGAGAGAGATGGCACACGTGCGTGAGATAGAGAGAGATAGAGAGAGAGCAGGAGCACAAGTCGGGGCGGGGGGGGGGGCAAAGGGGGAGGGAGAAGCTGACTCGCCGCTGAGCAAAGAGCTCCAAGTGAGGCTCCATCCCAGGACCCTGGGATCATGACCTGAGCCCAAGGCAGATGTTTAACAGACTGAGCCACCTAGGTGCCCCAAATTCAGTGAATTCTATTAATAAGTATTTGTAAAAGTAGAGAGGGATCAGTATTAAATCTAATTTTAAGGATACATTCTTCACAAGCAGGGTTTCCAATATTAGGTTATGCCTGAGGTTCCTTGACTATTCACAAAGCTCTATAAAGTCAACATCTGTCATACTTTGATATTGTGAAGAGACAATGCCCAGCCAAAAGCACCACTGTTTTTTTTTACTATGAGCTTGTTGTCAAAAACCGACCTCTGTGCTCCAGAGCCAAAATATGTAACACAAAGACAGGGTTTGCGAATGAAGAGGAACAATAGCTTTATTGCTTTGCTGGGCAAAGCCTACAGCAGCCCAAGGCCTTCAAAACTGCAAGCCTGCCCCGAGGAAGGGTCTGAGGGGGTTTTATCCAGTTTTGGCAGGAATTATGTATGTACTGCCAGCCTCGTTCATCATGTCTTCAAGGTGGAATGGGGTTCCTGAAACAGAAGGCTAAGAAGGGAGGAGGGGAGGTTTGCAGAAGAGAGGAAAAAGGTTAGTTAGTTTAAAACAGAGATTTCCTGAAGCATTAGTGCAGCCATTTTGACTTCTGTTCAACTTTATGCTTTTAAGCAGTTTCAAGCTAAATATGGCAAATTGGCATGATTGCATTGACTATTTGATATGTATCAGATAAAGCCACGTAAACATGTCTTTGATTAAAAAATGGGAGAAAAGTAACACATGGAGATTGTTGGGGGGCAGGGGAAGACATTGAAAGGAAAAAAATAGAGAGGGAAAGAGAAAGCGTTTTGTTTCAGCTTTGCTAGGTTGCATGCAAATCCATTCCAATGATCTAAAATCTGTCTCTTGTGAATTTCAAAGTCAGCAGGTGGAAATCCCCCATAAGGAGGTTAATTTTGACACTATCTCATTTCACCTTGAAAAAATTCACCACCCATGTAAAATGCTTCATTTTTGGGAGAATATCATCTAAAACACTTGCATCTTTTAACAAAATTTAGAAAATTTCAGTCTCCCTTCCTCTCCACAATAGGATTTCGGAGTTTTCAAAGCTTATTAAATTTTCTTCAGAATCTTTCTTTGATCTCTGCATTCTGAAGTGAGTGCTACATGGAGTGCTATGTATTCTGGAATACAACTTTTATACTTTCTTAAAAGCAATCCCTCCGCTCCCCATGATAGTAGCAACTCTCCCATCAAAGATCACGGCTGTACCTTCCCCACAGCCCTTTATGGTGTTTCTATAAGCCCTCTATAAAGAACCTAAGACCCTCATTCCTTCTGTGCTGTCTCCATTTCCTGCTCTGGAGTTCTTAACATCTCTAACTCTTGCTTTCCTGAACAGTTTTGCCTCTTGTTTCTACATATGTATCCCATTTCTATTTCTGAATATATTTTTACACTAGACTTGTAGTTGGTGCTGTCACCTGAGCCAGCGGCCTCATGTCCCATTGAAGACCAACATGCCCTCTGCTATTCACCATGTCTCCCCCAAACCTAGCTTTTCCTCCTATTTTGAATTCCCTTGGTTTTAGTTAAGCTTCCTTACTTTGATGGCAGCAGGAAAGTTACTTCCTGCCCTCCCTTTCCTCTGGAATATAGCTGAGAAGCAGGGTGATGGGGAAGCCAGGGCTGGGTCATCAGTAATTTGAAAGCGTGTACACCACAGCTCTGTGTGAACTGCATTAGGCTTGCCCTGTCCTAGACACGAATGGCACGTTCATCATGTCCGCAGCTGTTCTTCCGGTCTCTATCCCTGCCAATACCAGATGACTTTTACGCGTACAGATCCCAGTCTTTTCTCAGTATGAGAGCTTTACTCTCTCCATGTGGGACTTTGCCTCCAAGAAATCCACCTCTTTGCAGGCTGACATTGCTGAGTGATCCACACTCACAAATCTCTGATCTGTACCTGGGTCTGCCTGTTAAATTGAGCCCAATAAAATGGCTGTTTTTTTTAAGTCCAAAATTGTCACATTCGTTTCGTTTTATGATTCAACAGAGTATATGTGCTCTTTGTAAAGACAAGTGTGTGACTCTGTGGGAACTGTAAGAACTTTTTGCTGTCTAGAAAAAGAAAGGTTGAAAGAAGATGAGTGGTTTCTGTGTCCTCTGAAACCCACTTTGGTTCTGACTTAGCTTCAAAAGCAGGCAGGGGACAGTGAATAGACCTCCTTCAAAAAAGACTTGGCATGAATATTGTTATTGCTTCAGAAACATTGCTATAGGACCCTGCCCTGACACTCTAAAAGATTAGTAGATTTAGGTGCATAAATATTTGAAACTTCCGGTGACCAAATACAGCAGAATCAAAATATGCAAACTTGGAAAATATATTTACATATATTATGTACTATATATTTGATTGTATATGTAATACATGTGTAATTATGTAATATATGTTTACATATATTATTAATTTATAAAGAAAACAAGTCAGTAATAAAAAACACAATTGCCTAATGGCCCATAGCACCTAAAATTATTTAACTTCTCCAGTAATCCAAGAAACATTAAAACCAATTTTTTTTCCTTGCCTTTATTTTGGGGTTTTTTTTTTTTTTCAGTCTTGTTGGAGGTATAAATGACATACAATAAACTGCACATATTTGGAGTATGTGATTGATGAGTTTTGACATATGTATACAACTGAAACAACATTATAATTAAAAAAAGGAACATATCTATTATCCCCAAAGTCTCCCCTTTGCAATTCCTCCTTAAACTTTAAAAAACCAAACCAGTGTGATGAAAATTAAAAATATTGATAAGAACTAGTGTTGGTGAAAGTGTCAGGAAACAGGCCATTTCATACACTATTAGTGAGACTATAAGTTGACATAAACTTTTGGAGAAAAATCTGGAAATATTTAATAAAAGCTTTTAAATTATATATTTTAAATATATCCTCTTTGACCCAACAAGTCCGATGTAGGAATTTATCAAGTAAAGTGCATCAAAAGTATAATAAGAATGTTCAGTTCTAATAATATTTCTTGTAATAGCTAAAAAAAGAAATGTGGAAAATAATTGTGCTTTAAAAATGGATTGATTAAAGAGAGGGGAAAGATGGCGGAGGAGTAGGGGACCCTATTTCAACTGGTCCCTGGAATTGAGCTGGATATCTACCAGACCACTCTGAGCACCCACGAAACCAGCCTGAGATGTAAGAAGATCTGGATCTCAACAAACAGAATATCGCAGGCAGTTGGTTTTGAGGTACGAAGCGGGGAGCCATGATCCTGCGGGCAGATATCAGAGGATAAGCGGCGGCGGGAGGGTGCCTGGACGTGGGGAATCCTACACCGCCGGTGAGTGACAGCCTCGCGCGCTGCGGCTGGGACACAGACTCACAGACCGGTAGTGTCAGGAAAGAACTTTAGGGCAGCCCCCGGGGTGGAAAACCAGACTTGCGGGGTCGCACTCATGCGAACTGCAGCGCCCCCGGACAGAAACCGGAGCGACGGTCACGCGCACGTGAACTGCAGCCTCCCATACGGAAACCCGGTGCGCCGTGTCCTGCCGGTGAACCACAACCCCCGGGGTGGAACAACCCAGCGGTGAGCGGCGGAGTCACGCGCACGCAACTGTAGTCCGCGGGCTGGAACCCCAAGTGGCAGAGTCGCTCGCGCACGAACTGGGAGCAGCTGGCGGTTTTAGAAGCACAGAGGGCAGAGACGTGCCCCGACCTGGAGGCAGGACTGGGAGCGCTGTGGAGAGGCGCACAACCCAGGATGCTGCAGTTTATAGCAGCAGGGACAGAAACGGAGACGGTGTGGCCTGGAGAGGGCACTGAAGAACAGAGGTCTCTCTGCTCTGAGGCAGAGGGTTGGAAACGGTCTCTTCTGCTCTGACTCACGGAAGAGACGCGGAAAGCTGCCAGGGAAAGGCGCCAGAGAACAAAAGCCCCAAAGACTGAGTCCCACTGAGCCCATCCCCCGCCACAGGGGTGCAGGGCAACTCCGCCCAAACAGGGTTGCCTGAGTAACAGCGCGGCAGGCCCCTCCCCCAGAAGACAGCCTTTGAAAACAAGAGGCCAGCAACCCTAAGGCCCCAAGAAAACAGGTGCATCTTGCTTGGGTTCTGGTCAATAATTTGGACTCTATAAATTCCCTCAAACACCCATCAACAGAATGACTAGGAGGAGGAGCCCCCAAAACAGATAAGACTCAGAGATTATGACTTATGCTGTAGATTTACAAATGGATGCAGATATAACCAAGATGTCGGAGATGGAATTCAGGCTAGCAATTGTGAAGACAATGGCTAGAATGGAGAAATCAATTAATGGCAACATAGAGTCTCTAAGGGCAGAAATAAAAGGTGAATTGGCAGAACTTAAAAATGCTATCAATGAGATCCAATCCAATCTAGATAATCTAACAGCTAGAGTAACTGAGACAGAAGAGAGAATAAGCGATCTGGAAGAGAGTATAATAGATAAAAAGGGAAAAGAGGAGGCCAGGGAAAAACAACTCAGAATCCATGAAAATAGAATCAGAGAAATAAGTGACAACATGAGGTTTCCAATGTCAGAATAATTGGAATCCTGGAGGGAGTGGAGAGAGAGAGAGGGCTAGAAGATGTAATTTGGGATTTCATCCCCCTAATCTGGGGAATGAAACAAACATTCGTGTCCTAGAGGCAGAGAGGACCCCTCCTAAGATCAAGGAAAACAGGCCAACACCCCGGCATGTAATAGTAAAACTTGCAAATCTTAGAACCAAGGAAACCATCTTAAGGGCAGTTAGTGGGAAGAGATTCCTTACGTGCAGAGGGAGGAACATCAGAATAACGTCAGACCTATCCACAGAGACCTGGCAAGCCAGAAAGGCCTGGCAAGACATATTCAGGGTACTAAATGAGAAGAACATGCAGCCAAGAATACTTTATCCGGCAAGGCTTTCATTTAGAATGGATGGAGAGATGCAGAGCTTCCACAACCGGCAGAAGTTGAAAGAATATGTGACCACTAAGCTGGCCCTGTAAGAAATATTAAGGGGGGTTCTATAAAAGGAGAAAGACCCCAAGAGTGATATACAACAGAAATTTACAGGGATAATCTATAAAAACAACGTCTTCACAGGCAACATGATGACAATTAATTCATATCTTTCAATAATCACTCTCAGTGTGAATGGCCTAAATGCTCCCATAAAAAGGCATAGGGTTATAGATTGGATAAAAAGACAGGACCCATCCATATGCTGTCTACAAGAGACTCATTTTGAACCTAAAGATACATCCAGACTGAAAGTGAAGGGATGGAGATCTATCTTCCATGCCAGCGGACCTCAAAAGAATGCTGGGGTAGCAATTCTTATATCAGACAAATTAGATTTTAAACTAAAGTCTGTAATAAGAGACACAGAAGGACACTATATCATTCTTAAAGGGTCTATCCAATAAGAAGATCTAACAATTGTAAATATCTATGCCCCCAACATGGGAGCAGCCATCTACATAAGCCAACTGTTAACCAAAATAAAGAGTCATATTGATAACAATACTTTAATTGTAGGAGACCTCAATACTCCACTCTCAGCAATGGACAGATCATCTAAGCAGAAAATGAACAAGGAAACAAGAGCTTTGAATGATACATTGGACCAGATGGACCTCATAGATATTTACAGAACATTCCACCCTAAAACAACAGAATACTCATTCTTCTCGAGCGCACATGGAACTTTCTCCAGAATAGACCATATACTGCGTCACAAATCAGGTCTCAACTGATACCAAAAGATTGAGATTATTCCTTGCATATTCTCAGACCACATGCTCTAAAACTGGAACTCAATACAAGAAAAAATTTGGCAGGAATTCAAACACTTGGAAGCTAAAGACCACTCTGCTCAAGAATGTTTGGGTCAACCAAGAAATCAAAGAAGAACTTAAACAATTCATGGAAATCAATGAGAACGAAAACACATCGGTCCAAAACCTATCGGATACTGCAAAGGCAGTCCTAAGGGGGAAATACATAGCCATCCAAGCCTCACTCAAAAAAATAGAAAAATCCCGAATTCACCAACTAACTCTACACCTTAAAGAACTAGAGAAAAAGCAACAAACGACGCCTAAGCCACGCATTAGAAGAGAAATAATTAAAATTAGAGCAGAGATCAATGAATTAGAAACCAGAAACATAGATCAGATCAACGAAACTAGAAGTTGGTTCTTTGAAAGAATTAATAAGATTGATAAACCACTGGCCAGACTTATCCAAAAGAAGAGAGAAAGGACCCAAATTAATAAAATTATGAATGAAAGGGGAGAGATCACAACTAACACCAAGGAAATAGAAACAATTATTAGAAATTATTATCAACAACTATATGCCAATAAACTGAGCAATCTGGATGAAATGGAGGCCTTCCTGGAAACCTATAAGCTGCCAAGACTGAAACAGGAAGAAACTGACAACCTGAAAAGGCCAATAACCAGTAACGAGATTGAAGCAGTTATCACAGACCTCCCAAAAAACAAGAGTCCAGGGCCTGATGGATTCCCTGGGGAATTCTACCAAACATTCAAAGAAGAAATAATACCTATTCTACTGAAGCTGTTTCAAAAAATAGAAACAGAAGGAAAACTTCCAAACTCATTCTATGAGGCCAGCATTACCTTAATCCCTAACCCAGGGAAAGACCCCATCAAAAAAGAGAATTTCAGACCGATATCCCTAATGAATATGGATTCCAAAATCCTCAACAAAATCCTAGCTAATAGGATCCAACAATACATTAAAAGGATCATCCACCACGACCAAGTGGGATTTATCCCCGGGATGCAAGGGTGGTTCAACATTCACAAATCAATCAATGTGATAGAACACATTAATAAGAGGAGGGAGAAGAACCATATGGTCCTCTCAATTGATGCAGAAAAAGCATTTGACAAAATACAACATCCTTTCCTGATTAAAACTCTCCAGAGTATAGGGATAGAGGGAACATTCCTCAAGCTCATAAAATCCATCTATGAAAAATCCACAGCAAATATCATCCTCAATGGGGAAAAGCTGAGAGCCTTTCCCTTAAGATCAGGAACACGTCAAGGGTGCCCACTCTCACCACTGTTGTTCAACATAGTACTAGGAGTCCTAGCAACAGCAATCAGACAACAAAAAGAAATAAAAGGTATCCAAATTGGCAAAGAAGAAGTCAAACTCTCTCTTTTCGCAGATGACATGATACTTTATGTGGAAAACCCAAAAGACTTCACCCCCAAATTACTAGAACTCATCCAGCAATTCTGTAATGTGGCAGGATACAACATCAATGCACAGAAATCAGTTGCTTTCTTATACACTAACAACACAACTGTAGAAAGAGAAATTAAAGAAACGATTCCATTTACAATAGCACCAAAAACCATAAGATACCTCAGAATAAACCTAACCAAAGAGGTAAAGGATCTATACTCTAGGAACTACAGAACACTCATGAAAGAAATTGAAGAAAACACAAAAAGATGGAAAAATATTCCATGCTCATGGATCGGAAGAATAAACATTGTTAAAATGTCTACGCTACCCAGAGCAATCTATACCTTCAATGCCATCCCGATCAAAATTCCAATGACATTTTTCAAAGTGCTGGAACAAACAATCCTAAAATTTGTATGGAATCAGAAAAGACCCCGAATCGCCAAGGAGATGTTGAAAAAGAAAAACAAAGCTGGGGGCATCACGTTGCCCAATTTCAAGCTATTACAAAGCTGTGATCACCAAGACAGCATGGTACTGGCACAAAAACAGACATACAGACCAATGGAACAGAATAGAGAACCCAGATATGGTCCCTCAACTCTATGGTCAAATAATCTTTGACAAAGCAGGAAAAAACATGCAATGGAAAAAAGTCTATTCAATAAATGGTGCTGGGAAAATTGGACAGCCACATGCAGAAGAATGAAACTGGACCATTCTCTAACACCATAGACAAACTCAAAATGGATGAAAGACCTCAATGTGAGACAGGAATCCATCAAAATCCTAGAGGAGAACATAGGCAGTAACCTCTTTGACATCGGCCACAGCAACTTCTTTCAAGATACATCTCCAAAAGCTAGTGAAACAAAAGCAAAAATGAACTTTTGGGACTTCGTCAAGATAAAAAGCTTCTGCACAGCAAAGGAAACAGTCAACAAAACAAAGAGGCAAGCCACAGAATGGGAGAAGATATTTGCAAATGACACTACAGATAAAGGGCTGGTATCCAAGATCTATAAAGAACTTCTCGGGCGCCTGGGTGGCTCAGTTGGTTAAGCAACTGCCTTCGACTCAGGTCATGATCCTGGAGTCCCGGGATCGAGTCCCGCATCGGGCTCCCTGCTCGGCGGGAAGCCTGCTTCTCCCTCTCCCACTCCCCCTGCTTGTGTTCCTGCTCTCGCTATCTCTCTCTGTCAAATAAATAAATAAAATCTTAAAAAAAAAAAAAAAGAAGACATACAAATGGCTAACAGACACATGAAAAAATGTTCATTATCATTAGCCATCAGGGAAATCCAAATCAAAACCACACTGAGATACCACCTTACACCAGTTAGAATGGCAAAAATGGACAGGGAAAGAAACAACAAATGTTGGAGAGGTTGTGGAGAAAGGGGAACCCTCTTACACTGTTGGTGGGAATGCAAGTTGGTACAGCCACTTTGGAAAACAGTGTGGAGATTCCTCAAAAATTTAAAAATAGAGCTACCCTATGACCCAGCAATTGCACTCCTGGGTATTTACCCCAAAGACACAGATGTAGGGAAAAGAAGGGCCATATGCACCCTAATGTTCACAGCAGCAATGTCCGCAATAGTCAAACTGTGGAAAGAGCCGAGATGCCCATCAAGAGATGAATGGATAAAGAAGATGTGGTCCATATATACAATGGAATATTACTCAGCCATCAGAAAAGATGAATACCCAACTTTTACATCAACATGGATGGGACTGGAGGAGTTTATGCTAAGTGAAATAAGTCAAGCAGAGAAAGTCAATTATCATATGGTTTCACTTATTTGTGGAACATAAGGAATAACATGGAGGACATTAGGAGAAGGAAGGGAAAAATGGGCGGGGGGAATTGGAGGGAGAGATGAACCATGAGAGACTATGGACTCTGAGAAAGAAACAGTGTTTTAGAGGGGAGGGAGGAGGGGGGATTGGTTAGCCCGGTGATGGGTATTAAGGAGGGCACGTACTGCATGGAGCACTGGGTGTTATACGAAAACAATGGATCGTGGATCACTACATCAAAAACTAATGATGTATTGTATGGTTACTAACATAACATAATAAAATTAAAAACTACCAAAAAAAATGGATTGGTTAGATAAATAAGGAAAAATATATATACAGTGAAAAATATATACATTAAGGAAGATAGAATTTATGAATAGACTCTAAAGCATTTTAGTATTAGCATAAGTAAATGAAATGGAATGAGGGATATTGCTTAAAAATATTCAGTTTTTGTAAGAAAATTTTTATGGATAGTAAAAAGTCTGGAAGATATAAGAGAAAACATCGGTGGTTATTTCTAGGTGGAGACATGAAGGCTGACTTCATTTTTATTTTTTAGAAATAGAACTTCTGTATTGCATGAACATTAAAAAAATTGAGCATTATTTTCTTTGAAAGGAGATAAAGCTGTTTTGTTTTGAATGAGATGATCTTAAAAGTCAGCCTAGGGATTTGGGAGAATCATTACAATTTATGAACTATTATTTTGGAATATTTGCATGGATTTACATTCCTTTTGATTTAATTGCTTAATAGTTCTACTGGTGAATAACATGGTGTTGGTGGATTATTTTGTTTAAGACACAGATCTAATTAAAAAGTTACCCACAAAACAGCTTATAGCAAGCAGCCCATTTAGACTAGGCAATTACACAATTAAAGTTATTAGTTGCAATTATACCTAAATTTCTAATTTAAGGATTAATTTCCATGTAATGTGTACTGTCAGTACATACTAATGTTTAACTTTTAAAAACTCAATTGAAGAACCTCCTATTTACTATTACCTGCTACTTACTATATGTTTACAGTGGCCTGCAATCTAAGAATACTAAATTCCATCAATGAATTAAGTACATTTAAGTTGAATTTACCATTCTTCTAAATGGAAAAATACAGCATTCTCCTTCCATTTCTTTCTGAGTTTCTTCTGCTGAAAATATCTATTTTATTCAATGAAATGCTGAAATAAACCATTCATTTTTCCCGGCTGAGCTGTTATGAAAATAGCTACTAAAGAAGTTTGTATGATTTCAAAATTCAGTGATCTACTCATTTTTTCCTCTCATCTTTAAATTAAAAACAGAGGTAAAATATTGCCTTGCTTTTATTGACTCAATTTTTTAAAGATTTATTTAGTTGAGAGAGAGCGTGCTCAAGAGAGCACAAGCAGGAGGGGCAGAGGGTGAGAGGGAGAGACAGAGAATCTCAAGCAGACACCTCCCCACCCCTGCTGAGCGTGGAGCCTGGGGCTCAATCTCACCATCCTGAGATAACCACTTGAGCTGAAAGCAAGAGTTGGACGCTTAACCAACTGCACCACCCACATCCCCCTTGCCTTGATTTTAAAAAGGATTTCTCAAAAGAAGAATGTATCCATACATGTGGATTTTTTTTTTTTTTTTTTGAGACTGTTCTTAGGTCATCCTTCTTTTCTTTGGGTGAGGTGGACAGCAGAAGATATGCTGTAAGAACATATTGCAAACTACCATTAAACTGGTGTGATCAGAAATAGTAGTAGTGGATCAGTCAGTAATGGTACAGCCTTTAAAGTTAATGAGTATCCTGGGGCACCTGGGTGGCGCAGTGGGTTAAGTGTCTGCCTTCAGCTCAGGTCATGATCCCAGCATCCTGGGATCAAGCCACTTGTTGGGCTAACTGCTCAGCTGGGAGCCTGCTTCTCCCTCTCCCTTTTCCCTTCCCCACTGCTCGTGCTCTCGCTCTCTCAAATAAATAAATAAAATCTCAAAAAAAAAAAAAAGATAATGAGTTTCCTAAGCTGGCAGCAGCCTCAAGGTGGTCATCTGTTAAAATTTGTGTTCCCAATCTGCTGGTGATGTAAGGATGTTAGAGCCTTCATGTAATTGCATTATCGTGTGACGTCGGGAAGCATCATTCATGGCAGGTAGCTGGTAATTATTTCTTTCTATACCTGCTACTCAGGTATAGAAAGATACTTGAAGGGAAGGACTGGCTATTTGTTATGTTGTTATCCCCAGCACCTGATGGAGTACCCATGTATTACAAGCAAAGTTGGTTGGGTAAAGCGTGGAAGAATTTGGCAAAATCATAATCAGTAATTTGAGTCTTCTCTTTATGCTAAGTAATTCCTTGAACTCCTCCTGAAGACTCAAGCAGTGAAACTGCAGTTCAGAAAACAAAGGAACACTTTGACATCATTAAAGAAATGAGATGAATAAAAGCATTTTCCAGATAATGAAAGTTTTCCTCTTTGAAGTTTAACTATTTTGGTGGAAATATTTCTAAGATCTAGGCCACACTTCCTTACTTTAGTAAAAATATTTTTGGAGAATTAAATTTTATTTTAATCTGGAGGTCGCTATTTTAAATCCATTATCATATTGTACTTACAATTAGTAATTCCTGTTCTTCGTTTGAGTCTCAGTTTGGACTTATTAACGTCTGGAAACCTTCCTTAACACCCCAAACATGGGTCTCTGACACCATCTATATCATCTATGCTTCTCATTTCATAACTCACCCTTCTTGATTATAATCATCTGCTTGTGTGATTTTTCTAATACTTGATAGGCTCCATGATTGTCGGCATCTTCGTGGTCTTACTTACATGGAACTAGGGAGTGAGGACATGCGGCTGGTCTGAAGTAACTACCACATTTAGTGTAAGAATATCACATTTCCTTATTTTTAGAAATAAGATAACTCTGCTTTGAGTTACTTTCTTCCCATTTCTGGCTGACAAGTCATTCAATCTGAGTCACAAATGAAAATTTCCTCCCTTTATCTCTGGTCATGCAATGATAATAAGAATCTGACTTTATACCAAACATTAGGAAAGAGCACCATGGTCTCTAGTCTTCCCTGGTCACCTGGGATATACTCATTTTCCAAGCTCACAAAATACTTCAAAATTCTTCTTTGCCAAACTTGGCCGTGGGTTTCTTTGTGAAATTCCAAGCCCAGCCTCCCTAGATGTACTATGCAGCCCTCTCTCCCTGTGTTCCTTCACCTTCTTGTGAAAGGTAACATGCTGAATAAGCCTTTTGCTAGTCTCACAATTTAAGAAAGTTCCCTCAAGGACCCAGTGAAAACCATCCTTCAGAAATGTAATCATCAAGGAAGATAACACCCTATCTCACATTCTCTTGGGAGATTATGAGCGTAACTTTAGCGGTCACCTGACTCCACATTGCAAACCCTACTTCCAGTCATAAAGATATAAGAAAATTAGCAATTTTATCTTGAAAACGTGGATGTCATGGGTGGTATCCACTTAGCTATAGAAGAAGAGTCCAATTTTCTCTGTCTTTGCAATCTCTTTAGCAGATTGCCTATGATGAGGATTACATGCAGGTTAAGGTTTATTCAGTAATAAAATTATTTTCTTTTTCTTCTACATTTGTGGAGAGGTTTTCTGGGTTGGGAAAAGATTTTGTTTTTAACTGTATTTCCCCAACACTTGGAACACTCTACAGACTCTGATTCTAGCTACATGTGAGATACTCCAACAACCAATCCTTTGCTCAGTCTCATAGAAAATGCGTATGTTACCCTCCTTCTTATTAGCTGCCAACTGCTGAGTTTTGCCACGTGGCATAAAAGCCCCAAGGCAGATGGGCATTGCAAAGGCTTGAATGGGAAGTGATGAAGACATGCGATTTGGAGAACAAAATTCAGATCTATGTGACATTAAGAAGAGACTGGAAGAAACTGGTCTTTGTTTTGAGAATTACTCCTTTAAGGAGAAATAAAAATTAAAAATAAGCATAATTCTACTGTAAATGAGGGAAGAAACTTCTCCCTTCTAATTTTTCTTAGAGCATTTACTTTAGAAAATTTTAATTCTATGTACTTTTTCCTCTCTTTGAAATGTACTTATATATATCCTTTGAAGACTAGATAGGCTTTTTTGTCAGCTTTATGACTCAGGAATGTCTTTCTCAAGGCTCTAAGAGCCATCGCTTTAAAACATAAATACCAAGCTCCTCTCCAGTTTGTGTGGGAGGGTAGGAGCCCAACTTCAGTGGGCACCTTGCTTCAAGTCATAAAATATATCCTGTCATAAATATAGGAAAAGTTTGTTTCTTCTGGATACAGTGTTTTCTTTTAAGATTTTATTTATTTATTTGAGAGAGAGAGAATGAGAGAGAGAGAACACATGAGAGGGGATAGGGTCAGAGGACGAAGCAGACCCCCTGCCGAGCAGGGAGCCCGATGCGGGACTCGATCCCAGGACTCCAGGATCATGACCTGAGCCAAAGGCAGTCGCTTAACCAACTGAGCCACCCAGGCGCCCTACAGTGTTTTCTTTTTATGCTACTTTTGTGGAGAGGATTTCTGGGTCAGGAGGGTTTTTTTTTTGGTTGGGGGAGGGGTAGAGGGCGAGGGAGAGAGAGAATTTTAAGCAGGCTCCACACCCAGCACAGAGCTGACACAAGGCTCTATCTCAGGACCCTGAGATCATGACCACAGTTGAAATCAAGAATTGGACACTTAACCCCCTGACCCAACCAGTCACCCCCAGAGATTTGGTTTTTAATTATATTTCCCCAACACTGTCAAATAAGGCCCCATTACCCACATATGGTGGATCCTGAGTAAATATTTTGTTTTTATTTTGTAATGGCCAAATGTATTCTACCTTCTAACCATCCTCACTGGTAATTCCTACACGTCTTAGACATCTGGTTCACCTGCTTTCTGATAAATGATTTGTCTTATTCTGTAGTTTAGGCCACTGCTAATGATCAACCCAAGATAGATGGTGTATAGAAAATTCTTATTTTATATTATCGATGCCATCCTTTTTTTAAGTCAATGGTTTTATTTACTCCAAAGATGTTGTAGATGTGTGAATTCAAATGGAATCTTGAGAAGTAGGATAGTGGCAGTAGTGAGAATTTAAATGGCTCTTCACTGCTTGAAAATTACTGTATCAGTCGCAGGGGTAAGAAATGGTACTTGGCTAGTTTACATCTAATTAAGACTAAATCAGCACAGTGATTTCTTTGAAAATGTAATTCAAATGTTTTATGAGACAGTGATCATTAAAAATATCATAGGAATTAATTTGCATAATTAACTACATAATTGAACTCAACCTTCCCCCCAACTAAAGATATATTATTGAGAATGTGAGTTTGTTGCAGGAGGAGGTGAGAGGAGTTGTGTGATGATAATGCCAGGTTAATATTGACGTCTAGTCAATAATCTTCCAAAGGGAGCTACAGTGGTCAGAAGCAGCAGGGGCCATTGTCCAGAAGCTCTTCCACTTGTTTTTGGAAAGCCAACATTGACTAAGCATAGTTCATATGTCTTTGTTTTTTCTAAGCTTTCTAAGATCTCGAAAAGCCGAGGCTGAAACCTGGAAAAATTCCAAGAGAAGGAATACCTGAGGAAACCAGAGCTTGATATATAGAGAGGCCCAAAGTCAACTTTTCCCTTCTCTTATTTGAGAGTCAAGTGTTTTTAACATGGCATCAGTGGCTTTCAAAGATCAGCAGAAAGACACGAAGTCATTCATTCACAGGGCAGAATGAGAGCACGCTGTGGAGCCTGGTAACCTCTTTCCTGTGAGAGGAATTCCTGTAGAATTCCTGATCATGTTTAGCTTTGGATGGTTATTGAAAGAAAAGGTTATTGTTATGATCACTGGACTCTCCTCTTTTGGATGTCAGAAAGGTTATCTAGCACATCCTCTTGCCATGGAACCTTAACTGACTGTTCCCATTTGAGGACTTGTGTGAACTAGGACATTAGGACATCTTGTGTATAAGTGGGCTCTCAGACACCTTTATTATTATTTTGACCACTCGAAGCTTCCAACTGAGTAATAGTCACTGCAACAGCAAGTAACCACTAAGGAAATGTGAGAGTCTGATCTTAAAGTGAACTGTGTTCCTCCTGTGAGGCTCAGAATGTAATAAGGTGATGGCCAATAGAACTCCCATTATCTCTGAATATTTCATCCATATTTCTTACTCAGAGAAAGGCATTGCTGCACTTTTTGGACAAATGGGGAAGGGCTGGGGAGGAATGGAAGGCAAAAATAAAAATGAAGTCTGGTCTGATAGATGAGAGTTAGAAGGGTGATTTCTTTTCTTTTTTTTTTTTTTTTTTACCCCCAGGGTATTGAGTAATAGAGTCTCTGTCATTTTAAACTAATTTGATTGTTGCAGGCAGTAGTTTTGCAAATCTATTTTATAGCCCATCCCTATTGTTTTCATTAATATTGGAGCTAAAGGTGGACTCCATCAGGGCCTTCTGACATGAATCAACATAGTATTTGAACATATTCTAAGAGGGGCGTGTTGTCTTTGTTTTCATATATTTACAGGAATGGCTCTTTATCACTTTATTCACAGAATCTACCTTAAGAGCTCATTTCTTGGCTTGCTGATACCATGCACGGTTGTAATTTGGGCAGCATGAAATGTAACCAGGCAACCAAGAGCACACGTTCTTAGAAAGGTACTTAGCTTTACTCACCCTCTTTCTTGTTCCTGAATACAACTTTGTTTATACAGTGAAGAAAGAAGTCAAGGAAAATTTGAAATGTCTACTAGCCTCATTTAAATCATAATCCACTGATTAATGCCTATGATTATCATTTAAGAAGAGACACCTGGCTTTTGTATTTCTAAATAAAAGCAAACTGTTTTATCAATGACTCAGATTGTGAAGCTGAATGAGTAAAATATTTTGCAATTGTATAAAAGGAGGGATGTGATTAAATAATAATAATAATAATAATAATAATAATAATAATAATAATAATAAT